>NC_090025.1:116364496-116964496 GCF_037176765.1 Anolis sagrei
AAGATCCTTTGGCTGGGCCATCCGGGTGGGAGGTAGATCCAGCTGCCTACCCTGGATGGCGAGACACTACGTCCCTCACCTTCTGTAAAAAGTCTTGGTGTCTTATTGGACCCTCTGCTCACAATGGAGGCCCAGGTCTCTGCTGTGAGCAGATCTGAGTTTTTTCATCTACGTCAGGCTAGGCAACTGGCTCCCTACCTATCTAGGAACGACCTGGCTACGGTGATCCAGGCGACTGTCATCTCGAGGCTTGACTATTGTAACGCCCTTTACATTGGCCTTCCTTTGTCAGTGATCTGGAAACTGAAGCTGGTCAAAATGTGGCGGCTTGTCTTCTCGCCGGGGTGCCAGCGAGTTGTCGTATCACCCCAATTCTACAACAGCTGCACTGTCTACCGGATTACTTTCAAGGTGCCGGTACTAACCTTTAAGGCCTTATATGGTCTGGAGCCGGCGTACCTGAGGGCCCGCTTATCCCCCTACCAACCCCAGAGATTACTTCGTTCCGAAGACCAAAATTTGCTTGAAATCCCCAACATCCGGATTTATCATCTGTCCTCTACTAGGCAAAGAGCCTTCTCGATTGTAGCCCCTTATATATGAAATGCCTTGCCAGTTGAAACCCTAACTATCCGAGACCTACTTGCTTTTCGGAAAGCCTGTAAAACCTTTCTCTTCCGACAAGCTTTCGATGGGTGAATAACTCGGGATTATGTCTGTTCTTGTTTTTATTGTATTTTAAAGTTAATTGTATTGTTTTAAACTACTGCTGTAAACCACTCCGAGCCAAATTGGGAGTAGCGGTATACAAGTCAAATAAATAATAATAAAAAAATAAAGACCAACCAAAATATTGTTACTTCCACATTTGCCATTTTTCTCCTCTTTGTGTATTTTTGATTGTATCAAGATGGCCGTGCGAGGTCTTCTATGTTTTCTCCTTCATGATGGTTTTATTACTTTGCCATTTGTGTCTCCTGCTTTTTGTTTTTGTTTTTTTGTTTTGAAAAATCAGTTCCTTTTGTGCTTATTAGTACAAGAAACTTTAACATCATGTTCACCAATCAGGTGTCAAAAATGATGCCACAATATAATTATCATAGTTGCTGCCTTTGGAAAAAAGTGTATGTGGCCAAATTGGAATTTCCAGGCATGATTTTGGTTGTAATGAGCAGGGGTTCTTTCTTTTTTTCTTTTTTTTTTTTGGGGGGGGGGGATATAATATTAAACGAATTGTGATTGTTTACCGCAGTTAATTTAAACACGCAGAAACATTTATTTTGATTGTTTTGGCTTTCATAACTCTGCCAGTGGAACTATTGATGTGCCCATGGAGCCGGCCTATTTAAAATGATTTTCCCCCTTTCTGCTTGCATACCCAAATCAATGATGAAACCATTCTGATGGCAATTGCTAAATGTTGTTGACTGGCAATATGGATCTTTTGCTTCTCTGCAGTTTTTGCTGCCATTTCTGTTATCATGTATTGCAAAAGAAATAAGCTTTCTTTCAAACTACCTAGCTATCATTCATAGACAAATTTCATCTTCAAAAACATTGTTTTGTTTTTGGGTTTTGGATGAACCAATATTTTCTCTATTATGTATGCATCATTGCTTATTTTAAGTATTCTAGGAAATGGCACAACTTTCAAATGCCTTCCAGACACTTTCTGTTTTAGAAATAGCATATTTTCCATGCAAGTGGTTTGACATGCAAAGTTTCTCTTCTTCATTTCACTTCTCAGTTTGAAAGCTGCTGAGTAGGCTAGATATTAAAAACCTCATTAGAAACTATCTGTCTCCTTTCAGGAAGCCAAGATTTGTAACAGGAGTGGTTAAAATGTTTGCTGTGCTAGCATGAAAAAAAGCAAGAAACTGATTTTAACCTATGTGCTCTTATTTTAAATGAAAATGTCAAATGCTGAACACAACAAAGCTTTTTGCAAGTTCGAAACATTTGTTTGTATTCATTGAGTAATTTGTGTATGCCAGCAAAAAAAAAAAAGTGGAACATAAGAAAAGACTTGGTAAAGGAGAAAAAAACAAGGACTCATGAAACAATAACTTTTCTCCTTTTCAAAGTGACCAGACTGATCCATTTAGGAAGGGCTATGCAAAGTGGTACCCTCCAGATATTTTGAACTTCCCTCTGAATGAGTTAAAATGGCTTGTTGATTGCAGATTATGGAAGTTCAAAATTACAGTTTAACTATGTTCAAAATGTCAAATGGACACAAGTTGATTTTCTGCACATGATAATATCCAATCTTGTTAATAATTATAAATGGTCTTCAATTGTGTCAACATTGGATAAATTTCAATAAGCTCTATTTTAAGCTGTGACTATGTAGGACCTTCTGATTCCATTTCAATATAATTCCTTATTCCCAAACATTAGTACTATGTATTTAGAAAAAAAGGAAGAGAAGAAAAACATTGAATTCTTTGACTAATTTAACATAGTATAATGATAATAATCCTATTGATTATTGTTCATTATTCCCCATTCAAAAAGGGAATATGACTACAAAAAATATCACTGCAGCTCTTTCCTGGTAATGGGGTGCATTGAGATAAGCAGTTGTACCAGAGTTTCTCTTGCTGTCCATCTTAACTTGCCCCATGGCCAGGATATTTCTATTGCCCTAGTCTGAAGCACATCAAAAGAATTGCTTGACCTCAATCATTTTTGTTCATTATCAAATAGAAAAATCAGCATCTGGAATCTACTTCTAGTCTACTAAATTTTAACTTGTGTTCTCTACCAACTTTCTCTCTCTCTCTCTCTCTCTTTGTGTGTGTGTGTGTGTGTCTTTAGAGAAAATCACAGTTATTGTCACCCATTCATAGGACCTTGACACATCAATTTTCTCACAAGTAGAAGTAAAAATACAACAGAATAACCAAACACTTACTCTGCACTTTCCCCCATTTTAACAAGTGTATGTTCAAATGGTACCCCTCCACAGTTATTGGCTGCCTCTACAACAACCAAGTAGAGGTGTTAGAAATACCTTTTTTAAAAATAAAAATAAAAAGCTTATTTTTCTCTAGTTACAGTCTCAAGACTAGCCTTAACATTAAGCAGAAAGAAGCAATTACCTTAACACGCATTGGTGGAAGGCAGCTAAAAAAGGCTTCCCAAAAATTAATCAAGACCCCTTCCCCCCACCAATGCCATTCATTTTCCTTCATGGACAATAACATTAAATACTGTTGTCAGTATTTAAGAATTCTGTTCAAGGTGGCACATCAACAAACATTACATGTCAGTAAAAGGACGAGGAATATCTCTGTCCATTCTTTTATAAGTGCGGGAAATAAGCAGTTATCCAGTTGTTTTTAGATAGGAACATTCAACACTCTTTGCCAATCACTATGCTAGTTACAATTCCAAGACATCTAAAGGGCAACATAATTCCTACCCATTCTTTTAGAACTGAAAGAAAACAGTAAAGTTAAATGTCAAAGCAGATAGTCAGCACTTTGTAGGTTTTGCACAGTTCTTGATTGGACAGTTGTCCTGTTTGGGGCTGTTGACATCATGATCCAGTTTGGAACCATGTACCATCATATTGTAAACAGTTATTCATGTAATTGTCTTAGTACCTAAACATATAGGTGAGAAGTCTCTCCTTCCTTGTAGCTATGCAGTGATTTCCAGGAGTTACATTCTACCAGACTGACTTACTGAAGGAAAATATAGGAGGCTCCCAAACATCGCACCTGTGATCCTTTCACATGACATAATTGAGACACTATAATTCCAATTTAATATCCATAGCAACATCCTATGGCTGCCCTGCACAAGATGGTAGTATTAAGAGGCCAAAATTAAATAGACTAAACTTCTTTAAGTCACAGATATGTTTTTAGCACCTCTCTAAGGGTTTGTGAGAGGGTGCCTCAGAGCAAGCAGCAAAATGGACTAGGCTTACAGTTTCCTCACCTTCCCTCAGTGTGGCGTTGAGTTGCAATTCTTTTCTGAGGGGAAAAAGTAATTTAGCTCTCACTTTTGCTCGTCTTCCTTTCTCTTTTGTGTCCAAGTTGCCTCAGTTGTCTCCCTCTCCTGTGGAGGGAAAAACTGTCAAATCCCCACTTACGATGGAGAAACACAGCTTTGCTATGAAGACCCCACAACAACTTTGTGGTGAGGCTATGTTTCTTGATTACAAGTGAGTGAATTGAATGGTGGGAGTTGGTGGTTTTCCCACTGGAAGAGGAGATGGCAGAGGCAAAGAGAAAGGAAAAATGGCAGAGGCAAGAATTGATGCCCTTCTTTTTTTACTGCCGCCTTCTCCATCTAAAATATCCAACGTTCAATTTTAACATAATTTGGAGCCCAAGATACAAACCTCCCTGAAGAAATGGCTGATACCCTTTAAAATATTGTCCCCGCTCCCTACTTCTCCCATTTGGATCCAACAACCTTCCCAGGCTATGGTTGCAACTGAGACCAGAACTTCCAGCATCCTGACTGGATCTATTGGTGCCCCTTTATCACAGATTAGTTTTCTTAACTTTGGTACATACAGAAAGGAAATGGTTATAGGTAAAACACTTGGAGGAGGGAATGGCAGGTTCCGATTGCTACTCTGCTATAGTGCTGCATGTAACTTCCCTCTCTAAGGCTTAGCCTCTGTGGGCCACACCAAATCCATGTGAGGGTCACATCCAGTGCCCAGGCCACATGTTATGCAGACCTGTCCTATGGCATCCTGAGCTTTATAGTTTGTTAAGGCTCTAGCATACACTATCTAAGAATTCTAACAATCCCCTCCTCTATCACAGACAGCTGTGTTGGCCATACATCAAAATACAATAACATCCAAAATCCACAAAACATTGATACCTTTATTAGGTGAACAAAAAAGTTTACTGGGATAATAGTACTATAATTGTGTGGTATAACAGGATTTGTGGTTTCTCAAAATAATATCAATTTTCCTATCCCATGAGTTTCTTGACTAAGCACTGGTACAGTCAAGAGCTATAGAATCAAATAGTTTCTTTGAAAATATATCCAAAACCTTGCAACAAAATTGTGCAAACTTTCTACACATTTGGAAATAAGGGAGAAGGTGGAGACTAATGAATAATTTAATAAACTTAGCTGAAAGTGTAGAACTGTTAGTAACAGTAACTATTCTATTATTATTCATGCATGCAGTATGGCTAATCAAACACTACAAAGGGTTGTAAGTTTCGAACCCCTAAGCAAAATTTATGAGGTCAACTTTTTGGGAAATATTCCTCTGGGCTGTAATTAGTATTTTGCCGCTTATGCAACCTGGTGTTTTTCTGCTAGGCAATTCGAACATCTGTCTGCATTATCTGAAGGCAGATTTTTATCATGAAAAATGTTCATATTATATTTTAACTGATGCTGAACAGAGGAAAATCAAAACAGACCACTCACTCCAAAAAGAAGTAGGGGGGAAAGGAACAACAGTTTCTTTTTTTAAAAAAAATCAGTATATTCTGTAGAAGTAAGCAATTGACATACAGTAAAAGGTCACTGAAAAAGTTCAATTATTGGCAAATATGTCCTTTCTAAACTTGTGGGAGGATTATATATATTTCTGGCCAGGCTCCATTGGGAAAGAGGAAAGTAAATCATGTATCATGCACGTATACACACACACACACACTTTCCAGATGTTGTTGATCTGTAATTATCTTCAATCTGTATCATTGAACTAGAGCTGATGGGATTTGCTATCCCATAACATCTGAGGGGCTATATATCCCCTATATATGCTTTAGAAGTATTTGATGTTATTATTGTTCTGTCTAGAAGTAACTTCCTAGTTATGACAACCTTAAGGTAAACCTTTCACATGGTTTTCTTGAAAGATTTGCCCAAATTATTTTGCCTTTCTCAAAGGTTGAGAGAGAGTGTGTTGAGAGAGTGTGACAAAATTGTCCAATAGGTTTCCATGGCAGGGAAGAGATTTGAATTTTGGTCTGCAGATCGAAGTCTGACACTCCATGTCCTGCATCGTGCAACTTACCCTGACTTCCAACCCAAGGTAGAAATCATTGCCACCTGGCTTCCTCCCATTGTCCTGAAGGCAATGAGAGAAGATTTACTTTCTTCTTTCCCAGTGGAGCTTGACCAGAAATACACATGCATTGTGTAATGGGCTCCATCCTAAAAGTCGAGAGCAAGTGGTGTATGATGGGCAATAGCTAATCTGATGAGGTGGTATATGCAGAGCCTCTGTTGGTACTTAACCAGTCATGCTGTAGAACCCAGAGAGTCCAAGAAAGAACACCTCTCTAGCAATCCTCTAGAAGATGATCTTAGTATCTCACTGGAGAACCTAGAGATTCCAAGAACAGCCTTCTCTTGGGTTTTAAAAAGTGTTTTTTGTATTGTCAAAGGTTTTTACGGAATTTCCAGGGTGGGAGGAAAGAACCATTGTCTGTGTAAAGTTTGAAATTAGCAAGCTAGATTTGCATATGTTGAATGGGATCCACCCATTAGTATGTGAGTAGGTCATTTGCATGTCCACAGGTATATATACTCCACTTTACTGAAGATGGCAGCCACAGATGCAGTCAAATGTCAGGAGAAAATGATTCTGTAACATGGCCATACAGCCTGGAAACCGTAACACCTGAAATATTTTTTCATTCACATCTTTTGCACTTTCATGGGGATCATGTACCTCTCACCCTAGCAAATGTAGAGGGCTGAATGTATCATGAAGACAGATATAGTACTTTATAGTACTCTGGGATCTCAGGATGGCTCTATACTATAGAATTAATGCAGTCCTATGGGACATTGAGATTTGTAGCTTGATGAGACAACAGCACTTTTTGACAGTGAAGGTTAAAGACCATGTAAAACTACATATGATTCCATAACATTGAGCCAGGACAGTAAGGTGGTGTCAAGCTCCATTAATTCTACAGTGTATATGCGCCCTCAATCTGCTGGCTGTAGATAAAGTTTTCATCACTTCGTTTCCATCCTAGCATAGCACTATTTAATCTACTGAAAGAACTAATCAAAATTCTGTACCAGGATCACAGGTAGCAATAGTGTCTCTTTCATCTCAGAAGGATTGGGTGACACTAAGAGCTACCTATATAAAAACTGAAACCTTGGTGTCACCTCCTTTAGCTTAGCATTGTATTGTTTAGTTGTGGTTAACTGTTTACAGAGGGAAATGTAAATCTTTTCTTGCTATATTTTCATATGGAAGAACAAACTAAAACAATCAACAAATTGACTCCTTACCTGCAGGACGGCTGAGATAATTTCTGTCAACCTTGACTTTTCACATCTGCACCACAAGTTATGTGAACTGTGGAAATTGTGCAAGTTGCATAGCTAAACCCTGATAACTACTGGCATGTTAAATAGGATTTTAAAAATCAAAAACATTGAATATGTCATTCACAAATTTTGATTAATTAGACATGATGTGAAATGTTTTCTTTCACAATGGAAACAGACATTAGCTTTACGAAGATAGATTTGTACACAGTGTAAAAACGTTATTGAAAAATTCTCCTTTCCTTATTCTTATGCTGGAAACAATAAGACTCTCAGGGCCCTTTCACACAGCCATATAACCAAGAATATCAAGGCAGATAATCCACAATATCCACTTTGAACTGGGATATCTGAGTCCACACTGCCATATAACCCAGTTCAATGTGGATTTTATAGAGCTATGTGGAAGTGACCTCAAAGGCTGCTAACTTTTTGGTACATTGTCTTCATGTATCATGATAACCTTTCTTGTTGATTATTCTTTGTGCTCTCTATTACAGGCTGTACCAGTAAATATAGAATTTCTGCTCTCTACACTCGCCCTGGAAAATTGGGAGAATAATATCTCTAGATAAGCTTGTTTTGAAATACATTGCATATTCAAACCAAATCTGAAGACCCCAGAACTGTTGGGTATATTTGTGTGTGGGGGTGGGGGAGGGTCAGAAGAAGTTGTTTGAGTTGGAACTAATTTATCAGTGAGATCTGAAAATGAAATTCTCAAAGTGAACATAGAAGTCCCTCAGGCAAAATGTCAGAGGGATTTTGAAGAAAGCCCAATAAGTTTTGTTTTTCTCTGTCTTTGTTAAGGGCTAACATTTCTCATTGAGGTTCCAATGTTTCTTGCCAATCATTGTTTTTTTCTTTAGCACATTGGTCATCAAAGGTCACAGAAAAAGTTCTACATTATATTACACTTGAAAGTAATATTTTCACCATATGGCCAAAATTCGACAACCTAGAAGACATTGCTCTTTTTAAAACTGGCCTCAAACATTGTCAGTTGTATCAATGTTTTACTTTTGAGTTTCAATTGCCAGTTGTTTCTTATTTTCAGTATGCATATACTTAGGAAATTTTTATGTAGCCAAAATGGGGCAATCCAGGGTTCAAGTGAAAGCTTCTGAATATTGGCAGCTTTTCTCAAAAAGTATTTGTGAATTCGAGAGTAAGGAAGTACTATTAAGTTCAAAACACAGACTTAAGATACTTTAGCTGAGAAATTGCATAAAGGTGATAGAATCCAGCATTTGCTCCACACAGGTTCCATCTACATTGCCATATAATGCAATTTCAGAATGCAGTTTAACTGCATTGAACTGGATTATATGAGTCTACACTGCCATATAATGAAGTTCAATGTAGTTAAACAGCATTCTGAAACTGCATTATATAGCAGTGCAGATGGGTTCCCAGTTTGGTATTCTCTTCTATCCTTACAGCTATTAAGCCATAAGAGAGTCTGTTACTACTTGGGTGTGGGGATGAATGGACATTTGAAAAATTTGGAAAATAGTCAAATTCATGTTTTCTCTATGTTGAGAAACCCTGTTGAGAAGATTCATGGGAATCTTTGCAGAGTGGGTCTTATTCTACCAAAAATTCACATCTGGTAGTTTTGCACAGAAAACACAATTTTCTGCATAGGAACCATTTTCTGTTTTGAAAATATTTTTTGCAGAAATATTATATTCTATGTAGACAATGTTGATTCCTTTCAAAAAATAAATAAGTGCCTAAATTCAAAGAAATGCTATTTTCTGTGAAACAGCCATGTACACATTTTGCTAAGCATAAGTCGTGAATTGTGAATAGTCTTTGAAAACTGTGTGGGCAGAAAATTGCTAAAATTGCTGCATGCTTTCTTCAAGAATAAAATGAGTTAATAATTATACCTCTTGTTGGAGGGGAAGAACAAAACATTCAGAGGACGAATTTTCTTGGATTTATGAGGGAAGCAAATGAGAATGTACTCCCAGATAAAGCAGACATGCATTTCCCTAGCCCTTGCAGACCAGACCCACTGCTTCTATTTCCTCTGAATTACTCCCATCCCATCCCCACAGCCAAGCAGTAGTCTTTCCTTGATAGCTGCAGAAGAAAGTTTTGAATCGTGGCAATGGGCTACTGCATACACACACCCTGTTGTTCCAGCTCTACTGGCTGCCAGTTCACTTCCAAGCACAATTCAGAGTGCTGGTCTTGGCCTATAAAGCCCTAAACAGTTCTGGCCCAGCTTACCTGTCCGAATGGATCTCCCTCTACGTCCCACCTCACAGCTTAAGATTATCCGGGGAGACCCTGCTCTCGGTACCACCAGCCTCACAAGTGTGCTTGGCGGGGATGGGGGAAACAGGGCCTTCTCGACAGTGGCCCCACGCCTGTGGAACTCGCTCCCCAGTGAGATCAGGTCAGCTTCATCCTTCCTTTCTTTTAGGAAGAAGGTTAAATCTTGGCTCTGGTACCAGACCTTTGGACAGCAAGCATGACAGCACCTTGGATGTTGAACTGGACTGAAATTGGCTATATGGTTGATGACAATGTTTTTAACGCATTTTTAACTTAATGTTTTATTTACTGTTTTAAACTGTTGCTATTTGTGTTTATATCTGTATTATATTGAGGCTTCAAATTATGGCTGGTTTGTAAGCCGCCCTGAGTCCCTCCTCGGGGGTTTAGAAGGGCGGGATAGAAATATTGGGAATAAATAAACAAACAGATAATTCATTGTTTATCCTAGTAAAAAAAAAGTCTAGTCTTAGTTGTCATAATAATTTGAGACATTAAAGTTTTCTTAACATGTTCAGTCTCTTGTCGCTCAGAAATCTAGCAGGCCTTATGTAATGTTAGTAGAATACAAAAAATGTCCTACTAATTTGGATGGAAGATATATTACATCCAAAAGATGAGAATTGAGAACCAAAATGAATAGGGATGGTGAAAAAAGATAAAAGAAATTCTAACAAAATGGAAAATATTTTAATAAATAAGTAAATCAAAGAGATTTGCATTTTTGAATTGTGTTTCACCATATTTCTAGAGCACCGGGGTTGTGGCACAGCTGGCTGAGTGTCAGCTGCATTAAGATCACTCTGAACAAAAAGGTCATGAGTTCAAAGCCAGCCCGGGTTGGAGTGGGTTTCCAACTAATTGTGTAGCCTGTTATTGACCTTTGCAACCCGAAAGACAGTTGCATCTGTCAAGTAGGAAAATTAGGTACCACCTTAAAGTGTGGGAAGGCTAAATTAACTAATTTATGAGGCCATTAAAAAGACTCCAGCAAAGCACTCCAGCAAAAAAGCATGTGGGGAATGCGGAAGTACTTCATCAGTGTCGCAGATGGATGATGAAAAGCGACAGCTACCCTGGCGGCCAGAAAAAGTTAAATAGCCTCTGTGTATGTCTGTATATGTTGTATGTCAAAATTAGCATTGAATGTTTGCCATATATGTGTACACTGTAATCCACCCTGAGTCCCCTGCGGGGTAAGAAGGGCGGAATATAAATGCTCTAAATAAATAAATAAATAAATAAATAAATAAATAAATAAATAAATAAATAATAGAGTTTCTTTGTTGTAGGGGAAATGAAAGTCTAAAATGTATTGGTAAAAGTGTTATCAAAATCCAGTACAAAATGTTGTGAGTTTTATAACCCACTTTGAGACCCTGCATAGTCTGTGACCTCCATCTTGAATGTCCAAGGCTTCATAAGAGAAAGTGCATGTGTGTTCTGGTTATTTTCCAAACAAGATCTCTGCTCATGAAACAAACCACATGTACATAGATGGTGCTATGTATACCAATGAATAAATAATTTGGCAACATTACTAGAGAGAAATTGCTTCAGATGAACAGCTGCTGACTACCTTTGAGTCATGCTTGAACAAGAAAATGTAGGGATAGACAGCTGTGAACATGGGGCATGTGTTAAAATAAATACATCACCGGTTGCCTAGCATTCTGAAGCCATTTCATAATTAAGTAGCCTTGATGTGACAGGGCATGCTTTGTGGAATCATTAATCGTGAAGTCCAATCTATCATCTTGTACCCTGGAGTGCCTAATGGTTATTATTATAATATCAATCTCCCACTTTTTAATTTCGGAGAAGCCTATATTGGCCTTGTTCCTTTTATAGCATTTTAAAAATAGGACAGGGCAGTGATGGAGATGAAAATTGCCTTTTTGACCACAAATGCCTGCTGCTATTGTACATTTGTCTCCTCCACTGAACTTTTATTAATGTTATTAAACTCACTCCAACTTGCAATCATAGCACATGGATTGCATCAAACAAAATGCTTCCCTCCATTGATATTTCATGCTTTACTCTTTTTAAAATGTCTACTTCCAATGCTTAACTGGTAAATTTGTAGTATGATCAGGGAACAAAGTATAGTGGAGACAAAGCATTATTGTGTGTTGCCATTTCTGAATTAGGCAGCTGGGAGGGGCATGATCTCACTTTACCTGCCAATAATATTAGGAAACTGTTGCCAATGTCATACATCAATCGAATACTAATAAAACAGTCCTCCAGAACATAATGCAGGAGTTTGAGGAGAAAGAGGACAGAGGCATGTGAGAACAAGTTTTGGGGTGAAGGGAAGCCCCACATCCTGCCCTTATGCATTCTAACATTGAAGTTTTATTCAGATATGTTTAAAACAGTATACATATTTTCATACAGGCATTTCTGGTTGATACCCTTTCACCAACTGAAGGGTCTTCTTTCCCTCAGAATAACACAATCTTAACTTCTGATTAAAGATCTCATCAGACAGAGGTTTTCCTCCATTTCTACACACTTCAAAGATGAGCTCCCATGGGTCCCATCAAATGACATATGACCCATTTCATGGGTTGCTCTTGGGATTCCGTCTCCACAGCATGTAGAAATGGAAGGATTTGAAAGACAGAAGTAAATGACTCCAGTCCTTTCTGTGTAGAAACATTTTAAATGGGTATTTTTCCTTGGAATGAGAAGCAGTGGATTTGTTCATTTACACTCAGTTTTGTGACATTTAAGTGTGTGTATTCATTTGGGTGATCTGCTAATGCTCCTTGTTGCTCTTTCTTCATCCATTAGTGGTTTAAAGATAGTGTAGGCCCCATTCAAAGAAGTGGGTTAAAAAGAGTACTGGTCTCATTGAGAGTAGGAGTTTAAAGAGGACGGTGAAGATCTCATTGAAATATGTAGTTTCAAAGAGTGCTGATTTCCTTGAGAGTAGAAGTTTAAAGATGATGGGACAGATCTTATTGAAAGAAGTGTTTTAAAATTATTCTGGTCTTCTTAAAAGAGAGGAGACAACACCTGCCATAGTGATGGGAAATGAAGTGGATATTTGCACTAGAAATGAGAGGAGGTGATCCTGTGTGATGGGGTTGAGTAAATTCTCAGTCTTATTTAAAAAAAATTATTTTTGGGGGGAAATGAACCTAGGGGGAGGGTTACCCTTGATGTTGGGTGAAACAGTTCATCCGCATCCTGAGAGCACTGCAAACCCCACCAATGATGACTCTTTACAAACTGGTGGTTTTAAAAAAATAATATTAACCTTGGACAATGGTAGTTCAAGTTCACCAATATTAAGAGAGCACTATTAACCCCACTGGTGATGGATCTGGACCAAACTTGGCTCATATACCCAACATGACCAACTTTAAATACTAGCAAGGTTTGAAGAGAATTGACCATGGCATTGACAGGAGTTTTAGTTTATCCACATCCTTATGCATTTTCAAATGGGACCATACATAAAATCCAAAATCAAACAATGATAATTTCTGATATTTAAGTACCTATATATATATATATATATATATATATATATATCCACACAGTAAGGGGGGGGGGAGAGAGAACATAGCATAAATGAATACAAACAAATGGTGATATTGAGTCAGTGAGGAAAATGTTATTATATCGATTAGAGGGAATTACAATTTGACTTAATCATAAATAATCATATTGTATATACCTTATACATTGACCACATTTCTATATGTTGTGGGTGGATTTTGGGAGCAAAATTACGGATTTTGATATGATCTATTGATAAGTCAAGGGTCATTACATGAAGAGAAGAAACCACCAATGGTGTCTCAGGGAGTGAGAAACCCTTGGTCATCACCACCACCATTTCCCTACATTGGCTTTCAAAAAGGCCAGAAGTGGCACCATGGCAGTTAGTATAGTGAGAGTTGCTGCTTCTTTTTGGTTTTCCCATAATGAACTAAGCATTTGCCTTTTGTTGCTCAGAGAAAGAGATGGTTCCTCTTTTAATAAGATATACTACTCTCATTGACTTTTGGATAAGTCAACCCAGGTTGTTTTAGTTTATTTTTTGACTAAAATTTCCAAAGTTATACATGAGTATCTAGGAAAGGAGTCCTTTGAAGGACTTAAAAAGTGGCCCACACACAGAAGTATTCTATAAAGCTCATTATAGAAAGTTATAATGGGTATAAAGGGAATATGGAAATAGCAGCTGTTGTTTTCTTCGTAGGACATTTCTATTCATATTTCATAGTTTTGTCTTTAATGTATTCTGATATTGTATATGTAACATTTCTGAGTTGCCTTAAAGGCTTGTTAGTGAAAAGTAAGGTTAGGAGTAAGTTAAGCAAAAGTAATCTGATTGTATTAAATGGAAGTCATAAAAAGCATGTAAGTATTCTGTTGCTGCTGTTGCTGCGAAAAAGTAATATGCAGTAAGCTCCTGGAGCCATCTACCTTGCCTTGCTTTAACCGCAGATAATATCTGTATTGCCTCTAATATGCTAGTGAGCTCTCTGAAAGGTTGAATCTTGCCATCTTCAATTCAATAGATAGGCACAGTAGGCCCAGAAAAGCAAATAGGAAATTGGCAGTGTTGTTACCAGGTAAGAGTGTTTCCCCCCACTAGAGATTGAAAAAAATGGCACTTCTGATTTTGCTGTACAAATAGACACTCTGTAATATTCCTGTACAGAAAATCTATATTCTGCACAGAATGAACCATGCAAAATTTTCTTGACAAATTACCATTCTCATGATTTCACACCTCTTAGCCATGGCAGATAAAGTGATGTCAAACTGAATTCATTCTCCAATGTAGATGCATCCCTTTTGTGCATTCCTCTTCATGAACCCTAACAGCTTAACATCAACACTAAGAATATTTTGAGATAGAGGGACTCTCTCCTCAGAAAAAGAAGCAAGTCCCAGTCTTATTGGTGGAGACAGCCGAAATCAGTCAAAACACATCGTTGGTTCTAGAATAATGGATTTGATTATAATGCTATAAGATATCTTCAAAAAGTCAGCATAGGACTATGTGGGTGATACTGTCAATCAATGCAAGGTTATCAAGAAAGAAAGCAATTATGAACAGCAATATTCAGTTGAAGATGCCTGTTATTTCCTGTGCTGCTTGGGGTTGACAGAAATGTGCAAAGTTCTAAAGTAATTAGATTAATTAAAATGAGTTCAATACAAAACTTTGTCATTAATTGTTCATAAAACATGGTTGTTTTATAATTATTACTAAGACATCTGTAATACTGTTAGTAATTTGAACCCAAGGACTCTAGTGTGCACACGACATTCCAGAAGTTCATTTGGAGAAAACATGTTTTGCATTCAGAAAGATTCTTCTCCTTTGGTCCTTCCAGGTTAAAGAATCTCAGATAACAGAGCCAAGAAGAAGTCTGCTGCCTGCAGACAATCAGATTATACAACAGAGATCACAAGTGTAGCTAAGGGAGGGAGTTCAAAATAAGGGCATTGTCCCTCCAGATATGAAGTCTGCTCACCAGTAAAATCTTCCTCCAGTCCCAAATTTATAACATTATGGTAACTTAAAATTCCAGCTGAATATTTATAAATACAGTTCAGGCACTCAAGGAAAAAGAATCAGGTAAAATTACAACTGAATACATAAAATGAAAGTGTTCTTTAATACTTTGTTATCTGCCATGCTAGAAATTCAGGGGAACAGAAGGAAAATTTCATTGGGGAAGAATTTTTTTGTTTGAAGACCCACCTTCACCAATAGCTATACTCCTAACTAGTATAGATGAATTGAATAACAACATTGAATTCTTCCCTTACAGAAAGGAAGAATTATCTATCCATAAAGGGCCATCTATATAGAGTCAGCACCCCCTCTCAGAGATTAGAAAGGCTTTCCTCTTATCTGTCTGCCTGTCTGATGGTCTGCCTGTTTCCACTTTTCTCTGTGTGGTCCACTGCATAACATCTGCTTCCAACAGAACTAGAACCCAAGCATTGTTCCATTTAGTCAGCTTCACATCCCCCTTTGTGCAAGGTGATAAAACCTCCTTAACTGAGGTGGTCATTTCAGCTCTTGTGGCAGGGGAGCCACTTCAGAGGTAAAATGTGGCCAACCCTACTTATTTAGATGGTAGAGGATATATATTCTACCCTCTAAATAAGGAGGGTAAACACCTTTTAGAATAGGCTACCTGCCAACAAAACACAGCAAAGGTTAATTATATAAGGATTATTGGATGGGAATTGATTTAGGGAACAGTCATTGGCACAGTAGTTCCAGAACAAGATAAGGAGTATAGAAATACTGTTATAGCCATGAGTGAGGGAAAAGCCAGAGAGTGTTTGTTACCCCAAATTGTCCCCCAAATGCTGCTGCACAATGCCTGATTCATAAACGGAAAAACACTCATTATCCAGAACCTGATAGAGGTTGGGAATGTCAACCTGGCTTTTATATCAGAGACCTGGCTGGAAGAACAGCAGAGAAAAGGCAATGTACATAGTTATGATTATTGCATCTAGTTTTTCATTTCTATTACATTTATATTCATTACTTAAATTAGTAAAAAGTTTATTATATCCTCTGTAGCAGAGAGAGGAGTGATATCATCACTTAGTTTCAGATCTGATGGTTGTGTCTTCTTATATCTTATTCTATTCTCGCATATTGTTCTTTGGGTCCATACTTTCTTTACATTCTCCCAGGATGGACTGAACTTTCATAATTTGCCACATTTCTCAAAGAAGGGAATGGCTTCTTTTTATATGTAAGAGTTAAGGTACAGTACTTATATTCATCAATGGATAAGTCAATACAGTATTTTGGTCAATTTTTGGACTAATCTTTTAGACTTATACATGAGAATGAAGTAATATTCACAGTACCATATTTCCCCCCTCTTTAGAATCTCAGAACTGGACCTACTAATGTGTGTGCATGCGAGTGAGTGCATAGTCATTTATCTCTCTAATACACATTAAATGAGAAGAACTTATTAAGCTTCTAGCAATACAATTCTTGAAGAGATTTGCAAGAAGCCCATGTGCTAATTCATTAACTCTCATTGTCTTCCTTATGATATAATAGAGAATGTCAGAAACGTCACTTTTTAAAGAGACTGATCTCCTTTAATGATTCTTTAGTTGCCGACATGGTGCTAGATCAGCAGTACAGAACGTCAAGGGGAATGAACAAAAACAACTTGCAAAAAATGAATGTTGGAGCAAGAGAAAATCAAGAGTGAAAAAAATTACATTATAAATGATAGGCACTGACCTGATAATACACATCCCTTGTGGAAACAAATATGAAAGCAATGTTACTAAGAAACATGCCCAGTGCCACATTATAAAAGCAAATTGGATAGTGCAAGAGAATGTTAAAAGTTATCCACAAATGACAGCAGCTTTAAAATTGAAACAAAACACATTTGTGTTATTCCTAATTTCATTTGCATTGATGCGCATAGATATTCTTGCATGTGGTTTTCAGATACAAACTGAAAGTTATACCAGCATCAACAAAAGAGGGCAAGCCATGTAGATATATGACCTAGTTAAGTGAGTACATGAGTTCAGCTTGGTCCATTACAACTGGAAGAGTTAAAACTTGATGAATTACTTTTAGTTGGCATTTGAGTTTCAAAATCCAAAAATAGTTCAATGTATAGTTTTTTTAGACAATGCACCATAATTCTGTGTCAAAAGTTTTTGAAATTCATACAGTTTTTGAAGCCTATACAAAAGTTGGGACTTCTTCTATTCCAAACTCAGATAGATAGATAGATAGATAGATAGATAGATAGATAGATAGAGATAGATGATAGACAGACACACAAAACAGCATAATATTATCTGTGCAGAATTGGTTTTCTCCTCTTGTTTTGTATGTGAAACAAGTATGTATGAATTTTGCACAGACTAGGTTCTGAAGTGCAAAAAAAAATATCCATCAGTCAAGGGTTCTTCTTCTTGGGGTTTTCTGACAATTGGATTATTTTAAATATTTGTTCTTTCACTAAGCTAAATATTATGAACTACTGACCTGTTGTATGAAACACACTCTCCTGCTATTTTTCTGTATAAAAAATCTCTAGCATGATTTGTCCCAATATAAGATCTTATCCTGCTGATGTTTTCATATATATCTTTCATTCCTAGGGTGCAGCACAAGCTGTAGACTTCGTATAAATAGAATTATTTGTTATGAAGCTGTGCTTTGGCGGGCCTTTTTCATTGCCAAATCATGAATCATTTTCCTCAAATCACGCTGTTTTGCACATTCCATATATTAAAATAACTAGGTAGCATAACCATTTTTCCATAAACAAGAAATATTTGATACTTCTTTTTACAAATACAAATATATTTCTGCGATTATCGCACCTCAATAGACTTAGGTTTGTTATGAACAAGCTGACATTTTTCACTTCTTTCACATTCTCTCTAAACTCTACAGAACTATGAATCTGTTGCTGTTCTGTGCCTTCAAGTAGTATATGACCTATAGTGACCCAAAAGAGAAACATATCATGAGGTTTTCTTGCCAATATTTGTTCAGAGGGAGTTTGCCAATGCCTTCTTCTGGGGCTGAAAGTGTATGCCTTGCTCACAGTCACATTATGGTTTTCATTTCTTGCATGGATTTGTAAATCTTGATCTCAAACCACTATACCACACCAGCTTTTAAGTTTATCCATTGCTCAATGAAAATTTGTTTAAAGGGATGTGAAAGGATTTTTTCTCCCCATCCAAGATTTGGAAATAATTAGTTGGCTTGTCTTACTGAACTATTTTGCAATGGTAATTCTGAGGATGGTACATGCTAGTCCTTCCATTCTCTGTTGTCATATTTGTCAGCCTCAAGATCTGGAGGAAAGTGGTCTGAAGTGGAAGACATCACTGTTCCCTGTCTTAGTGTCTGAAGCCATAGAAAAGAAGCTTGCTCCCTCTTCAAAATGACACCCTTTCCAATAATGAAATATGGCTGTCCTTTAAAGCTTCTCTTCTTCAGACTAAACATATAATGTTCCCTAAGTCCCTCCCCATAGGGCATGGTTTCTAGACCTTTTACTATTTTGGTAATCCTTCTTTGGAATCATTCCAGCTTAGGGTACAGACTCCACAAGACAAAGGTTGTGGGGTCGAACAGGCATCACCCAGTAACAGCTTCTGGGACCATAGCTCTAGGAAGGACTGGAGACACTGCAATGCAGTACCTCCAAGTCCCATACCTGACAGGCATTCCAGAAGGATACCGTGGTCAACAGTATCGAAGGCCACTGTCTAGTTCCTGACGTAGATCATCTACCAAGGCGTCCAAGGCTGTTTCAGTTCCATGTTTCAGCCTAAAGCCAGACTGTGCCAGATCTAGATAATCAGTGTCTACCAAGAACTCCTAGAGTTGTGAGGCCATCACACATTTCATGACTTCGTCCAAGTAGGGGAGATTGGAAACTGGCCATTAGTTGACTAATTGAGTGGGGTCCAGTGATGGTTTTTTCAACAGCGATTTTATAACAGCTTGTTTTAAGCTGGGTGGAATCATGCCCTCTTGTAAGAAAGCACTGACCACCACCTTAATCCCCTTTGCCTTCCTTTATTAGCCAGGATGGGCAGGGGTCTAGGATGCATGTGGTACACCTTTCTTCTGCAAGGATCTTGTCCATGTCCTCAAGCTGAACCAATTGAAAAGAATCCATCAAACTAGACAAGCAGGTGCTCATGTTACATCCTCAGAGGTTGCAGTTAATGTGGTGTCAAAATCGGAATTGATCAGAGCAACTTTGTCCACAAAGAACTGTGAAAATTCAATGAGCTGCCTAGTTGTCAGGGATCTCTCTCTGATGTAGATTTAACAGCCCTCTGACAACTCGGAACAATACAGCCGGACGGTTCTGTGTGGTCTTTATTGCCACATCATAGGTCCTTAAAAAGCTACCCAGGTGTGTTCAGGCTGATCCGCTACGTTTTTGGTGGGACATGCACTCTAGTCTCCTCTTCCTTTGTTTCATTGCTGCCAGCTTCTCATTGAACCAAGGGGCTGGTTTAGCTCAGTTACTCAAGAGGAGGCATTCCGGAGTGATCGTGTCTATTGCCCTGGTCATCTTCATATCCCAGAAAGAGATCAGAACATCGACAACATCACCTACCGAGGAGGTAGGAAAGTCCCCAAGAGCTGTCAGGAATCCATTGGGATCCATAAGTTTCCTGGGGCAGACCATTTTCATGGGTCCACTGCACCTGCATCTTACACATAGAACAATAAAACAAATATATGAGTCTCACACTCTGCTGTCGGTTTTCTTTTCTCAATTTACTGTTTCCTTGAAATATTTCTATATAACCAACCTTCTACTTTTAATAATCTTCTTCTAAGTCAGAGAAGTAGAATCTGCCCTCATCTTCATAAAAATGTGATAGATACACGCCAGTCTTTCTTGGATTTCTCCTTGATGAACACTTGTCGGTTTATCCATTTCAGCTAGTTCACATATCTTCAAAAGTCAATCTCCTTTTGTCAGGTTGATTGAGTCTTTCCAGGTCTGAGCAAAGAAAATTCTTGTTATCATAATCAAATATAATAGTTGTTTCCCATGCTTTCGCTCTAAGTGATCATCCAACATCCCCAACAAGTAAAAATCTGGTTTCATTATAATTTTAGGTTTGACAGTTTCTTATAACATGATATGCATCTAAAACCAGTATTTCTGGACCCTTTTTAAAGACCACCACGTACTGTAAAATGACCAAACATTTTTCTCACATTCACAACATTTGTTAGGAATCCACTCTTCCCATTTTCCACCTCCGTTTTGCTGTTCATACAATCTCAGGGCCCTTCTGCACTGGCCAAAATGTGAGTGGAATCAGTGTTTAAAATGCCAGTTCAACCTGTAGTTCTGGGATGTAGCCAGATACCTACCCATGCTGATTTGTGATTGGTGCAGGTGAGCATGGAAATCATACCCTCTCCACTGTGCCATGTCCATTTAACCCTCTCCTCCCCGAAGCTGTTTAGTTTCATTTTCCAGCCCTAGGAAGATAGTGCAAGCATTATGGCTCAGCCCTGAGGGTTTGTCTCTATTTTAAGGTCTAAACAGGGGGCAGGGAGTGGAGGGTGGCATTGCCATCCCTCCTCATTAGGCTGTCTGAGCCTGGGGAGGAGGGATAGTTGTGGGGATGACTTCTGGGATCATAAATAGTGGCTCCAGAAGACAGTCCCCATTGCCTCCATATTTTCAAAGGTTCTGATCTTTCTGTAAGATACAGACTTTCCATTATTTAAACCAGGGGTCCACAAACTTTTTAAGCAGAGGGCCAAGTCACAGTCCCTTAAACTGTTGGAGGGCCGGATTATAATTTGTAAAAGACATGAATTAATTCCTATGCACACTGCATATATCTTATTTGTAGTGCAAAAAATACTTTAAAACAATACAATAATTAAAATGAAGATCAATTTTAACAAATATAAACTTATTAGTATTTCAATGGGAAGTGTGGGCCTGGTTTTGGCTGATGAGATAGGATTGTTGTTGTTGTTGTATGCTTTCAAGTCATTTAAGACTTAGGGTGACCCTGAGCGAGGGCCGGTAAATGACCTTGGAGGGCCATATCTGGCACCCGGGCCTTAGTTTGAGGACCCCTGATTTAAACCTTGAATAAACCTAGAAAATCAGGTTTATTCCAGATTAAAACAGATTAGCCTGGAACTCATTTGGATGCTCCAGGCTAATCCATTTCCTATTCCACATTATGTGGCTGTATAAATGGGGCCTCAGTGAGGGCTTCTGGGATCAGCTGCTTTTTGTCTTGCCTGTTGTAGGCTGACACTCATAGCTAAAATATAATCAGTTAGGCAGAGGTGATGGAAGCTTAAGACATCTTGTCCAGTGGCCAGAAATTCTGGGAGCTGAAATCAAAAAACCTGAAGAGCCACAAGTGTAACACAAATGAGCTAAAGCAAAGAATCATATCCTTTTGCAACTCATAGTTTATTGCATTGTTTACTACAGACATGCTGCTGCTGAAAGTCTGTTTTTCCAGCCGTCTTTCCCCATCTTTGCCATTTTAGTGCTGTTAAAAAGATTCTAGCTAGATACTAGATAAAAGTAAAGAGCAGCTGGGCAGACATGAAAATACTTTGTAAAAACAAGATTCTTTCTCAGAAACTGTGTTAACTGAGGTATGGCAGTACTATAAATTAGGCAAAATGATATAGCTTAGGGAAGTTCCTGCTGCTGTGTACATATGGACATAACTGACATTGTTCTGGTGTTCCATAACATTTACAAGCACTTCCAACACCCACTTCTAAGAACAGTTAAAATGATATAAGGGTGGGCTTCCAGTACCTCCATCCTACCACCCCCACTTTATGCTTGCAATGTGTGAATTATTTGGAGTAGCTTGGAGTAAACCAAAAGAACTGGATTGGTGTGGGAGATATGTCCCCAAACATCCTATTATCTGAAGTTGCTGGCATGTTATGGGATGGATCAACTACATCTTATTATTGCACTGCAACACCACCCACCTGCCCACCAACCCCAAATTCGGCAGTTGTAAGGGGAAAGTAAAGTAAATTGTCTATCAACTGGCATGATTCACTCAGGACAAGAAGAAATGAAAATTACTGGCACATTAAATGTCAAATTTAGCTGAAACCCTGGTGATCACTTCCATATAACTTGACAGTTATGATCAGCTTAGTCTGTAAAAGCCACAGTAATCTTTTATTCTGCTGACCATACTAATCTTGTGCTTAGATCCCCAGGATCTTAATAATGATGTTTAATGAATAGAAAATGAAAAGAGGACATAATGACACTAATCATACAAAATAGGATAAAATGCAGCAAAAGATAAATGATATGTGAAATCACAAAGAATAAGAATATTTTGTCTTTCATTCTCTCTTAGTTAAAGCAACATAGAAGCATATTATGTAGTTCTTGTATATAGATAAAGGTTGTGTGGATCCTGCATCTTGCTTAGGTGTTTCCATGATATTGCAACACTTTGGGTTCCCTTGGAACTTTTTATATTTTATCCTATAGAAGAAGGCCTTAACCTAATGTGTTCAAATTCTGATAAAAGCTTCAACCCAATGTATTTTGGCAAAATTGTAGTGCCAAGAATGCTTACACATGGGGAAAACACACCACAATACGTAAGAACAAGAACAACAACAGGAATAACACTGCTCTGATATAGTGACATTTCTAAAACTGATGGTGTTCATTATGCAGTCTTCAGAAGATTTTATTAAGTATATACTCTCACTGATATCAAAAAGAACAATGCGCAAACAAAATATTTTGCATCCTTCATCTCACTAACTGTCTGAGGGCTATTCAAGACCATTCAGTAAGGAAAAAAGGCATTGCATTAGTCTTGAGATGTTGTTCTGTGTGATCAAGTATTTTCAAACTTATAGACTCAACTACATCCCACCCAAAAGTCACACAATCTGATAGAGAAGTAAGTAGGTAAGTAATAATAACTTTATTTCTATTCCGCCCTAACTCCCCATGGGGACTCAGGGCGTTTCACAAAATAAAAGACAAACATTCAGTGCCATAAAAGTACCACAATAGACAATTCCAACAAATAAAAACAAACAATTAACAATTAAAAAAAACCTTTCTCATGCCATATCACTCAAAATGACACATACAGGGATCTTCTATATTTTCAGGACTCATTGTCTTGTACACTTTATGGCAATTGTTTGATTAATCTATTTAATACACTAACTCCAATAAACTGACAAAATCTTTTCATAATAGGCATCCCAGGCTGGTAGGAAAAACACTGGTTTTTTAATATAAAATTGTTAACTGGCTAGTCCTGCACAGTTCAGTAGACGTATATGTGAATAGGAAACCTTTAAATGAAGAAGTTGGCTTCCAGGCCATGCAGACTTATATAGCATTAGAAATACAATCAGCCTCATGTGTTCTCGTTCATTTGAAAAACTTATCCTGCCATGCTGATGGGCTTTCCAGATTTGCTTCATGAAAACTCTGTTGATAGCCTGAACATCTATGAAAGTTATTGTCAGAAAAACTAAAATGTGTATTTAACCATAGTTTCACTAATAAAAGACTTATTATATTTTCAAATGTCACTTTTGTTACAGTTGTAATCAGAAGTAAATAAAACCAATGAAAAAGACTAGATATCACCATGCTGTTTTTACATTTAACTATGAAAACAATATTAAAGTAAATAGGAAAAGAGTATTTTTCTTTTTCTTTTTTTAAAAAGGTTTCTATTAAAGGAATGCAAAAGAAGGTCAAATCTATTACAGAAGAAGAGAAAAGGAATTATTAATGTACTTTTGTTTCATACCATCTTCCTGTACTAAGAGGTTCTTTGTGACTAGATCATTGATAAAGTTCATATTGATGAGAAAGAGTAAAGGAATGAAAATCAATAATAAGAATAAGTCAATGAAGCAGGTGGCCAATCATCCATTAACTAGAGTGGTGTCCCATCTGCTGTTAAAGAAGAAGTTGGCTATAAAACATATTGGAATTCTCCAGTCCTTTCACAATACCTCAATGACTTTATAATTAACAAACCAAATACATCAGCAATCCATGTGCAGTGGCCTACCAGTGAATGTATACACTTGCTACTAGTGTTGCCTGTCTAAAATGATAAAATAGGGTGCAACTCAAGGAAACAAGCAACCTCAAATGTGGCCTGTTACTGAACATGTGTCGGTAGTTTATTATTCAATCCAGAGAATCTTTCAGGGAATGCTACTTGGCACAAGACCTGCTGTGAAAAAGCTGTTTAAGATTTTAGTTAAGTCAAGAACAAATGGTGGTTGGTTTTAGAAATTTTTGAAGGTAGGTCTCATTTCCTTTGTGAATCTATTGGTACTTCCACACATACTTAAAACCCATGGCAAAATGGACTAAGATAACTCACTTCAGCACAGATTCTAGTCCTCATCTCCCAACCCAAACCCAGGCTTTCTCGGGGGGGGGGGGGCTATATGCCATCCTGAGACAAATCAGGATGACATGAAGCCATCCCAAAACCTCCACTTTGGGTCCCCAAACTCAAACTTCACAGGTAAGTATTTCTGCACAAAACATTTATTGTGCTGGAAATTTTTCATTCTGTATGAAAATACTGCATTCCTTTTTTATATTTTGCTAGGGAAATGAGGGTGGGTGGGAGAGAGCATTTGGGTGTTTGTTTAAATATTGGGTTGATTTACTGAAGGGAGGGGATAGCTTGATTCTCTTGAGTCCCCATAGGGAGAATTAAATTCCTCCCAAGGTCTAGTTGAAGGATATGAGGGGAGAGAACCCCGGAAAAAGTAGTTTCTTAAGTCATATGTCTTAACCCAGATCTAGATGATGGATATTAGAAGAAAGGATCCCAGAAAAGGTGGTTTCTTAATACTAATGCCCTAAAAATGATGAGGCAGGCTTTCACGCTCCCCCATTGTTGCCAATGGATCTTTCAGTTCTCAGATCAAGAAATGGAATTTTGTCCATCTGAATTCAGGAGGCTCCTAAAAAATGGATTGGGGGCAGGGGGGGTAGACACCGAAATACAGACACCAAAATGGTATGGGGTTTAACTGAATTGCACACTGTAGAGATATATTTATTATAAAGTGTTATTTATAATGTGTTTAAACTGTATTTATAATGTTTATTATAAAGTGTTATTTATACTGTGTTTAATCTGTATTTATGTATTACTTGGTTGCCATGTCCTAGCTGTGAGAGATAGGTTGCTATGGTGACAAGACAAGGCAGCAGAGGAGGTGGGCGGAGCTTAAGGAGAAAAAGGTTTGAAAGTGGCAGTTAAACTTCAGTCAGGAGGAAGAGACCCTGAGGAGAAGAGCAGAGCCAGTTAAGGGCTCTGGGAAATAGCAGAGTCAAGAAAGGACTCTGGGAAAAGTAGTTTAGACAGGAGGATGAGACCCCGAGAAGAGGAGCAGAGACAGTAGTGCTCTGTGGTGTGAAGTAGTATAGATTCAGTTAGTTCTTAGTATTTGTGAATATTTCTTCAGCAAAGGAGCTGAAGGTGAAACCTTGTTAGATTGCTTAAGTAAAAAGAATCTAACAGAGGGGGTTTTAGGATCGCCAGTAGTGGAAGACTGGGGATTCAGTGGTTTGATCCGGTATAGGACAAACAGTATGAAATGCTCACAATTAGGAACACTGAAATATTAAAGCACTTCACTGAAGAAGGAGTTTATAAGAATTGTAACATCAGAAGCCTGAATGTATCTCAACCAAGCCATATTGTAACCACCAAGCATGTGCCAAGTTCAACATCTCGATATTGCAACAATTACGCTTTGTTAATAATAAACTTGTTCTCTTTGTATTTTAAACCTGCCTCCTCCATTGATTTTATGTTCGGTGCATTCCACTCTACCAAAGTTACCTCACTACGCAAATAGGAGTAAATAGAGACTTTAAAACCAGCGTCTTTACTTTTTATTGGTGGCAGTTTAATTTAATAGCAGTCTAGGAACTTTCTTTACATTTTTGGTAATCCCATTTGGTGGGATAAAGACTTCTTCACATTTTATTGTTGACAAGCGGTGGCATTAACGCTTCCTCACACACACCTCTAATACTAAATATCTTTTTCTCCATGTATAATATTGTTTTTTTTAAAAACAACTACAATTGTCAGGTGAAATAAGGGGCAGGCCGCATGTAGTTTGATAGTTATGCGGAAGAGGACATTTTAGCAGGTATTGACTGACATGAGTGGAACAATTGCTGAAATTCCCTCTTCCACACAGTCACTAAAGATATAGAATTCCTGCCCTTTATTTCACCTGTCAGCCTTAATACCAACAAGACTTGACACATTTTCCAGTCAGGAAAACACTGCACCTTACAATATTTATTTCAATAAATATTTATTTATTTACAGAACTCTCCATATTAGAGTGCTTCTAGAATGTAATTGACAGACCTGCTTCATTTGAGTTTTCAGGTTTTTTTAATTCAAAATGACACCTTTAAGATATTAAACAGATTTTCTATGACACCAGAGACCAGTGGTATCTCTCCTCATATACTGTTTCTCTTACCTATTTCCTTCATGAAATTATGACCTCTATGAGTCAGCTATAGGATTAGGTTTCATCTTAGGTTTATATCATTGAACAAATTGGGGTAATTTGAAGGGCAACCTAACAACTTAATTCCACCACAGGTCTTAAAGCAGGCATGCTATTACATTATACATGAAGTTAAGTCCAGTAGATGAGGTAAAATAAAGGTTATGAGGTTAAACCTAAGGTTTGATGTAGAATGGGGGTTATTATACCTAGCAGCAGATGCCAAATGGTTTCCAGCATCTACCTAGTCATTGTAATTTATTTACCTATCCCTGCAACAGCATGATAGAAACTTTCAGTTTATTTTCAATATAGAAACTATGTAATAGTATTAAAGGAAATGAGCTCAACACTTATTAAATGTTATAGTAGCTAGAAAGGAGGGAAATGCATGACAGAGAAACCATGAAGGCATACGATTTCCCTACTTCAGTACTGAATTAGGGAATGAATATATGCTGTTTTATAGTTTGGCTCCTAAATAGTTCTTGTTATGAATCTTTCCTTCGCCCGCTAAAATCACATTCCTCACTTCAGTACTGAATTTTTCAGTTGTGTACCTTCATGGCTGTTCAATCATGCATTTCCCTCTTGTGTAGCTAGTGGGACCAAATAATAAAGCAGCATATTTTCATTTTCATATTTCAAATCATATTGTTGAACTGTACTCCATGTTTAGCTTTCTAAAAGAAGCCCAAAGCAGCAAACAATGCTTGATCATATTATTTATCTGGCTTTGGTTTGAGTTTCTGGTTGTTCCTGTGGTTTTATTGCCTTATAAAGGCTGCTGTTGCTGGACATTTTATATGATATTTTTATGGCTGAGAATTGCTGTATTTGGTTTGTAGCACTTTAAAGCCAGATTGCCCTTCATGCTTATGCTGAAGTTGGATGTGTTTATTGAACAAAAGAGAGAAGCCAGAAAATATGTGTCTTTGGTTTCTGTTCATCAAATTACACATGTGGGTGCATTCTCTCATTGCAGTACAAATAATATTGCTTAGGCTGCAATCTTATGATCCCTGGGAAGGTGATCCAAGTTTTATGGTGCTTTCTTTAAAACGTATTTTCTATGGAATTTTTTCATACTACTTTCTCTAAGCAAAAAAGATTTGTGTTCAAAGGAGAGCTAACTTTAGATTCCACCCATTCGATAAGCTTGGAAATGCTGTAATTCAAGTTGAATGTCCCTTAACCATTGGAATTTCCTTCCAAGACCCAAACCTTTGAACACAGACAATACTAAGAGTAATGGATGCTGAAATCCCATTATCCGTAGATACAGAGGGTTAAATTTATATGCAAATGAATATATACTTCCATTTCTTCCCATTGGTTTCCATGGGAAGATGTGTGTGTGTGTGTGTGTGTGGAGGAAATGATTCTAAGAGACTAGTGGAAATGTTCTCTCTTCAATCCTGCTGGCATCAGCACTCTGACATCAATGTTTTGTGCCCTGGGAAATGGGATTTTCCTAATTGTGTACAATATGACATTGTATTATTGGATCTGAGGAGCAAGTAAAATATAAATATGAACCCAGAATTTTCTGTCTAATGTGAAGATATTTGTATAATATAACTTGTACGACATCTAGGAGGAATCTGGGAATAATACCACCAATGTTCTTTGCTTTAATTATCCTGTAGGCGCATTTCAAGTTTGTCTAATTATAACCAAGGTTTAATAAAACAATAGGTCACCAAATTATTTTTAAATTAGCCTCAGGGATGTTCAGTAAAATTAGCTGCAATGAACTGTAAATTCCTAAATTGCTCATAACAGCCTGGATACTAAATGACATAAGTTATTTAATGCTTACCAAGTCATTTTGCACTTTCATGTGCCTTATTATTAGTCTTAAGTAATATCTTTCTTGATTTCAAAACAAGACACTGACCATTTCCTGCTCACATGACAAAAGATGGGTAGCTCCCTGCAACAAACATCCATTATGTGGGGTGTGTGTGGGTTTTTGTGGGAGGGGGGAGGCAGGGGGGGGCATTTGAAAGCAAGGGAAAATACAGAAGTGATGAAAGCACTACTTCAACCTTTACAACCCTAAGCAGTTTGGGAGTGTGGGTTGCTGAAGAAATGTTTATCTTTCAAAGCCAGAAAGAAGCAACATCAGCTCACTCCCAGAAGTTGCTCACTTCCTGCTTCCGCTTCTTCTGGAGAGAAATGAAATAAAGTTTACTGGCCTGTTCTTGGACTAGCCACCAAAGCCTCCATGACACCTCATGGAAAGAAGTGTACAACAGGAACTGTCTTAAACTTACCATGTGGGTGAAAGATACAGCTGCCTCTGGATATGGTACCCAGAATGTCCATCTGAGCAAAGATGCTGTCAAGGACTTTGACTGCTGCTGTCTTTCTTTGCAGCCTTGCAAGGACCCTGTTGTGACCCCTGATGGGTACCTGTATGAGAAAGAAGCCAACCTAGAGTACATTCTGCATCAGAAAAAAGTGATTGCCTGGCAAATGAAGGCCTATGAGAAGCAGAAGAATGAGAAGAAGTTGGAGATGGCCGAGCTGAGAAAGGCGGGCAACGAGTCCAAGATGAAGAACTTCCTGGACAAAGAGCTGAGCATTGTCAGCAAGCCCCTCAACCCTTTTGATCATAAGGCAGGGGATTCTGAGCCTGGACCCAGCAGTGAAGACAAAGACAAAAAGCTCCCCAGCTTCTGGATCCCTTTGCTGACCCCTGAGGCCAAGACTAAAGTCATCCCCAAACCAGACAAATGTGTGTACTGCCCCATGAGGATGAAACCCCTGAAGCTGAATGACCTGATCCCAGTGCACTTCACTCCTGTGGATGCCAGTGTGGATTGTGTGGGGCTGATCAACCGCCAAGACCGCTATGTTTGTGCTGTCATGCGGGACATGCTTAGAAACTCAGTTCCCTGTGTTGTACTCCGTCCATTGGGCTCTGTGGTGACTCTAGAGTGTGTGGACAAGCTCATCAAGAAAGACATGGTTGATCCAATGAATGGAGAGAACCTGACTGACAAGGATATCATTGTCCTACAGTGGGGTGGCACAGGATTTTCAGGTTCAGGTGTGGAACTGGAGGCCAAGAAGTCCCATCCAGTTATTCAAGCTTGATGAGCTAAGACAACCGTCCTGGCAGAAGAAAGGAGCCGTTCCTGTTTCTCTGTGCTGGTTATGATCTGCTTCCCCCAAATACACAAATATTTCTCTTTCAATTCAAGTTGCAGGAAACATCTATTCAGAATCACTGATGACAGTCTTCATCCAGTAAACCTTAGCTTCCCTAGACAGCTTATGGATCAGTTTTCTTTACACTTAATATCCAATCCAAGACCTTTTTTCTTTAACATGATTGGAACAACCAAACTAAATCCCATGAAAATGTCATCCTGCAAAGAAAAAAGTGGAGAGACAGTAAGGGATGCCCACTTTTCTCCTAAACATACCTAGACAATAGCATTGTGCTATTGAATTCCTGCTGTGCCTTTGCCTCACTGGTGATAGATAGCTTGATCTGCAGTGAAATGAATAGTGCCCAAACAAGTAAAAGCACACAGGAGGAATTCACTATTATAATGTTTTATGAATTTTACTGTGTTATATTTTAAGTAAGTTGCCCCGAGACCCTTTGGGGAGATGGTGGCGGGATACAAAACTAAAGGTATTATTATTATAATGCTAAGAAATGGGCACCTTTCACTGAACCCATCAACCCACTGAACACATAAAATGAATAGAAGACTTGATGGCTAGATGATGATAATGATTATATAATGGCATTATATTCCGCTTATTATCTACCAAAGGGGATTCAAAATGGCTAACACTGAAAACCATAACAATACTGTCAAAATTAGACTGAGATCTAATTAGCCTAATCTCTAATCCAATCTATATCATAGATCAATACGATGTCTTGAAACAAGAAAAGCATCAACTAGATGATATTTTGATGACTTTAAGTCTATGACTTCTATGTGAAATAAGCTGCAGCATTAGTATAGAATAGGAAACAACAGCAAGACAACAATCATTTCTTGTCACTGAATAATGAGTAGGGCACTCACCACTGATATTATTCAGAATAATTTTACCATATGATCTACTTGAGTGAGTAACTGATCTCCTTCAAACACACTTCAGAATTTAAGCTCTCAGTAAAAGATGTCTCAAATGCTGATTGGTATCTTTCTGACTGAGGAAAAAATATTTCATAAGTGATGTTATATTTATTTATTGACCACAGAATGTAAAGCTTGCCATATTATCATTTTCTTACGAAAAATTGTATTGTGTTCCCATCAGTATTACACTTTTAACACTAAATCTTGATTCTATTTATTTTCCCTAACTGAGAGAGATTAAGCTGTATCATATCTAAGAAGAACAATGTCTACTACCACAAACATTTTTTTCTAGAATCTTCCCCTCAGCTGGATGCTGGAAATCAATTCAACTTGAATAAGACTCACATAAGAGTAGGTACATGCATACCTGCATGTCTTTTTACAATTTTCATAGGTGTGGTATATATATTATAATCCTTGGTTTTCTTTATCTTATTAATGCTAAAAGCAAGCTAAGATGGGGCAATTGTGATACAAATGAGCCTTTTGGTTAATATTATATATGAGAAACTGAATGAAGCAAGAACAGCTTTAAAGTTAAAACAAATCTCAACATGGATGACATAATTGATACAGTCCCGGAAGATGTAACCTTGGCCACTAATAATATTTACTGTTTTCAATTTGTACAATGTGAAGATAAGAATAGGATCCTTGGAGATGTGCCATTCTTGGCATTTGGGTTCAGGTTACCTACAGGATTGCCGTCTCCCATATGATCTGTCCTGCATATTTAGGGGACCACAGTGGTGCAATGGGTTAAACACTTGAGCTGTTCAACTGCTGACTTAAAGGTTGGCAGTTTAAATCTGCAGGACAGGGTGAGCTCCCACTGTTAGCCCTAGCTCTTGTCAACCGCACAGTTTGAAAACATGTAAATTTTGAGTAGATAATAGGCAACGCTTTGGATGGTAAAAGGCAAAAAACGCTCCAAGCAGTCTTGTTGGCTACATGACCAGGAGATAACGACACATGCTCATCAGCTTGAAATGGAGTAAAACACTTCCCCCAGAGCCTTTGCCTTTTCTGTGTTTGTGTGTCTCATTGTATATGACTGTAAGGCATTCAATGTTTGCCTATGTCTGCTGTAATCCACTCTGAGACCCCTAAGGGAGAAGAGCAGAATATAAATAAAGTGTATTATTATTATTATTATTATTATTATTATTATTATTATTATTATTTGAAACACAACAAGATGAGTCCACAGCAGACACTCTGCTGCCTGTTGAATTGGATCATACGTCGGACACTTCCCAAGTGTCTAGGACTGTGTGATGTATCAGCGAATAATGCATGCAAATGCAAGTAAGGTGGCCTTCGGCAGATGGTACATTTGTCAGCACTGATTGTGTTTAAGTGCAGGCCAAGGTCTTTAGGCACTGCACCCAGTGTGCCAATCACCACTTGGACCACCTTGACAGGCTTGTGCCAGAGTCTTTGCAGTTCAATCTTTAAATCCTCATATCATGTCAGCTTTTCCAGTTGTTTCTCTTCAATCCTGCTATTGCCTGGGATTGCTTCCTTGCAGAGTCTACATTTGGGATATGTCACCGACTTTTCAATTCTGGCTTTGATGGCTTTTGTTCTAATGCAGTGGTTCTCAACCTGTGGGTCCCCAGGTGTTTGGGCCTACAACTCCCAGAAATCCTAGCCTGTTCACCAGCTGTTAGGATTTCTGGGACATGAAGGCCAAAACATCTGGGACCCACAGGTTGAGAACCTCTGTCCTAATGGATTGTTCTTGGGCTGGCAGAATCAGGCCCCCCGTCTCCTTTTTGTAAGCCACATCCATGTTTTTGTCAATTTGGCTCTATTTTTTTTCCAGGAACTGTCCATGGAGATCCTTCTTTTGCCAGTTTTCTCTTCTGCTCTGGATTGTATTATCATCATCATCATCATCATCATCATCATCATCATCCTCAGGGGGAAGTTCACGACAACCAGCTAGAACCTAACTTAAAACTGTCACCTAGAGGACCTTTTCATCAACTGCCCCAGATTGTGGAATGACTTGTCAGAAGGGTTCTGACAGTTGAATGAGCTGTCAGAATTCAAGACAAAATTCAACACCTATCTCTTCTGGAAAGCCTGCAAATTCAATTTTAAACTTTGAATTTTTAACTTTACATTTCATTAGTATTGATGGCAATCTTCACTCTGTGTATTTTAATATAGGCATTTTAGTTGTATTATGTTTTATTTGTGTGTTTTAACCATATTGTATCCCACCTTGATTCATGTGGAGAGGTGGGAAACAAATAAAATATTTTTATTTAAAATATCAGAGGGGAGCTGGCAAAGTGGGCAAATAAAGTAGTAAATGCCTCCTTACCACAAGCTGTTAAACTACATTCAACTGCTGGGCGAGGATCTGTTGCCACCAGTACACTAATGACACCATCCTCTATTCTTCTTCCCACCTTATTCCAAGGAAATATTTCTTGTTCTTAGCCAGTTCCTGTCATTAGTAATTAATTGGATGATCACAAATCAATTGAAGAGTAGTCTAGAAAAGGCAGAAGTGCTTCTGGACAGTCAAGGCTATCTGAAAGACTGTTTCTCTTTATAAGAGCCCACAGAATCTGAGATCTGCAGAAGAGGCCCTTTCTTTCAGTACCACCACCCTCATAGGTGCTGAGAGGGGCCCTTCTCAGTGGTTGTCCCTAGATCAGGCCTGCATAACCTGTGGCCCTCCAGGTATTTGGGACGGCAACTCCCAAAAACCCTAGCCAGTTTGTCCAAAGGTTAAGAAATTCATTTTGGGCCACAGGCTGTGCAGGCCGGTTCTCGACTTTGGAACAACTTTTTTAGAAAGGCTGAAATTACCTCCACCTTGCTGTCTTTTCATCACCAGGACACTTTTTATTTGGATCACCTTTTAGTACTGAAAGCTTTTAACAAAGGGGCTGTAAGAGCATCAACATATTAAATTCTATTATTCAACTTTTTGTTAGAGTGATTTTTTTTAATATGGTAAGATGATTAATCATTTAATTCATTTTACTGTTGACTTTTAATGTTTTAATTGTAATCTTTTAAATGTATAAGCTGTCTTGAGTCCCAGGTTTGCAAATAAAAATAAATAAATAAATAAATAAATAAATAAATAAATAAAAGACAGAACATGATCATCTTTAAAGACCCTGCATGAAACATGACCTGGTTCTATATTTTTCATTTCTCCATCAAATTATTATAGCATAAAATGAAATGTCTTACCTCCAAGAAGAATTTAGGATGCTATACCCTGCACCCCCGCCCCATTTCTAAACATGTCAAAAATATTAAGGAAGCGAAGTACGAATTGTCTTTTGATCTTATGATTCGAGTGGAAATGAGAAAAACTGGGGGAAACACGTGAAATGGGTTCTGTCAAATTTGCCTATGTTGAATTGCTTCAATGATGTGGAGTATTGGGTATTACTATTGGCAGTCTCCTAGCAAGCATTGACATTCCTCTCCCCAAATCCTGCTTCATGAGCCTGACATAGTATTTTTAAATTAATTTAATTATTAGAAATGCTCAAATTTCAAGATAACACCACTTTGTTTTTTCTGTCATTTCTCGTATATAGTAATCTTGGCTTTAGAAATTGCACTACTGCTAGCTTTTAAAGCTTGCTTTGAACTTCTGTGATTGAGAGTAATGAGATTGGGAGGAACTGAAGGGAGATCAGAGAAGGGAAGTCTTCTTAAACATGAAGTTTTCTGTCTCCCAGAGAGTAATGGGATTGGAGGGGAAAGTCAAGTATCACAAAAGTGGTGTGGGCTTCTCAAGAGTAACAGGATTGGAAGAAACAGTCAAGTATCCCAAAAGTTTTCCCCTAAAGTTTTTTTTCAAGAAAATGTAGTGATCAGAACTGCACTTACCCATGTGATAAATCTGAAAATGGATGATTTTAGGACAAAAGACAAGGAAGAACAATGAGTGAAGGAAACTGAGAAATGATACAATTTGCTTTATAACCCAACACGGCATAATGCCATAGTAATGTGCCATTTTCTCCCTCTCATGGGATTAAATCCTAGGTCTGGATACTTTTCAGAAAATTAAATAAAAAAAAGTGTTTCTGATTAGATATGAATAAGCTTTAGGCCTGAGGAGGGCAATAGTTATGAACTCAGGGTCACTGAAGGACCATACCCCATCATACCTCCCTTGAGTTTTTTAAAATTTCTCTGTCTCCAAAATGTTCCTAACTTATTATGGAAAGATATGAGGAACAATCATACTGCTTTGAGTCCCCCCAGGGATGAGAAAGGTGGTATATAAATACCGTAAATAAATAATAATAATCCGGTTACATTTGCATTCTATGAGCTATTCAGGCCAAGAAGGAGGTTATATTTTTTTTTCAATAGGGAACTAACCTGGAAATTTACTTCTAGGTCTTTTCCATTGAAACAATTCATATTATACAGTATGCAAAAATGGTTGGAGCATCAAAATATGATGAAACCATTTATATCTCTAAAGCCACTGAAAGCTGGGCATGTATGTGTGTGTCCTAGGAATTCCATTCTGTTCATAGGCTTCATTTCCACCATTCTGAATTATAGCCATCTCTGGTCTCCCTTCTATTGTGTCTTCAAGTAATTTATGATTTTGTAAGCCTAAGGTGTTCCTATCACATGTTTTTCTTGTCAGATTTTGCTCAGAGGTTTATCCTTCCTTTCCTCTTAGTCTGAAATAATATGACTTGCCCAAGGTCACATGTAAGTATTTTGGACCATTCATTTCCTCTGGACTGGAGTATACTTTCAATCCAGATTGCCTTGCCCTCACAAACTATTTGCTAAGACTATTTAAAGCAGCAAGAGATCCAGCCGCAAATGTCTATGATTCCATCACCACCCCTCTCCGACTACATTCAAACTGCAATACCACATTGACTTCTTGTGTATCTCTCTACCTTTTTCTCTCCGTTCCTGCAATTATTTTCCTCATAGACAAAATGCATTATGTAAATCTTCAAGCACAGATTCATTTCTTCTTGTTTGTTTGGATTACTGTTGTCATTGTTCCTCCTTGTTCCATGCATAATTCAGTTCTCTGATGGCTGTTATGATCCATCCACACACACACACACACACAGGTTTTATAATGAAGGCTGAGAGATGGAACCCTTTCCCCTAATTTTATGATTGCATTGGCACTATGATAAATGAATCTCGTACCAAAGGTATATGTTTGGTCTTCAAATAGCTGATCCATTGTCAACAGAAATAATGCACTTCCTTCAGTTTTGCCCAGAGCTCTACCATGTTTTGCTTGCCTGACTTTATATCTGAAAAAAACTTTTTTGTGAATCTCTTTAGATAACCAGTTCCAACTGCATTGCTCCTGCAAAATAAAATATACAATAAAATAACTCTACAGAGTACTATGAAATGGTAATATGATACCATTTTTGTCTTTTATTTCTGGAGGCTGCTTTCCCCTCCTTTCCAGTAAATTGCTTGATTTGCCACACTATGTTAGACAATGTCTGGTTTTCCATGAGAAAAGCATCTGCTAAATCCCTTCCCTGTTATATAGACCTCAGTTGATCCTTAGCTCAGCAGATGAAATCTGCAACACTAAAATGCTTTGCTTCCTAAGGGAAGACAAATCTGCTTTGAGAATAGGGACAGACCTGCCAGCATGAAACAGACCTTCTAGAAACAGCGCGGTTTGAGTTTGTGGCTGGATTTATAAAAATGTTTGCTTTAGATTTAAGACTACTGAATTTAAAAATACTGGAGAAAAAATGTCATCTTATTTCAAATTAGAGATGTAAAAATCTGTCAAGTAGGATATACACAGACATTCTGGGATGAACTGCTCTGGAGTTGCCCTGATGCAATTCTACAGTTTTCCCGGAGCCCTTTTAAGAATTTAGAAAGCCAGCCAGGCAAAGGGCATATTTGGGCTGGCACTGCCACTGTATCACTGACCAGAACATGTGAACAATGGTTCAAGCTGTTGGGTATGTGAACAATGAATCAAGATGGATCCACACAACCCCCCTTTGGTTCGCGCCCAATGAAGCACTCCATTTGAGGGAGCTACCTAGGGAACTCTGGCTAACATATGCCCAACTATTAAAGATAAGCCCACAGGAGATAAAAATCAAATCCCAGGAAGAAATTAAACAAATAGATCAAACCATTTCTTGGTTTCATTACCACCAAATACTAGAAAACTTTAAGATAGATATGAAAAGGGGATTTCAAACGCAAGAAACTTTCTGGGATAAGATAATGAAATCAGAAAAGAAAATAATCAAAAAAGTATACCAACAACTGTTAACATGGGCTACCGAAACAGAACAGGTAAAGGGAGTTATGATACAATGGTCTAAAGATGTAGGAAGATCAATATACATGACAGAATGGGAGGAAGTTTGGCGCAATAAAATAAAATATACCTACGCAGCTGAAATGAAGGAGAACTGGTATAAATCTTTTTATAGATGGTATCTTACGCCCGATAAAATATCCAAGTTCAGCAGAAATAGAATCAGTGATGTCTGTTGGAGGTGTGGAAAACAAAAAGGAAACTACATCCACATGTGGTGGAAATGCAAAAAGATCAAGACCTTTTGGTGTGAAGCTAAAAAAATAATGGAAGTCATTTTAAAGGAAAGAATAAAACTAAAACCAGAGGTAATGTTGTTGAGAATCATCGACTCCATCAAATATAAGAATTCAGAAAAACTGTTCTTTTACTTTACCACCACTGCGAGAACAGTGCCAGCCAGGGTATGGAAATGCAAGGAAGCACCCACAGTAGAGCAATGGTTGTTGAAAATATGGGACATCATGAATAAGGACATCCTAACTCACAAAATATCTCAGAGTACAGTTAAACCCCCCAAGAATAACTGGGGGAGTTTTTTGGAATATATAAAAGGGCAGTATAATGGAATATATATCAGTACTACACACTAAAGAAACTTGAAGGTATAGCAATATGAAACCGGCGATTACACCATTACCAGAGTAGGCAATAAAAAAGAAAAGGAAAGGGGACTCAAGCATAGTATGCTCCCCGGCACCTGCCCAGCAGACCCTGGAAGTATTTTAATCACACTTTGGGGAATATTTATAGGTGTAGGTAAGTGTTGTTGATATGTTGTAGTATTGTATTTAGTCATCTGTTAGTCTATTTGTCCGTACGTCTGTTCGTTTGTTTGTATCGTCTCTCTATATTAACGCACTTCTCTTCTATCAGCTCCTCTATGAGCAAAATATTCCAAATAAACATATTTTTTTTTAAAAAAAGATGGATCCACACTTCCAAAACATCAAGGTCACTCTGGAACTTCCTAGAATCTCTGGAGTAAATCCCATTTTCCTTGTACTGGATTAACAGCTAGATGCAGTGCTTTTGTTATGAATCCAGCCATACTATGTGGACTTCCTGCAGCTGTTGAAAAGTGACACCACTTTATTTTGCCTGTGGAATCATGGCCTGTGTCTCAATTTTTGATGAGTTTCTATGAATGTCACTTGCACACATCAGCCTCTTTCATTTTTGGTTGCAAAACTTTCGGTGACATTCTAAATCAGTTTCTTATTTACATAACTATCTTATCTCCATAACTCACAGCCTGACCAATTAGATAGCAGCTGCTGTGAGTGACAGAAGTCTTTTTTCCTGTAAAAGGTATGCAGCAGATTGGTGTGTCCATCCTCTTCCATAAACAAGTTTCAATGTGATGGTCAGAAGCAGGATCCCTGAAATAATTCTTCCTAAAGATTTCTCTTGGAAGGGGATTAGAAATGTCAGACTACTTTCTCTGATGAAGAGGACAACAAATTCTTTTGTTGCAGCAGCAGCTACCTGATAATTCAGGATTGTGGGGATTTTACGATCTCTAGGTATGCCCCGGTGGCGCAGTGGGTTAAACCACTGAGCTGTTAAACTTGCTGACTGAAAGGTCAGTAGTTTGAATCTGGGGAGTGGGGTGAGATCCCGCTGTTCCCCTAGCTTCTGCCAACCTAGCAGTTTAAAAACATGCAAATTTGAGTAGATCAATAGGTTGCTTTCAGTGGGAAGGTAACAGCACTTCATGAAGTCATGCTGGCCACATGACCTTGGAGGCATCTATGGACAACACCAGCTCTTCAGCTTAGAAATGGAGATAAGTCAGACAAGACTGGACTTAATGTCAGGGGAAAACCTTTACCTTTACCTTTAGGTATGCCCTACACCAGGGGTTCTCAAATCTTTTAATCTACAAATCCCTCTTTGAAGCAAAAGTTACTTGTGGAGCCCCAAGAAATATATCAGGCAAGTGGCAGATGGGTGGAGAGTATTTCTGTGAACTAATTCACACAATGCAAACAAAAAGGAAAGAGAGATCAATGTGACATTTGAAAATGAAGAACAATGTTAATCAACATAAAATTAACAGAATTTCAGTAGAAGACACCATCCCCTTTCTTCCATGCAGGCAAAACAACATCAAATCACCCCTTGAGGGATAGGAGAGAATTAGGAAAAGCGTAAAGGCAGCCGGAAAGGGGGAGGGCTTTGAGAGGCAAAGAGAAGAGTGTGGCAATGAGGGTGAAGGGGGTCTGTTTCCTGGAAGGATGCTGCTGCTATTTCCAGTAGTTCAAATTTTAAATTTCCCTGCATTTCTCAGGAGCAGGAAAGAGGAGAAGGGAAGCAGCATGGCTTAATGGAGCATCTCACTATCACCCGCAGAGCCCAAGGGCTCCCAGGACCACAATTTGAGAAGCCCTGCCCTACACTATTGAAAATGTAGGGATCATTAATAAAACCAGTCACAAATGCATGACTGTATGTTATCCATTTGTAAATGTGATCATGAATTCTTCCCATTGTGTTTTCATTGTGCTGTAATATACACATGTCTATGCATTTTTCTAAGACACATGGTGGTTTGCACCATTTACCTTACTTATGCAACTTTGCCCCATTCACTAGAGTATATTTCTTAAGGAAGAAATATCTCTAACTGAATTATTCGTAATGAGATAAGCTGTCTTGAAATGTCTAGAAAGCTGTTGAAAGATCATTAAAACTTCTTCCAACAAGATTTATTGCTTCTACTATTAAACAAGGTAAACATTTTCTTTTTTTTCCTTTGTTAGTTTTTGCAGTTGTCTCTATGCAAAGTCTCTATCCTTTTGTGAACCAAATCAAACACACACAACAAACATGGGGCCCTTCCACACAGCCATATAACCCAGAATATCAAGGCAGAAAATCCAACAATATCTGCTTCGAACTGGGTTATCTGAGTCCACACCGCCATATATTCCAGTTCAAAGCAGATATTGTGGTATTTTATTCAGCTGTTTGGAATACAGCCATAGAATGACTGGCTGCTGAGTCAAGAAGATGGAAACAACTCATCTGATGCTTCTGTTTTTTAAAGATTATCAAGGGGAGAGCAATCAACCTTGTTCACTGTGGGCAATTTGCACAAAAAAAATATTGTTAATGTTTTAAAAAAGCATTGAAACTAACATAAGATATCCCATTACTTTTAGGGGGGGGGGGGGAGAGATGAAGAAAGCAAAAAGAGACGATTTACAATTCTGACTTCTCTGTTTGTATTTTACAGTTATGCACATTTTAGTTGCTTAAATTTTAAAATAAGCATACTATTTTGAGTGTACTTTGGGCACTTCCAGACAGGGCTTCAAAACGGGTTTAAAAAACCAAATTTGACATGGATTTGGGTCCACATACCCTTACCCCAAATTCGGGCTTTCTTTCGGGGCAGTCTAAATGCTCTCCTAGTGTCTACTGGGAGAGTGCCCAGACACCTAGAAGGTTCCCCAAACTAGCTTTAAATGTTAAAGAAACTTACTGGGCTGCCATTAAGCTACTCCAGCAAGCCTCCTGGTGTGTAGAAATGACACACCAGGAGCCAAGGGAAGTGATTTTCTTCCTTAGCCCCTGCCTCTTGGTGCTTCATTTTTATGCATTAGGAGGCCTGTTGGAGGAGCTTAATGGCAGCCTGGTAAGTTTGTTTAATTTTTAAAGATAGTTTTTTGGGGGGTTAGAGTGGGTAGCCTCTTAGTTCATTAAGCTCCTGGAACCCAAGAACAAAGAGAGCTGTGGTGACTGACCCCCAAGAGTACACGAGTCAGTCCCCACAGGCTCAATACCCCATTAGACCAATATTACTTTTGTGAAAAACTTGATGTCCACTGAAATTTCTTTTCCATCTGGGTCACCTTATAACAACACTTTTCAATACACACAATTGACAAACAGCACTTTTATATAAAAAGACTCTTAGGCTTAGTCCCATGAACCAATAAAGCAATGAACCATGTGACTAGGGATTCCTTTACATGGCCATTGAAATCTACCACTTCATCACATGGCCTTTCAGACTCATCTTAGGATATTGAGAGTAAAATTCATGGATGGAGCCGACCAAATCCCTTCACACAACACACAGCTACTTCCAGCAGGGCTCTGTCCAGGAACTATGCTCTCAGCATCCTGTGCAATGGGGACAACACAGGGGAAGTCAGGCAGTGGCAGTTTCTTCTGCCTGATGAAAAAGGCAGTATCTTGGTGATGTGGGGTGATAGTTTCCCTCACTGGACAACAGATTCACCACAATGTCCATCAAATCCCCCTGCTGTCATCCGCATTAGGGAATTAAATGTGACGAAGTCCCTAGACTCACCCTGAGTTGGTTTTGGCTGTCTTCATGACATTGCTCCACTTCTGATGAGTACTGAAACCTAAACCAACTTTTCTCATTTTGTAAAAGTTGGGGGATATTCTGGAGTGTACCCCTATGCTGCAAGATACTCTGGAGCAAGTTTCTCACACTCTGCTCCTTCAGCTCTTCTGGAGTTTAGCTCCCACAAATTCCAGCCAGTTTATCAGCTGTAAGTAATTATGGCAGCTGAAGTCCAAATCATCTGGAGGAGCAGAGTTTGAGAAGCACTGTTCTGGAGTTTGCTTTAAAATTTGGAAAATCATAGTTCAGAGGTATCTGGATTTGGTCTGATTTGGACCTGTTCTCTGTCCACACAGGGCACCATTAATTTTTCTTTGCATTAACTGGTGTAGGGAAAAGGGAACAGATTGTGTCTGTGTCACCACCATCACCATTCCCTTCACAAGCACCTGGTGTTGACTTCAAGAGAGGAGTCCACACAACCAAGAGAATAATCTACCGTCTTCTTCCCAGTCTGCATGCACCTTGCTTGATGTCTGCATGGGGAGCCCACAACAGCAAGGAGCTCACATGGACACTGTGGCCAGCTGGGAGCAGTGATACCAGTGCTCCAATGCACCTATTGGTCTTGGCTCAGTAGGATTGTGCATAATCCTGCCCATGGGTTTATGGACCGCATCACATCAGGAAGGGGGAGGGAGGAAAAAATAGGATTTTGGAATGCTTTCATTCCATCTAATGGATGGAGCCCCATGTGCCAGCTATCACATGACACCATATGGTTGAGGCTCTGCTCTCAACCAGAGTGAAACATCACTGGATGCTTTTTGCATAATACAGGAAGTTTCTCATGGTGTGCTGATTCCAATGGAGCCAGCATGGGGCGTTGCTGTGAGGGTGATGTCTTCCCCATGTGATGGGGAAAGCATCACTGAGAGTGAGCTGTGTATAGAGTGACAGAGTAATCCTGCTACTCCTTTTTTCACCTTGATGCCAGGAAAAGCTGTATGCTTCGCCTGGCCTTTGTGAGGAGGTCCATATCTGATTACTTTGGGATCAAGTAAGAATTTTCTCTTACTTGATCCCATTTTTGCCTACCTATTATTTATCTGAGAAACCTTGATGATGGTCTTGAGTGGTATACAGGATGTCATTTGACAGGCAACCAGAAGTGGAGGATATTTTAAGAATTCAGTGTTCAGTTCAACAACCTTTCGGTGTAGGGTCTTGTGGTTTGGAAGGTTTTTTTTTCATGTCAAGGCAACTTGAGAAACTGCAAATCACTACAGGTGTGAGAGAATTGGCCATCTGCAAAGAAATTGCCCAGAATGATACTCAGATATCTTACTATCCTGTGGGAGGCTTCTCTCATGTCCCAACATGAGAAGCAGGAGCTGACAGACAGGAGCTCACTTCACTCCCCAGATTCAAACTGCCAACTTTTTAGTCAACAGTCCAAAGGATTTAACTCATTGCACCATTAGGGGCTCTGGTTTGGGAGGTGGGTGGGATCCTTCCCTTCTCTAATACTTGCAAAATCTTGCAACTTGCGTAGGAGTGTCCAAGGTTTACTTTTCAGACAGTGGCTTAACACAAATATTGGACTTCACTTGAGTGTCAGATTATTTGCTCATCAGATGACTGTGGGGATTGACTTAGTGTAGGCACTTGGCTTCAGCTGGATCTGTATAAGGTTGCTCTTGCTCCTTTCAGCAGAAAGCAATAAGGGATAGGCTAAATGAAGTAGCCCTTATTCAACCCAATCTGTGTGTCAAATCCTATTATTCCAGATGGAAACTGCACAAGGGTGTAGAACCAGCTTCCAGTCTCTGTTATTAGCAAGGCATAATGAAATGGATGGCTAGTGATGACAATTGCTGCTGTGTGCAGATCATTTACTTCCCCTTAAAAAGCTAGATACTGTTCACATTAATGCTTCTTTTCTAACATGTGATACACACACACACACAAAACACCAGGATAAGGATTCATCTTTCAGAAACTATGCGCTAAAAATGCAACTTTAGAAGACAGAGGTTTAAGAATATAGGTATTCAAATTACTCTGTTTTCTGTATTGAGTGAAGCTTTGTCTATGTGTGGATACATGTACAGGTGGGAAAATATTTACACATGTTTTATAATGTGAAGACTACAGCATGAGAAATTTCAAGACCTGAGCCTCTAGACTTCTAAAGCAAGCTTGAGCACCTTCACTATATATTTACCAACTTTAAGGTATTGCAGACAATTGTTGTGGGGTTGTGCGGGGATTATATATTCATGGTAGTTTATCTGTTTATTCAGGGAGAAGCATTGCCTGCAATACTTTATCTTGAAAGAGTACACAATATTGTTGCCTGAACTGGAAATTGATTTAAATCCCTAGCATTTACTAAACATATGAAAATGTGAAAGATATAAATTCTGAATGAATTTGAGTCCGTTTATGACATAATTTAAATATCTTATTCAATATGAATTCATCTTGGAGTATGATGTCAATGGGAATTTAAACTTCCTTTTATTTTGAAAAATAGAAATAGGTAAAGTATGACTTTACATGATTTAGTAACCTGGAGCCCAAGTATCTTTTAACATAAATGTATGAACTTTCCCCTATAGTTAGACTATGTAGGCTTTACATTAAAGATGAGAAAATCTGTCAGCATTGTTTTTTTCTAATAAAAGTTTCTGTTTCTAAAAATTAATTCAATCTATTTTTATACTGAATTGATATTTATTAGGCTTGCACACAAAAATTGTATGACACTATTTATGAAGCATGGAAAATGTAGTTTGGGAATGGGAAGAGCCCTATGCCAGAGAATTCAAAAGGCCGTGTCCTAAACTACATTTCCCAGAATGCAGGGCCTCCTCTCGGTCCCACCCCCATCTCAAACATGCCTGGTGGGAACTGGTCCATCAATGCTTGTGTCAATTTGCAATTTAGGAAACATACTATTGGGGGGGGGGCTATTAAAGAGAACGAACTTCCCCCGCCCTGCAAGGCTGGAGAGGGGGAAGTCCCTTTGCCACCTCCCGCCGTTGGGGAGGCGTGGTCAGGGGCGGGGCCTGGTAAGGCTGAGGCCCCGCTCCTTCAGTCCTGCCTGCATCGGCGAAGAGGAAGGACCTCCGAGCTCGAGGTCCGTGAGTTGGGCTTGGGGGAGGGAGTTGGGATATGGCCTTTGGCACAGGCCATCCCTGCTCTCCCTCTCTCATGGCCACTCGATTTGGGGGTTGCCGGGGCGGGGAGGGAGTTCGCCAAGAGCGGCGGAGGGCGGGCTGGTTGCCGCCATCGGCGCGGCCGCTTTCCATCCCTCCCTTCCCCGTCTCCCAACGCCCCCTCCCTCCTCCCCATTTTGAAGTGGCGACGCTGCGCCGGGGCTGTTTCCCTCGGCGTCTGGTGCACATGGGGTTATGGCCGGCCTGGAAGGAGGGCTCACGGCGAGGGCGAGCTCATGGGTGGGGCTGTGGGGGCTAGAGAGGACATGGTTTCTGCTCACTGGCCTGGGCTACTAGGCCATTCTTCTTCCCAGTTCTGGGGCCTGACCACTGATTCTGCTGTGGCCTAGGCGGGAAAGGCTACCATATATATAGTGTTTATTTCTAATTCCCCTTGAGCAGTCCCTCCCCCCCTCCACCCGCTTGGATAGGGCTGCAAGGGCCCACATGCACTAAGGGGTGGTTAGTTTAATTGTTTAAGAAAAGCGGGTTCTTTCATGGTTTGGTGGTGGGAATCGTTGATGAGGGAAAAGATTTTGCAAGAATTTACAACGTTCCTTGGAGCCATTAATTATTAAAAGATATCCTGTGCATGTTTCGCCTTTGAATTCCACCACACGGCCTGTATCCTGGACAGTTTCACTTTTGATTCACACCACATGGCCTGGATCCTAGGCAGTTTCACTTTTGATTCACACTGCAGGGCCTGTACATTGAGCAGTTGCACTTTTGACTCCCACCACATGGCCTTGATCTCTGACAGTTTCACTTTTGATTCACACGGCTGGGCCTATATCCTAGGCAGTTTTACTTTTGATTCTCAACACATGGCTGGCATCCTGGATAGTTTCACTTTTGATTCTAACAGCATGGCCTGCAGGCCTGCCAATTTGAAAGTTGCCCCCTTCATGGGGCCAATTTAAGAGCTATCTGGCACAGTCGCCTGCAGCATGCCTACGCTGGCCTGTGCTGGGGGCCCAGTTTAGGGAGATTCTCAGGGCATCAGTTTGCAGCTAATGAAAGTTTGGCCAATATATAGCTAATGTATTAGGTTACATATCACGGCCAACGGGATAGGCCTTTTATACGATACATCTTTGAGGCTATCATTCAATGATAATAACAATAATAATAACAACAATAACAATAAACACCACGACAAGATACATCAGGCACGCTTTGTGGTTCAAAACTGTGGTTACTCGCAGTACAATCAAGTTGGTAAGCATTGATAACGCATGCACATATGGAAATGCAGTATACCACTGATCATGTTATCATTAATACAGCACAATAATGGATAAATTTTTATAGACATGGGTCCAGTTGAAGGGATGGCCAGATTGATAGACCGATGGATATATCTCCCTGACGAAGAATGTTGGCAACTATTAACATTGTTTTTTCTAAATTCTTCCCCTTAGCATGACGCCTAGGAAGAATGTCAGAGGGGCCAAGGGCAAGGGCCCGGCGAAAAGGACACCAACGAAGCGCCCTCCACCGCTGGCGCTATCCTCATCTGATGAAGATGAACAAACGGTTGAACAGCTCAATGCACTCATCGCGCGCGTCAATGCGCTGGAAAAGGAAAAGGGGGGGGGAGCGCTGTGATGTCTCCGACACAGAGACCTGCTCGCGCAGCCAGCAAAAAATTGTTGTTAAAATCCTTATCCTCTCGTATTTCTGCTTTAGAAGCCGGGAGACAAACCAGCGGAACAGCGTCCGGGTCCCAGTCTCCGGTCTTGGCCTCTACAGGGGGGGATCCCCAGTTCTTGGAGGAAGAGGCGGCTGAAGCTCAGACGCAAGACCAGGCCCAAGCCAGTCCAGCGGCCACAGCAGGTAATCAGGAGCCTTTGGCGTGCCCATGGGGCCAAATACACACACAAGAGCAGGTTCCCGAACAGACAGCTCCAACTACTACACAATCTATACTGTTGCCTACCAACAGCACTCCCCAGCCTCCTCAGTCAATAGCACCTGATGTTCAGCCGGTGGTTCCCAGCCTGCAAGCTTCCCATCAATTTTGGGGCACCGCTAACTGGTCCTTACCCTCACCTAGGCGGCTAGGCAGCATAGCGTTGGGATCACATCTGGCACAAAAAACTATCGACAAAATCCTTAGGAACGAATATGTCGATATTTTTTCACTCTTTTTCAGGGAGTTAGAAAAAAAGGAAAAGGAGGAGCTGGATGATGAGAGAAAAGAGCTCATCAAAAAGCGGAGAGTGGACCCAAATTGGGGCAATTGGTTCACCTGCTTCCTAATTTATGGGGGCGTGCTGGTACAAGCCTATCCATCAAGAGCTCATTCTCTTTTCCAATACCTTAATATTGTGTATTCGGCATACATTAACTTCACCGGGAACGCCTGGCTGTTGTATGACAAGAGATTCCGCTTAGAAGCGGCCCGCTATCCTACCTTACGGTGGGATTTGATTGATGATCAGCTATGGATGGAGGTGCTCACGCCGGCCCGCCCCGTATATGGGGAAAAAGCGGATAGTGGCCACACAATACAAACGCCAAACAGGGGCAGTCCTTTCGTCAGCCTGCCAGCCAGCAGCAACACCAGCAGCAAAAATCTTTGTGTTGGGAGTACGCCTCACAAGGGACATGTTCCCGCAAAGGATGCCGTTTCCAACATGCATGCTCAATCTGTTTTGGCCCACACGCAGTTAAAAACTGCAGTAAGGGGAAGTCTGCACGACCCAACCAAAAAGACAATCAATTCCAGAAGCGTAATCCCGGCCCTGCCACCTTTTCAAAAGGGGCCCAGCCCAGTTAAATTTGAAGTATTAGAAAAATGGCTTCTCCATTATCCGGATGCAGATGGAGCCAGCTATTTACGTAGTGGCTTTAAGGAAGGTTTTAGAATCCCAGCATTTGGACCTAGGGCCCCGTACAGGGCTCATAATCTAAAATCGGTTTTTGATATGGAGGAGGTTGTCCTACAAAAAATTAACAAGGAGATATCGGAGGGCAGAGTCCTAGGCCCCTTCCTGTCACCACCAACACCAAATTTGAGGGTATCGCCATTGGGAATCGTCCCCAAGAAGGCCCAGGGTGAGTTCCGCCTCATTCACCACCTGTCCTATCCCAAGGGCGGGTCGGTGAACGATGCCATTCCCGAGGATTGTTGTTCAGTACACTACACCTCCTTTGATGCCGCAGTCCGTAAAGTTAGATCTAAAGGCCCAGCAGCGGAATTAGCCAAGAGCGACATCAAATCGGCCTTCCGTCTGTTACCAGTTCACCCTGCTGATTTTGAACTGTTGGGTTTTCAATTTAATGGCCTTTATTACATGGACAGGGCGTTACCAATGGGCTGTTCGGTTTCATGTGCAGCATTTGAGGCCTTTAGCACGTTCTTAGAGTGGGCAGTAAAAACCAGGGCTGGCCTATCGGGCGTGGTACATTACCTGGATGATTTTTTGTTTATCGGAAAGTTTGGCATGGGGGAATGTGCTTTCTTGCTACGCACATTCCAAGAATTGGCAGATGAGTTGGGGGTACCATTGGCCAGTGAAAAAACCGAAGGCCCAGCCACAACGTTGACCTTTTTAGGTATTGAATTGGACACAGTCCACCAATTTTCTAGGCTACCACCAGAAAAAATTGCTAACCTCATAGATAGGATTCAGTCATTCAAGTCACGGTCTAAGGCGACGCTGCGGGAATTTCAAGAAATTATCGGTCACCTGAACTTTGCCTGCAAAGTGATAGCGCCGGGGCGAGCTTTCCTGCGTAGGCTTTCTCAGGCCACTGCGGGGGTCACAATGCCTCACCATCGCATTAGGGTAACCAGGGCGATCAAGGCAGATCTGTTGGTTTGGCTACAATTTCTATCTCAGTTTAATGGAGTATCTTTTTGGAGGCATGACCTTTTATTGAAGGACGCCCTTCAGATTGCGTCAGATGCCTCGGGAGCCATAGGCTTTGGAGTATATTTTAATGGGCACTGGTGTGCCGAGCCTTGGCCCAAGCAGTGGCATGAGATGGGCATAACTACTGACTTGACATTTTTAGAATTTTTCCCTATCCTGGTAGCTGTGACACTGTGGGCACAACACTTCCAAAATGCCACCATACATTTTTGGTGTGATAATTTGTCGACAGTACACGTCGTCAATTCCCTTACATCTAGATCCATTAGAACGATGGAGGCGGTCAGGAAGTTTACGCTCCACTGCTTAAAGCATAATATATTGTTTAGGGCATTTCACATCGCAGGGGCAGATAATTCCTTAGCAGATTCTCTGTCCCGTATGCAGATGGAGCGCTTCAGACAACTTGCCCCCACCGCGGACGTCCATCCACACAGCATGCCGGTCCATCTATGGGAAATTGGAACGCTGACCTAGTCAGGGGCATCAAGTTGGCTTTGGCGCCGAGTTCCAGAAAGGCTTACGTCAGGGCCGTACAGGAATTTATTGATTTTAGAAAGCTTTATTCAATCAGCCAGATTATGCCAGTCCCTTATGAGCACGTGGCTCAATTTGCCATCTTCCTCCAAAGAAAAGGTTTAGCCCCACAAACAGTTAGAGCCAAGTTATCTGCCATAGCTTTTTGGCTCAAAGCTCAAGGTTTTCCCGACTTCACGTCGGATTTTAGAATTCGAAAGTGGCTGGATGGGCTGTCAAGGGAAAGAGGTAGGCCCCGGGATGATCGTGCACCATTAACGCCTGAAATTCTAAAAGGATTAAAGCAAACCTGGCCCCAGATCTGTGAATCGCAATATGAGGAGAGATTGTTTCACGCAGCAGCCCTTATAGCGTTCTTTGGGGCACTCAGAATAAGTGAGTTGGTCGCAGGTTCTAAGACAGATCGCTCGCGTAGAGCCCTTTCATTTTCAGATTTACAATTGTGCCAGGATAATTTGCAGCTATGCATACGTGCCTCAAAAACAGATCAAAAGGCAAAAGGTACAACCATAAAGTTGCTCAAATCCGGTGAACCGGATCTATGCCCTGTAAATGCGGTGATGCTTTACATAGCGGATAGAGGTTCAATGGAGGGGCCTCTGTTTTGCCACCAGGGGGGATCCCCGTTAACAAAATATCAATTTTGGGCACTAACGAGCAAAGCGCTGCAGGTATTGGGCATAAAAGGACAAAGGTTTGCGACCCACTCCTTCCGCATTGGGGCAGCCTCCACCGCATCTGCCATGGGTTACCCAGTTGACAAGATCAAAACCCTGGGACATTGGAGATCGGGTGCTTACCAGTCTTATATTCGCAAAGTTCAATTGTAGTGACGTTTTGTTATCTTTTCAGATCCCGGGCGTTTGACACATAGAAGACGGGTCCTCGTTTGTGGACACAGCTACGTGCACTGGGCAGAACAGCAGGCGCGTAGAGGTCCCTATGGTCAACACCTCGGCCTTGCAACCCTGGCGTTGGTTGACTGGAAGGGCCGGAGAGGATTGAGATGGGATGGTTTGCTCCCTTTGTTGTTTAAATCAGGAATGTGTTTTCCCCCTGATGTTTTGATTATTCACCTAGGTGGAAACGACCTAGGTTTGCTGAAGGGCAGGGCGCTGTTCCTGCAAGCATTGAGCGACATGCAAAAAATCAAGGAGGCATGGCCTCACGTGCGATTGGCATGGTCAGCTATCACGCCTCGACCCAACTGGCCTGGTGGTGATGCAAAAAAGTTGGATGGGGCACGGAAAAGAGTAAACAGGGCCATGAAAAAAGAGATGGCAAAAGGCCTGGGTCATTATATACCTCACAATGAGATAAAGCACAACATTCCTGAGTTGTTTAGAGTTGATGGCATTCATTTATCAGAAGTGGGCAACAACTTATTTCTTCACAATATTCAGCAGGCTATCAAGATAATTTTAGGGGATTTGGTGGGGGACAGGGGCTAAAAGGACTTTTGCCCCTGATCCGTGGCGGAAAAAGGAAGGTACATGATATATCCGGTGTACACCCAGGCACCTGAATTTTGGTGTAGGCCAGAAGCGAATTCCTCCGGCTAGGGTTCAAACAACCCAGGCGGGGGATGACGTCGATGGCCTAGGAACAGGAGATGTTTTACCACAATCCCTTGAGGAAATATTCTCCGCTATGTTTCCCTTCAGGTCATCCAGGTTTAATTCAATGGAGGCCCGGTGTTTCGCCCAAGTTTGTTTGCCAGGGATGGGTCGGGGAGGACCTCGAACTGGTACTTAGTTCTCACCAAATTCCAAGACCCTTTATGAGTTATGATACAGTTAATAGTTTCAAATATTAAAACTTGGTAACAGTTAAATAAAGTTGCCCAAATTTGATCCCAAAAACTTTGTGTGGTCTCCTCATTTCGGGGGGTTGGATGGCAAAGGTATGTGTGTGTGTGTGTGTGTGTGTGTGTGTGGACTGATTTTATGTTCTCATCATAAAGTCACAAAGATGACCCATTTCTATTGATTCATTCAGACAAAGGCAGACTTTCCCATACATCACTTTCTGAAATAATGGAGCTACTCTTGAAAATCAGGATGGATGTCTAGACAAGGTTAAGCCACATAACTTTCATGACTTATATAACATTCTCTGAGCCCTTTATTGTTTCTGCAACAAGTTAGCAGGAACATTTTCTACAATATGAAGATGGAATCATAGGGACACTTGATACATTGAATTTTCTGTGCAGCTAATGCAATTGAAAAACCTCCTTAAAAGAGGTGGAAAGAAAAGGCAAGATCCCTACTAGAGTGAATGAAAAGTGTGAAGAATTGAATGGTAATATCCTTTTATGTCTCAACCTCAAACAACTCTTGACAATGAGTCAATTGTTATGAAGGGAACTAGGTGCTTTAATTAGACCCCTCATTCTGAGGACCAAAGATATCTACATTGAGAAAAACCAAAGATGGGTAATTGATGGGAAACCGTGTCCAGACTTTCTCGGCTTTTCACAAAATAATATTTCTGACAAACCAGATACTTAAAGAGACCAAACAACAGTAGTAGTTTGGGGTGTGCAAAATTCCAATCCAACACCAAATAGTGCCAGTAGATGAACACCAAATTATAGCTCCTCCAATACCTGCAACAATAGGGGGCAGTATCCACAGAGCCCCCTATTCTCCACCAGTACCACATATTAATTTAATGGCATATTTCAAATTCTCAAGAAAGAGCTCTAATCCTGTCTCCGAAAGGCGAACCACATCTGATCATTTCAACTCAGGCCACCTATAAGGAAACCAAAACCATTAACCATGACATGCCTGATTTCCCTATTAACTCTTTTTCAGGCCATGTCTAAATGATGTACATCTTTTCCCCCAGGCCAACAAGGTCTCAAGATGATGGCAGACCATGCAATTTTAGTAAAGTGCCAATGATCCTAAAGCTTACCCATGTTGATAATAGCCTGGATAATAAAGGTCTTCCCTGAAAGAAGTCCCAGGTCATTGTCTTCAAGATGTAATATCAAAATGTAAGGAGGCAGGCTATGGGACCCCTGAAAAATAGTGGCAATAAGCCATGCAAATGAAGTCCCCGATGGCACAGCCATCCACAGTGACAATGGCACCAATGCTGATATGAGCTCCAAAATAGCAGGAATGATGCCCAGCACAGAAGATGTAACTGTGGCCACAAATCAGGATTCTATGCCAGACAAGCTGAGACAACAACTAGGAATCTGAAACAAAAACAAATTTGTGATATAAAAGGTGAACATAACTAGAGTAAGTCCCAGACTGCCACTGACTGATTTTCTGGATATCCCTCACATCAAGAATAAGGGCAGCTGCAGTGGAAGCAGCCCCAACATTAGAGTGCATACCAAATTGTACTCTCAAAATGCCCAATTTAGCAAGTGTCTTGGAGGTGACTGACCAAAATTGGTATTTAGTCATTGGTGATCTGTTGACATGACAAAAAAAGGGGGGGGGGGGCTGGGAAGTGGCCTTGCAATTGAACAACATTACAAATAGCATGAGCATAAATCAGCCTCAGAGCACAGCTGTAAAAGCAAATTGGTACCATGCCCCCTTTGATCAGTTTGTGATGACTGAATTCTTACCCCCAGAGAACTACCCTCAAAAGAGAGGTCAATATATTGAAGGATCTTACCCAGTGTGCCCCCCTTAGACCCAACAACCAATTTGCTAATGCGTAAGATAGCAAAAAACATGCAAGCAGGGAATCAAAGTGAAACAAAACCCCTCAAAAGTTGAGGCACAAATAGATTATTCCACCTGATACAACCTCTTAAAATTCCCAGGGGATAATGGCTGATGAGCATTGGGAGCCTTACCTGCTTCTCTGGCCCAACCTTCAAGAGCCTTGCGCAAACAAAAATCTGTTGAACCATTGAGATAGCCCAGTAATTTAAACCAAAAGGCCAATGCTGAAACATGAAGTCAGATATAATAAACAAATAGCCCCATACCATATAAATAAACACCATATACTTCATTAAAACCTGGATTTTAAAAAGCATCAAAATTACCACTCTTTCTGGATCCTTTCTCTTTGTAGAGAAGGGTGACCAGGTTTAATGCTTCTTAAAGCTGTTCTACTCTAGAGGAGAGGCAGGACACGGATTGGCTTTGAGTTCCTGCAGTGCAGGGTCTGTCTCCCTGTGAGAGAGGCTGAGGAAGGGAGGGATGGGGGAGCTACTTGGCTGTGTGCAATTAGCCTTGGTCCCAACTCTTTCCGCCGACATGAGCTGGAAGCCTAGCTGTTGCTGCTGCTAATGTTTTCCATGTTGGTGGTGGAGGAGGAGGAGGCCGAACCTAGGAGGGTTTAAGATACCCCTCTTTCTGGGATTGTTTGTCCTATATCCTTCATTAAGAACTGGATAAAAAGCATAAGTGTTTGGATACCTCTTTTTCTGGGATCCTTTGTCCTAATATCCTTTGTTAAGAGCTGGATTAAAAGCATCAGAGTTAGGATGCCACTCCTTTTGGATCCTTTACCTTTTGTTTGTAGAGGAGACCGGATTTAATGTTTCTTAAAGCCTTTTTCTACTCTAGAGGAGAGGCAGATGTGCTTGCCATCTCTCAACAACACCAGAAACCACACAGCTTTCCAAGAGGCATTTTAAGGAGGCCCAGGGAAAGAAGAGTCATGAGCTAATGACCTGGAGCTCAGTCAAGTTATCTACCCTGGATTACCTTAACAATTCCCTCACTTGATCGCAAGGCTGAAATCTGCTTTCTACTTAATGTTTTGCTTCCTTAAAGCCTCTCCTGCTATCTATTCTAAAGGAGAGGTGGGCTTCTCTTTTTGTTTGCTGGGATTACTATTCTTAATAACAATTATTATCTCTTAGAAATATTTTCTGAAGGACAGGAAGGGAAGGAGAAAAGGAAGCTAAGGGTGACTCAATCTCCAAGCCCCCAAAAGTGCATGCACACACGCACCCATCCACCATCCCTTATATTCCCAACTCCCCGTCAGTCCTACAAAATAAAAGAAATCAGTAAAATAAAGGAAAATCAACAAGAAAATCAAAACTGTGATGCCGAACAAGGGAAAAGGAGCTGAGATAGGCTCCACTTGCTTTCGTTTCAATCTAGAGAGTCCCCTTCCTGTTTTGTGCTCCCAAAGGTGCCAGAGGTGCCTCAGGTACTCAAGGAAATGGGATCTGCACACAACCCTACAGTCCATCCACTTTATTTCTCCCCTACCAATAATATCTGTCCCATTGTACTCCATGAACTCAGTAGCACTGACACATCATTTCTTCTGTCTTGCAGATTTTTATGAATCCAGAAATGTGCCGAAATGCAATTTATATCAGACCAAAAGATTACCATGTAGATCTATTTCTATCGTATGGTGGTAATAAAAGAAACTATTCTCAGCAGTTCCATAACATCACAGAAGTGCACTCAATAGTTACACAGTATGTATAGGTTTAATTGTTTAGCCAAAACTGGGATGGGTTTAATGTGCAAGAAGTGATAGCCAGTTTCAAGTCCATTTCTATATATTATAAATAGAAACTGACATTGTTTAGTTCTTCAAGTTCTTAATTTAATTCAGAGTTCTGCATTTCATTCTTAATCTGCTCTTCACCAGGAAACTTGACACTAATGAAATTTTTCTATATCCATCCTTAAAAATAGTACAAAGGAAGAGCTTTTTCCTTTGAAAATGTACCGCTTACTTCCGAATGACTGGAAGCTGAGATCCTCTAGCTCAGGGGGAAGTCAGAAAAATATGCAAATAGCCTCTTTAAATTCTTCTCTTGTAAGGTGGGTTGTTCATGTCAGGATGACCTTGTACCTTGAAAGAAATTATACAGGAAGAAAGTGTTAAGTTTCAGATAATTTCAATTCCAAACATCTCAGGGTGCATAAAAGTACTGTAAATGTTCAGTTATTAATTTCATGCACAGGTCACAATAAAGGGAGAGGAAGGATCAAATAGATTATAACAGATATTAAAATGCTCTTAGATGTCCTTATTTTGAAAAGGTTTGTAAGCAACAGCTTAATTTATAAAAGCATCAAGAGATACATCTTGAAAAGTATGCATATTTGGTTTATGAGATAGATTTTTTTAAAAAAAACCCTATTGACATTGAGAGTGAATATGGTGTAGTTGTTAAGAGCCATGTGTTTAAACTCCCTAGATGAAAATTAAGTTCAGTTATAAATCCACATGGTACTATAGACTGAAGCATATTAGATTCAGTGATGAACAAAACATGTTTGCTATCTACAACCTTGGCCAATCTTACTAGATTGCAAAACTTATGCTAAAAAAATGAACTACTGAAAAGCTTGTCATTTCACTTTTTAGTTTTTTCGATTATTTGTTTTGCAATTTTGTTATCTGAAATACGAAGAGGGGTGTTTTTTTGTATTTATTATGGTGGAGTCCTTGTTTCCGAAATAATCTCTCCCTTTTTGAAATCATTCTTTTTTCCCCATTGACTTGAATGGGGGGCGGGTTTTGGAGGGCTTCCAAAAGATGTTGAATGACAATGTTGGGTCTGCGCACACACAAAACAAGCAGCTATTATATTCCTCCCAATTACAAGCACAATAAATCTCAATTATCATGTTCTATGTGAATGCTGTCAAAAATTGTGATGAGTTAGAAACTCACTCTGTCAAGGATTTTTGAATAGATCAACACAATTCATACCACCTAAACCAAACATAGAAACAAATGCAATTTTTAGTTGGAAATCAATACATGTTCAAGTTTTTGAAACATCATGGATTTTTTAAAATGAATTTGATTATAGGGAACATCAGAAAAATGTGGAAAATACCTTATTTATGGCCCCATCTATACTGATGATTTAATGCAGTTCAAAGCTAGCCTCAAATTGTGGTAGCTAGGCAGCAAACACAGAAGAAGCTCTTAAAATAAATAAATCTCTTTTTCAGATTTTCCCTAACACTTGAGAAATAAAGATTGGGAATCACTGGTTTAAGGGGGAAATCTCAATGGAACTGACACAGAACTGAGTAACAAGTGGGAAAAATAGGAAGTCCACCGAAACAGGCTAGATTGATTTTACTATTTTTTGTAAAGGACTCCTGTGGTAGCATATTCAGAAGGTTTTCAGAATGTCATCTAAATCCAGTCCCCAAAGGAGTGTGCTACTGAAAGTGTGGCAATGGCTTCACATTGTAATATCTGTTTTCATATTATTAAAAATCACTCTCTTGAGCTTGGTAAACATTCTAGAAAAATGCCATTTAAATACTAAAATATGTAGGACGTGTATGTGGGCCACTTCAGTTTTAGTAGAATTGATTTCTCCTTGACCAAAACTCCTTTGTGATACAGGAAAGCTATTTGATTACCAAGCATAGAATAATGAGGATAACATGACCAGGCACAGAGAATTGGGTTGAATGAATCAATTTATTTGACAAATATCTTATTGCAGTAAATTAAATCTGAAAGAAGCAATAAAGGGGGAACAACCTGATAGGTGTCCAGAACTGAGGATTCTATACTATGATATTTCCACAGCCTCTATTTCAGGGAAACATCTGAGCCTTGAGGATAATCTAATAATTGTGTTGTTCTCCCTCTGGAACTTGAAAGCAGGTAAACCCAGGACACTCACCCTCAAGTCCACAAAAAGCATATGAGGAGGGTGTTAGCCTAACATCCTTTTCCCATCTATGACAAGTTCTGGTACCACTTGATATTTGTACAGCCTCCTGGTCTTTGACTGTGGAGGCCATCAAAGTAATATTCTTCACACAACGTCTCACAATGAATGATCTGAGTGCAGGATCTCAAAGATTATATATATAAGACCTGAGTCTTTTTATAAACATCAGAGAGGACCATGCTAAAATGTCTTACTATTCAAAAAAGAAGCAGTCCTGGGAAGAAGATTAGTTTTTGATGCTATCTTATGATTCTTCTAATAGCTCCAATAGGGACTTAACCAAGAATTACAGGAGGAGGTTAACTGTATGTCCTATTTAATTGTCCAGAGATGATTTAATGTTTCCATTTCTAGCAAAGGCTTTTTGCCTGATTGGAGACTCTTTTAAACCATATTTACATTCTTCTTCTAAAATATTATTTGTTTATATTTTCTTAGGCAGCTTTTGTGTGACAGAATAAAAATGTTGCCCATTTTTTATATCAACTAATTAATGCACTTAATTACGTAATCACTCCTGGTCTGATTCCCTCCACTACACCACCATGCTCCAAGAGATTGAGAGAGAGAGAAGAAAAGCCTGAAGGAAATGTAATTCCTTCAAGCTCTAATTAGAATGGACCTCATTCTTCACTTGCAGCTGATGCCTGGTAAAGTAGGTTGCAGTGGAATTCTATAAAAACATACTAGGCATGTGCAAAAATTTTGTTTCTCCTTGTAAATAATTTCAGATTTGTTTAAAATTGCACTTTCAAAATGATATCCGATACATGGGTCTAGCCCATGCCAAAATTTAAGAATCAAAACTTACCATACAGTTTTTCATTTTAGTTGGTAAATTTTGGAAGGTTCTCAAAGTCAGTTTCATATTCAGTGTCAGGAAGCAAAGCAAAGCCAAAAAGGCTACCTTGGTGCCTGACTTGTCTTTCTTCTGAAAATTAATGGCATTTCTCTATTAGTAGAGGCTGGAAAAGGAGGGAAAAAGCGGTGTTTACTGGGAAAAGCAAAGAACTTTTGGAAATTTAGTTTTGGAAAGCAAGGAGCCCTATGATAGAGCATTCAAAAGGCCCCGCCCTAAACTACCTTTCCCAGAATGCAGCAGTCTGCATCAAATAGATTTACCCCTCCTTAGCCAGCCAGGAGGAGTTCCAATAAATTTTATATTCTATACTAAGATTTTTGTTCCTGGGTTATAAATATCTTTTCCTAATTGGTTCTATCATAAAAATATGGTGAAAGTTTATTAAACTACAAACACTTTTTCTTTGCATGATGGACATTGTGTTACAGCACATTTTGCTGTCCACTAATTTAACATCGTCATCCACCCATTTGACAAAGTTTTGACGCCAAAACAATCTTCCTAGTGTAGGGCCATTACTTTCAAAGCAAGGACAACACAATTAAACAGGAAATAACACTTTCAAACTAGGGACATATTTTCTTCTTCTTTATCATCATCATCATCAACATTCAGAGGCTGGAAGGCCATCTGTCAGAAGTGCTTTGATGGTTTCTACATTATGGTTTTTTTCTTGGATTATAAATGTAATTTCCTAATTCATTCTATCATAAAACATGGTGAAAGTTTATTAAACTGCAAAAACTTTGTCTTTGCACAAGGGACATCATGTTATGGCACATTTTGCAACAGTATCTTGGAGTGTTTCCAGTCCTTCAATTTTATATCGTCACCCACACATTTAACAGTGGATGCAAAAACAAAGTTCCCAGAAGAACCAAAGGAGAGTAGTTCCCAGTATATGTGTAAGGACTACATATATAAACAGGAAATAACACATTCAAACTAGGAACATATTTTCTTTATTATTAAAAATGTTGTTTATAACAAAACTGAAAACTCCCAAAACTCTGTGGGTAAGTGCAACATTCTGAAATTTGGTGGCATAAGAGTGTAAATGTGTTCTACCATTGTAGCATGTTTCACCTGAACAGCTATAAAATGAGGGAGAAATTAGCCCCTGAAGTTTTCCCAATTCTAGTTAATATGTACAGTTACTACAAAGAAATAGTAATTAAATTTTATTACTCTTGTTATAGTAACAATTTTTCACTAATGATACTTTAGAAACACTTTAGAAACAAGGTGCCAGCAGCCTCCATTTTGTAATGACTTTTGAAAAAAATATCAATCGCACATGCCTAATACATTCACTAAGCATAAAATCAACATTAAAATGAATGTAATTATAAACTATATGTTTTAATATGACTAATAGTTTAATTTGGTTTTAATGTTAATTTTTAATGTTTTAATTGTGATCGATTTAATATAGAAAATGCCTAGGCCTAGAGCAACTCAGCCCTGAAATGTCCCTAGAAGACAACATGACTAATTTGAGGCTATCATACTTTGATCATATCATGAGCTGCCATGGCTCATTAGGAAATATGATAATGCTCAGCAAAGTGAAAAATTGTAAGCAAAGAGAAAAGCGGGATTACAAAAGTTTAGACTGAATCAAAAATAAAAGACTATCCTAAAAATATTGTCTCTTATTCGCATAGTCACAATAAGTCAAAACTGACTTAATGACATTGAAAAAGAGCCAACACAGAGATTTTTATTTATTTATTTACAGCTTTTATATTCCGCTCTTCTCACCTCGCAGGGGACTCAGGGTGGATTACAGTGTACACATATATGGCAAACATTCAATGCCAATTTTGACTTACAACATATACAGACATACACATAGGCTATTTAACTTTTTCTGGCCACCAGGGGAGCTGTCGCTTTCATCGTCCATCAGCGATGATGATGAAGTACCTCCACATTCCTCGCATGCTTCCCGCTGGAGTGCTTCTTTATGGCCTCATAAATTAGTTAATTTTGGCCTCCCCACACTTTGTATTTCTAGGTGCAAAGATTACTGCAGATGCAGACTGTAGCCAGGAAATCAGAAGACGCTTACTTCTTGGGAGGAGAGCAATGTCCAGTCTCAATAAAATAGTGAAGAGTAGAGACATCAGACTGGCAACAAAGATCCGCCTAGTCAAAGCCATGGTATTCCCTGTAGTCACCTACGGATGTGAGAGCTGGATCTTAGGGAAGGCTGAGCGAAGGAAGATTGATGCTTTTGAGCTGTGGTGTTGGAGGAAAGTGCTGAGAGTGCCTTGGACTGCGAGAAGATCCAACCAGTCCATCCTCCAGGAAATAAAGCCTGACTGCTCACTGGAGGGAAAGATACTAGAGACAAAGTTGAAGTACTTTGGCCACATCATGAGGAGACAGGAAAGCCTAGAGAAGACAATTATGTTGGGGAAAGTGGAAGGCAAAAGGAAGAGGGGCCGACCAAGGGCAAGATGGATGGATGGCATCCTTGAAGTGACTGGACTGACCTTGAGGGAGCTGGAGGTGGTAACGGCCGACAGGGAGCTCTGGCGTGGGCTGGTCCATGAGGTCACGAAGAGTCGGAGACGACTGAATGAATGAACAACAACAACACTTTTAAGGTGGTACCTTATTTTCCTACTTGACAGATGCAACTGTCTTTCAGGTTGCAAAGGTCCACAACAGGCTACACAATGGTTGGAAACCCACTCCAACCCGGGCTGGATTCGAACTCATGACCTTTTGGTCAGAGTGATCTTAATGCAGCTGACACTCAGCCAGCTGCGCCACAATCCCAGTGCAGAGACTAGGGTTATTTGGGGGATTTTGTTGTTCCTGTGGTTACTTTTATGCTTAACGTAAAACAACAGTAGTCGTCTTTGAAATAATCTTGCTTTTGCTCTCAATTGACTCAGAATTAGTTCAAACATTTTGCTGCCAATTTATCAGCATTGGTTTCAAGCTCACCTAAATGAAATCTCATTCAGATTTTTTTTCACATGTTCATTGTAGGTTTCAAGGCATGTATGTAGTATACGCTGTCTAGCTCTGTCCCTTGATATTCCATCAAACAAAGACATCCCCATAATCCATAGCCTTTCTTGTTCAAGGTTTCAGATGGCATGGAAACTTCTGCGCATAAAGCTGTCTGTGTTTTGGATAAAGTATACAATGTTCCTCTATGGACAGAAGCTTTTGACTCTTAACTCTCATGTTGTAGAAAGAGCTTCAAATATAAAGTTAGATGCTTGAATATCCATGCTGAACTTTGGGCTAAGGGCTTGTCTGCCTTGGCCAGTTATTTCAGGGCCAACCCAGAGGAGAAATGTTCTGTGGTGTCTGCACCCTCTTTATGCAGTGCAAGGTCTAATCAGCTATTCCAGTGCCATTACTGATGCCCTTTTCTTTTCCCTTGTCACTTGAGCCTTCCTGCTGACATCAGTAAAGGGGACCCACAATGATTAGGAGTTCTTCCAGATTTGAGTTGCTATTTGGCAGCAGTGAAGGCAACATGGACCAGATCTATCCCCTTTTCCCTGTGCTGATGGGCACAACCTGCATGCACAACAGTCTTGTCTGCATCAGAGACAGACATGTTTTCCACACTCTGTCCAAGGTGCAGGGCTGCTCTAGAGTTTTACCAAACTCTGGAGTCTTCCTCAACAATCCTTAACATGAGACTAAACAAGTTCAACCCAGGTTACCCCAAAATAAGAAATCCATGTGTGTGGTGGAGACATCAAGGAGTGTCTTCTGGGCCACTGCAGATTTTGTGGCTAGTGTAGACAAGCCCTAAATCAGGAATTCTTTGTTTTTCAATGACAGTCAGGACATAATGTGGTATGTTCTGAGTGGAGTTTTTGTTTCACCATGAAAGTAAAATATTAAAATGTAAAATTAAAATGTTAATGCCATCATCAAACCTGGAAATGAAAACTACACAGGATTGGAGCAACTGGAGCAACTGGGGCAAATTATTCTTAGCACCATGTGTTTTACTGGTCATTGCCCCCAGCTTGTCATTTTGCTCACTGCCGTCTAAATATCACCCTGCTCCTCCCCCTTCCCTCTCAAACCCTTTTGAATATGCATCCTATTGGATAATTAAAAGAGGCATAAGGTCCAAACACCCTTTCAGCAAAGATGTTTATCACTTCTGATTAAATTTTGGAAAGAAACAACTTAGCTGCTTCACTCAAATAGTTTTTCCCCTTGATGGATGACTTGTGAAAGGAGAGTGAAGAGCAGGAGAATCTTCTGTTCTTGAGAAGTTATTAGATACAAGTTGAAGTAGAAAAAGAGTAATATGCAACCTTTCCTCCCTCACCTCATCTGATGCTGTGCTTTGTAATAGAAAACTATGGCAATCTGAAAACTACAGCAGTGTGAAAACTGAAGTAATCTGAAAAGCTCTTGAGATAAAGTTTACCTGTGCTAGATAAAACTAAACCCCTAACACAGCAAAGGTAGCAGTAATCACTCCATTGTATTCCCAAATGTTCTGCACCGACTCCTTTTGTGTCCATGTGGAATGACCTCATTAAAGCACTTGACTTTGCTTCCTCTTTGCTCCATCAATATATTGAATTCTTTGGTGACTATTAGAGAGATGAGTGAATAGACTGGAGGAGAGAAGGGGTAGAACCAATTAATGAAGAAAGATGAGGCAAAGAGAGAAAAGAAACCCTTTATTGTTATTGTGTGGCATTCCTCATCTGAAACAGACATCTGGAGAAAATGAGTTTCGAAACTTTCCATAATAGTTCAGTGGTACTTACAGCACATGCTTATACTTTATTTAAAGTAACAAGAGAATTCTATGGTCCTTTAGCCCTCATATATTTCCAAGGTTTATGGTAGTGCAAGAATAGAGTTTGTTTGATCTAAACTGTATTTCTTCTTCTTCTTCCTGTTGTTGTTATTGTTGTGGATGTTTGCTATTGTTTTCCCCCTGGCTTAGAGAAGGTGGCTTACCAAAGTTCAGTTCACACACTGGATTTCATGGTCAAATAGAAATTCAGACTCTGGTCTCCAGAGTTATAGTCAACACTCCACTACACCACAGTACAGTGTTGGGGAGCCTAGTTAGAATCCCTTAAACCCACAAGAAATAGTGGTCTTTATACTGCTAAATTTTCTGTGATAGAGATACACAGAAAGAGGGAGAAAAAATATGATGTCCTTTTTTTAAAGGAAGGTGTGCAATTCTAGTGTGCCTACTCATGAGTACATCACATGTGCAAAAGGATATGGGAAAGCCAATTCTAACTGCAAATGAGGTGTAGTTTTGCCTTCTTTCATGTAATCCCTACATTTTAATGTCTCAGGACTTTACCCTCCCAGACTGGCCTTATTGAATTTTGCACTTTCCCTTGGCTCTATTTAGAAACCACTGCAAAAACTCTGAGCCCTCCAGACTCAGCATCTATTACTGTTCAGCCATGATATTGTTTTTATGATGTTTGCTTTATGATTGTGATATGTTTACCTAATGTGTTGTTTATGATTGTATTTTATTGTACCCTGTTTTGATCTGCCTCTATCTCCCTGATGGGACCCTTTGTAAGCTGCCCTGAGTCCCATCAGGGAGATAATAATGGTAATAATAATAATAATAATAATAATAATAATAATAATAATAATAATAATGGTATTAAGTATGTTGTCTTACTTAACAGCAGTGGTACCTTGTTTTTGTGGAGTTAAATTGGGGCCCCCTGTATGAATCTCATGAACACTATGGACCCCTTACCCCCTACGCTCTTGTTACATATAGGATAGACTACTGCAATGCACTCTACATGGGGTTGCCGTTGAAGACTGCTCGGAAGCTTCAAATAGTCCAATGAGAGTCAGCCAGGTTAATAAATGGGGCAGCAAACAGGGAGCATACAACTCCCATGTTACGCCAGCTCCACTGGCTGCCAGTTTGCTACTGGGCACAATTCAAAGTCCTGGCTTTGGCCTATAAAGCCTTAAATGGCCCCGGCCCAAATTACCTGTCCGAACGCATCTCCCCCTATGAACCATCATGGAGATTAAGACCCTCCGGGGAGGCCCTGCTTTCCATCCCGCCACTGTCACAGGCACGATTGGTGGGGACGAGAGACAGAGCCTTCTCTGTGATTGCTCCCTGGCTATGGAACTCCCTTCCTGGTGAGATCAAGTCGGCCCCCTCCCTCCTGTCCTTTAGAAGGATGGTAAAAACTTGGCTGTGGGACCAAGCTTTCGGGACAGGGCAATGAAGTGGCAGTGGAAAAGATGACAGGGCCAATTGGATTTGCTGTGGATGGCTAGGACAGTTTTAAATGGTGTATTTTAATATTTTGATAAATGTTTTTAGTGTGTATTGTATATGAATTTGTGTCCCGGCATTGAATGTTTGCCGTGTATATGCTGTGCTCCGCCCTGAGTCCCCTTCGGGGTGAGAAGGGCGGAATATAAATGTTTTAAATAAATAATAATAAATAAAAAAGTACTCAAATGGGAAGGAAACTGTAAGAAAAGAAATCCCTTACATCCTTGTACTCGCTAAACCCTAGAGTATGCACAATTTCCCTGCATACTGGTGCTCATCAAACTGAAAAGGAACAAAAATAAAGGAATGATGGGGAACAAGTCAGTTTTACATTGAATTGTGCTAATACAAATATTTTAAACTTTGAAAAAAATTACAGTTTAGTTATGCATCCAGGGAAAGGGGCACTCAGAAGTTATTGGTTTTTTTTTTTAAAAAAAAAATCAAATTTCAATGCTAAATCCGATGAAATTAGTATTATTCTTTATAATCTCTTTGGTGTACGTGCACTGTAAAAATTATATAGATTGACACTACTTTAACTGTAGCTCAATGCTATGAAATCAGAGGTGAGGCACAAGCACTTTTGGAAGATTAGATTAAAGACCTTATAAAATGGCAACTCCTATAATTCCATATCATTGAACCATGGCAGTTAAAGTGGTGCCAATCTACATTAATTCTAGAGTGTAGATGCCCTCTTAGACTTTTGATTTTCTAAAGCAGAAACATTCAAACATGTCTTGAGATTTTGCAGCTCCTTGAAAGATGGGTATTTCTTGGGTATGCTTTTACAAAACAATGCAAAATAAAATAAAGGAATAATTGGTAAGGTCAAAGTGGAAAAAATCATTCTCTATTCTCTATAATTTTCTCAAGTTTACCCAAACTAAATAAACACAATCATCCTGGCAGCATAGGGTTGAGCCTAAGTGCTTTGAGGCTAACCAAATTTGTCCATTTTAGTGGAAGCTGTTACATTTAATTAGCAGTTTGGTACCAATCTGTCCTATCTCAAGAAAGATTTAGAGCACTATAAAATTTACTCAGGCTGTATGTCACTGTCCCACTGATTAGAATGGAGCTGAGTCACTCCATGAAAAACGCTGTTCACCATAAAGGAATTGGGATAGAAGGTTAACCAGAAGCTAACACAAAATCTAAACAGAAAGGAACATAAAAAATTAAAATAGAAAATTCACTTGCAAAACAAGTGGTGTTTTGTTTTTTGTTTTTTTAAAAAAACTGCATTTTGTAGGATTTGTGCAGCAAATATTGTAACATTATCTATATTTACAGTGCAATTCTATAAATATGGACATAAAAGCCTCAGGTATTAAAGAACTCTGTTTCCCAACTGATCAATGAAATTTTCACAGGAAGTCCATGAGCATCCTCTTTCCACTCTTATTCCCCTGCAATTGGTATTCGGCTACCTCTTATAGTTGTATCTATTCTTGTGACTTCTAATAATCAATTATTCCATCCATTAATTTGTTCAGTTTATTTCTGGAGCAAAAGGTGGCACCATCTTTTCTTTTCTCTTTTCTTCTCAGTTATCTTGTTGAGTTCAATAAAATTTACTCCCAGGAAAAGTGCTAATAGGATTTCATCCAGCAGGACCAAGGAAAATACAAATAATGAAAATAAAAAGTGTAAATGATGTGTGTGTGTGTGTCCAATCCAACTATCTGTGAACATTACAATTTACATCAAAGTATGACTGCAACTATTAGCTATCTCTGCAAAATCCAGGGACCTCTTCACACGGTCTATTTTTCAGTGGCAGTGACAGATTTTTAGCAGTTTGCCATGGAGTCTATCAGCTCCCATCACACCCCAGAGAAGTAATTCTGGGGCAGCTCCAGGGAGAACCTGTCAACAAAAATCCCTGCCACCACTGAAAAATAGCTGGTGGCATTCCATCTTTCCATAGAAATCTACTAGTCAAGCCAGCTGCCTAATGCTTCCTCCTCTGTGATAAGGTAGGGGGCAAGCCAGGACAGTGTGAGTTCCACCACAATTACCACAATCCATGGTGATTCTCGATGATTCTGGCGGCATGTGTGAGGAGGTCCCAAGAGAATAATAATAATAATAATAATAATAATAATAATAATAATAATACTTTATTTGTACCCCGCTACCATCTCCCCAAGGGACTTGGTGTGGCTTACATGAGGCCGAGCCCAAATACAACAATACAAGCAATAATAACAACAATACAAGCAATTAAAATAAAAACATGGACAATAAAATAATGCAACATTAACAATAAGACCACACAATTAAAACTGTGGGAAGGCCAAATGTAAAATTAAAATGGGAGGTAATGCTGAGTAACTTGTCTGGTGCAACCAATTAATTTTAACAAATATGTATAATGGTTCAAAGTTTCATGAATGCTGAAAATCCCTTCCAAATATATTTATCTGGCTTTTTAGACTCCCATAGATACTAATTTCCATGCTCTTATCAAGTAATGATAATTTTGCCCTTACAGGAGGGCAACATTCCAGCCAGCTTAAAACAAGCTGTTATAAAACCGCTGTTGAAAAAACCATCACTGAACCCCACTCAATTAGTCAACTATCAGCCATTTTCCAATCTTCCCTATTTGGGTAAAGTTGTGGAATGTGTAGTGGCTTCACAGCTCCAGGGGTTCCTAGTAGACACTGATTATCTAGATCCAGCACAGTCTGGCTTTAGGCTGGGACATGGAACCAAGACAGCCTTGGTCACCTTGGTAGATGATCTTCACCAGGAACTTGACAGGGGGAGTGTGTCCCTGTTAGTTCTGCTGGACCTCTCAGCAGCCTTCAATACCGTTGACCACGGTATCCTTCTGGAATGCCTCACAGACATGGGACTTGGAGGTACTGTTCTGCAGTGGCTCCAGTCCTTTCTTGAGGGACAGTCCCAGAAGGTGTTATTGGGTGACACCTGTTCGTCCCCACAACCATTGTCTTGTGGAATCCCACAGGGTACAATACTGCCCCCTATGTTATTTAACATCCACATGAAACTGCTAGGAGAGATCATCCGGAGTTTCGGAATGAGGTGTTATCTCTATGTGAGTGATGTCCAAATCTGTCACTCCTTCCCACATGTTACCAAAGAGGCTGTCCGGACTTTGAACCAGTGCTTGGCTGCTGTGTTAGACTGGATGAGAGTTAACAAATCCAGACAAGACAGAGGTCGGACTGTTCAGTCATAAGGCCAAACAAAGCATAGGGTTACAACCTGTGTTAGACGGGGTTACACTCCTCCTGAAGATGCAGGTTCGCAGCTTGGGAGTGATCCTGGACTCATCGCTGAGCCTGGAACCCCAGGTCTCGGCGGTGGCTGGGAGAGCTTTTGCACAATTAAAACTTGTGCGCCAGCTGTGCCCGTACCTTGGGAAGTCTGACTTAGCCACAGTGGTCCATGCTCTTGTCACATCCCGAACAGATTATTGCAACGTTGGGTTGTCTTTGAAGACTGTTCAGAAACTGCAATTAGTCCAACAGGTGGCAGCTAGATTACTCACCAGAGCATCATACAGGGAGCACACCACCCACCAGATCCACTGGCTGCCAATCCAATTCAGAGCACAATTCAAAGTCCTGGTTTTGACCTATAAAACCCTATATGGCTCCAGTCCAGCATACCTGTCTGCATGTATCTCCTTCTACATCCCACCTCGGAGTTTAATATCTTCTGGGGAGGCCTTGCTCTCAGCCTTGCCTCTGTCTCAAACCCGCTTGGCAGGGTCAAGAGACAGGGCCTTCTCGTTGTGCCCCCCACTTGTGGAATTCCCTCCCTTTGAAAATTAGGTCACCGTCATTCCTCCTCACTTTTAGAAAGAAGGTAAAAACGTGGACGTGGGACCAGGCCTTCGGGTAATCAGGTGGAAATGACAATAACAATGTTGATAATTGGCTTGGCAATGGTTTATGGATAAGTTAAATGGAGTACTCAATCGCAGAATTCGGCTAGATAATGGCCACCAGACGAGTAATAGCTTAGTAGATTGTAAGTATATTGTTTTAATGTTTTAATGTTTTAATTATTATAATTATTGGTGATTATATTTTTATTATGTGGCATCGAATTGTTGCCAATTGGAAGCTGCCCCGATTCCCCCCCCAGGGGGTTGAGAAGGGTGGGGTACAAGTTTTCAGAAGAAATAAAATAAATAATTATGTATCACCAACAGAACCCAAAGCATTATAAGGGTCAAGTAATGGGGCTATGTGCACAGACAAATCTGACTCATCTTAATTACTCTCATTTAGCTTTATGTTTAATATCTTTGCTCCATGGGATTAGACTCTCCCTGCATTCTCAGGTTCACAATGGCCAAAATTGTGTTAGTTACTTAGTTTATTTATTTATTTATTTATTATTTATTTATTAGCTGCATTTGTTGACCGCCGTTCTCAGCCCTTTAGGGCGACTCACGGCGGTGTACAACATATAAAAGGCAATTTACAAAGGGCAACAACAAAAAACAACATATCCATAATACAACAGTTATATAGTTACACTAAAAAATCCGCTCCGTCTCAAGTAGAATCGTAACCAATCTCATAATCCATATTCCGTTCCAGTCGTCCTTACCAAATTATTGTAGCACTTAGTTAAATGCCTTCTCAAACAGCCATGTTTTTAGGCTCTTATGGAAAGACATAAGGGAGGGTGCCTGTCTGATGTCAACAGGGAGAGTGTTCCACAACCGGGGGGCCACCACCGAGAAGGCCCTCTCTCTCGTCCCCGCCAGACGTGCCTGTGAGGCAGGTGGGATCGAGAGAAGGGCCTCCCCAGACGATCTCAAGGCCCTCGTGGGCTCATAGGCCAAGATGCGGTCCGAAAGGTATTTTGGGCCGGAACCGTTTAGGGCTTTGTAGGCCAGCACCAGCACCTTGAATTGGGCCCGGTAGCAGATCGGCAGCCAGTGGAGCTGGAACAACAAGGGCGTTGTGTGCTCCCTGCGTCCCGCTCCTGTTAGTAACATGGCTGCCGCGCGCTGGACTAGCTGAAGCTTCCGGGCCATCTTCAAGGCCCCACGTAGAGAGCTTTGCAGTAGTCGAGGCGGGATGTGACCAGAGCGTGTACCACCGTGGCCAAGTCAGACTTCCCAAGGTACGGGCGCAGCTGGCGCACGAGCCTAAGCTGTGCAAATGCTCCCCTGGTCACCGCTGAAACCTGGGGATCCAGGCTCAACGATGAATCCAGGGTCACACCCAAGCTGCGAACCTGCGCCTTCAAGGGGAGTGCGACCCCATCCAGCACAGGCTGTAACCCTATACCCTGTTCGGCCTTGCGACTGACCAGGAGTACCTCTGTCTTGTCTGGATTTAGTTTCAGTTTGTTCGCCCTCATCCAGACCATTACAGCGGCCAGGCACCGGTTCAGGACCTCGACAGCCTCCTTAGTAGCAGGTGGAAAGGGGTGACAGAGTTGGACATCATCTGCGTACAGATGACACCGCACCCCGAAACTCCGGATGATCTCACCCAGCGGCTTCATGTAGATATTAAACAGCATGGGGGACAGTATAGAGCCCTGTGGAACCCCACAGGTCAAAGGCTGTGGTGTTGAACAGGAGTCCCCCAATAACACCTTCTGGGTGCGGCCCTCCAGAAATGACTGGAGCCACTGCAGAGCAGTGCCCCCAAGGCCCATTTCCGCAAGGCGCCCCAAAAGGATACCATGGTCGACGGTATCGAAGGCCACTGAGAGGTCCAGGAGCACCAACAGGGACACACTCCCCCTGTCTAGCTCCCGGCGCAGATCATCCACTAAGGCGACCAAGACCGTCTCGGTTCCATGTCCCGGTCTGAAACCAGACTGTGCCAAATCCAGATAATCCGTGTCTCTCAAGAATACCTGGAGTTGTGAGGCCACCACACTCTCCATGACTTTGCCCAAAAAGGGGAGATTGGAAACAGGCCGAAAGTTGTCAAATTTAGTGGGGTCCAATGATGGTTTCTTCAACAGAGGTTTTATAATAGCCTGTTTTAGGCTTGCTGGAATCTTGCCTTCCCGAAGGGAGGCATTAACCACCACTGTTACTCACTCAGCCAATCCCCCTCTGGCCTCCTTCAGAAGCCAGGATGGGCAGGGGTCTAGGATGGACGTGGTGGGCCTCATTCCTCCAAGTATCTTGTCCACATCCTCGGGCTTCACAAACTGAAAAGAATCCATCAAAATAGGACAAGCAGGTGCTCGTGTCACATCCTCAGAGACTGCATTTAACATGGTGTCCAGCCCAGAACGGATCAAGGCGACTTTGTCTGCAAAGAACCGAGCCAATGCTTCGCAGCGCGTGACCGAATTGTCAGGGCTCCCGCCTGATAATTGGCTTGGCAATGGTTTATGGATAAGCTAAATGGAGTACTCAATCGCAGAATTCGGCTAGATAATGGCCACCAGACGGGTAATAGCTTAGTAGATTGTAAGTATATTGTTTTAATGTTTTAATGTTTTAATTATTATAATTATTGGTGATTATATTTTTATTATGTGGCATCGAATTGTTGCCAATTGGAAGCTGCCCTGATTCCCCCCCCAGGGGGTTGAGAAGGGTGGGGTACAAGTTTTCAGAAGAAATAAAATAAATAATTATGTATCACCAACAGAACCCAAAGCATTATAAGGGTCAAGTAATGGGGCTATGTGCACAGACAAATCTGACTCATCTTAATTACTCTCATTTAGCTTTATGTTTAATATCTTTGCTCCATGGGATTAGACTCTCCCTGCATTCTCAGGTTCACAATGGCCAAAATTGTGTTAGTTACTTAGTTTATTTATTTATTTATTATTTATTTATTTATTAGCTGCATTTGTTGACCGCCGTTCTCAGCCCTTTAGGGCGACTCACGGCGGTGTACAACATATAAAAGGCAATTTACAAAGGGCAACAACAAAAAACAACATATCCATAATACAACAGTTATATAGTTACACTAAAAAATCCGCTCCGTCTCAAGTAGAATCGTAACCAATCTCATAATCCATATTCCGTTCCAGTCGTCCTTACCAAATTATTGTAGCACTTAGTTAAATGCCTTCTCAAACAGCCATGTTTTTAGGCTCTTATGGAAAGACATAAGGGAGGGTGCCTGTCTGATGTCAACAGGGAGAGTGTTCCACAACCGGGGGGCCACCACCGAGAAGGCCCTCTCTCTCGTCCCCGCCAGACGTGCCTGTGAGGCAGGTGGGATCGAGAGAAGGGCCTCCCCAGACGATCTCAAGGCCCTCGTGGGCTCATAGGCCAAGATGCGGTCCGAAAGGTATTTTGGGCCGGAACCGTTTAGGGCTTTGTAGGCCAGCACCAGCACCTTGAATTGGGCCCGGTAGCAGATCGGCAGCCAGTGGAGCTGGAACAACAAGGGCGTTGTGTGCTCCCTGCGTCCCGCTCCTGTTAGTAACATGGCTGCCGCGCGCTGGACTAGCTGAAGCTTCCGGGCCATCTTCAAGGCCCCACGTAGAGAGCTTTGCAGTAGTCGAGGCGGGATGTGACCAGAGCGTGTACCACCGTGGCCAAGTCAGACTTCCCAAGGTACGGGCGCAGCTGGCGCACGAGCCTAAGCTGTGCAAATGCTCCCCTGGTCACCGCTGAAACCTGGGGATCCAGGCTCAACGATGAATCCAGGGTCACACCCAAGCTGCGAACCTGCGCCTTCAAGGGGAGTGCGACCCCATCCAGCACAGGCTGTAACCCTATACCCTGTTCGGCCTTGCGACTGACCAGGAGTACCTCTGTCTTGTCTGGATTTAGTTTCAGTTTGTTCGCCCTCATCCAGACCATTACAGCGGCCAGGCACCGGTTCAGGACCTCGACAGCCTCCTTAGTAGCAGGTGGAAAGGGGTGACAGAGTTGGACATCATCTGCGTACAGATGACACCGCACCCCGAAACTCCGGATGATCTCACCCAGCGGCTTCATGTAGATATTAAACAGCATGGGGGACAGTATAGAGCCCTGTGGAACCCCACAGGTCAAAGGCTGTGGTGTTGAACAGGAGTCCCCCAATAACACCTTCTGGGTGCGGCCCTCCAGAAATGACTGGAGCCACTGCAGAGCAGTGCCCCCAAGGCCCATTTCCGCAAGGCGCCCCAAAAGGATACCATGGTCGACGGTATCGAAGGCCACTGGGAGGTCCAGGAGCACCAACAGGGACACACTCCCCCTGTCTAGCTCCCGGCGCAGATCATCCACTAAGGCGACCAAGACCGTCTCGGTTCCATGTCCCGGTCTGAAACCAGACTGTGCCAAATCCAGATAATCCGTGTCTCTCAAGAATACCTGGAGTTGTGAGGCCACCACACTCTCCATGACTTTGCCCAAAAAGGGGAGATTGGAAACAGGCCGAAAGTTGTCAAATTTAGTGGGGTCCAATGATGGTTTCTTCAACAGAGGTTTTATAATAGCCTGTTTTAGGCTTGCTGGAATCTTGCCTTCCCGAAGGGAGGCATTAACCACCACTGTTACTCACTCAGCCAATCCCCCTCTGGCCTCCTTCAGAAGCCAGGATGGGCAGGGGTCTAGGATGGACGTGGTGGGCCTCATTCCTCCAAGTATCTTGTCCACATCCTCGGGCTTCACAAACTGAAAAGAATCCATCAAAATAGGACAAGCAGGTGCTCGTGTCACATCCTCAGAGACTGCATTTAACATGGTGTCCAGCCCAGAACGGATCAAGGCGACTTTGTCTGCAAAGAACCGAGCAAATGCTTCGCAGCGCGTGACCGAATTGTCAGGGCTCCCGCCTGATAATTGGCTTGGCAATGATTTATGGATAAGCTAAATGGAGTACTCAATCGCAGAATTCGGCTAGATAATGGCCACCAGACGGGTAATAGCTTAGTAGATTGTAAGTATATTGTTTTAATGTTTTAATGTTTTAATTATTATAATTATTGGTGATTATATTTTTATTATGTGGCATCGAATTGTTGCCAATTGGAAGCTGCCCTGATTCCCCCCCCAGGGGGTTGAGAAGGGTGGGGTACAAGTTTTCAGAAGAAATAAAATAAATAATTATGTATCACCAACAGAACCCAAAGCATTATAAGGGTCAAGTAATGGGGCTATGTGCACAGACAAATCTGACTCATCTTAATTACTCTCATTTAGCTTTATGTTTAATATCTTTGCTCCATGGGATTAGACTCTCCCTGCATTCTCAGGTTCACAATGGCCAAAATTGTGTTAGTTACTTAGTTTATTTATTTATTTATTTATTATTTATTTATTAGCTGCATTTGTTGACCGCCGTTCTCAGCCCTTTAGGGCGACTCACGGCGGTGTACAACATATAAAAGGCAATTTACAAAGGGCAACAACAAAAAACAACATATCCATAATACAACAGTTATATAGTTACACTAAAAAATCCGCTCCGTCTCAAGTAGAATCGTAACCAATCTCATAATCCATATTCCGTTCCAGTCGTCCTTACCAAATTATTGTAGCACTTAGTTAAATGCCTTCTCAAACAGCCATGTTTTTAGGCTCTTATGGAAAGACATAAGGGAGGGTGCCTGTCTGATGTCAACAGGGAGAGTGTTCCACAACCGGGGGGCCACCACCGAGAAGGCCCTCTCTCTCGTCCCCGCCAGACGTGCCTGTGAGGCAGGTGGGATCGAGAGAAGGGCCTCCCCAGACGATCTCAAGGCCCTCGTGGGCTCATAGGCCAAGATGCGGTCCGAAAGGTATTTTGGGCCGGAACCGTTTAGGGCTTTGTAGGCCAGCACCAGCACCTTGAATTGGGCCCGGTAGCAGATCGGCAGCCAGTGGAGCTGGAACAACAAGGGCGTTGTGTGCTCCCTGCGTCCCGCTCCTGTTAGTAACATGGCTGCCGCGCGCTGGACTAGCTGAAGCTTCCGGGCCATCTTCAAGGCCCCACGTAGAGAGCTTTGCAGTAGTCGAGGCGGGATGTGACCAGAGCGTGTACCACCGTGGCCAAGTCAGACTTCCCAAGGTACGGGCGCAGCTGGCGCACGAGCCTAAGCTGTGCAAATGCTCCCCTGGTCACCGCTGAAACCTGGGGATCCAGGCTCAACGATGAATCCAGGGTCACACCCAAGCTGCGAACCTGCGCCTTCAAGGGGAGTGCGACCCCATCCAGCACAGGCTGTAACCCTATACCCTGTTCGGCCTTGCGACTGACCAGGAGTACCTCTGTCTTGTCTGGATTTAGTTTCAGTTTGTTCGCCCTCATCCAGACCATTACAGCGGCCAGGCACCGGTTCAGGACCTCGACAGCCTCCTTAGTAGCAGGTGGAAAGGGGTGACAGAGTTGGACATCATCTGCGTACAGATGACACCGCACCCCGAAACTCCGGATGATCTCACCCAGCGGCTTCATGTAGATATTAAACAGCATGGGGGACAGTATAGAGCCCTGTGGAACCCCACAGGTCAAAGGCTGTGGTGTTGAACAGGAGTCCCCCAATAACACCTTCTGGGTGCGGCCCTCCAGAAATGACTGGAGCCACTGCAGAGCAGTGCCCCCAAGGCCCATTTCCGCAAGGCGCCCCAAAAGGATACCATGGTCGACGGTATCGAAGGCCGCTGAGAGGTCCAGGAGCACCAACAGGGACACACTCCCCCTGTCTAGCTCCCGGCGCAGATCATCCACTAAGGCGACCAAGACCGTCTCGGTTCCATGTCCCGGTCTGAAACCAGACTGTGCCAAATCCAGATAATCCGTGTCTCTCAAGAATACCTGGAGTTGTGAGGCCACCACGCTCTCCATGACTTTGCCCAAAAAGGGGAGATTGGAAACAGGCCGAAAGTTGTCAAATTTAGTGGGGTCCAATGATGGTTTCTTCAACAGAGGTTTTATAATAGCCTGTTTTAGGCTTGCTGGAATCTTGCCTTCCCGAAGGGAGGCATTAACCACCACTGTTACTCACTCAGCCAATCCCCCTCTGGCCTCCTTCAGAAGCCAGGATGGGCAGGGGTCTAGGATGTACGTGGTGGGCCTCATTCCTCCAAGTATCTTGTCCACATCCTCGGGCTTCACAAACTGAAAAGAATCCATCAAAATAGGACAAGCAGGTGCTCGTGTCACATCCTCAGAGACTGCATTTAACATGGTGTCCAGCCCAGAACGGATCAAGGCGACTTTGTCTGCAAAGAACCGAGCAAATGCTTCGCAGTGCGTGACCGAATTGTCAGGGCTCCCGCCTGAGGTGGCGGGAGTTAAAAGACCTCTGACAATCTGAAACAACTCCGCTGGACGGTTCCTTGCAGACGCAATAGTGGCCGCAAAGAAAGTTTTCTTTGCGGCTTTTATTGCCGCGGCATATGCCCTTAGAAAGGACACAAACCGTGCTCGATTTGACTCGCTCGGATCCGAACGCCACACGCTCTCTAGTTCCCTCTTCCTTAGCTTCATCACTGCCAGCTCCTCAGTAAACCAAGGAGCTGGTTTAGCTCGGCTACTTGAGAGGGGACGCTCCGGAGCGATCATGTCAATTGCCCTGGCCATCTCCCCATTCCAGAGAGCGACCAAGGCCTCGACATGGTCACCTACCGAGGTGGCGGGAAAATCCCCAAGAGCCGTCAGGAATCCATTCGGATCCATAAGCCTCCTGGGGCGGACCATCTTAATGGGTCCTCCACCTTTGCAGAGGTTAGGGGGCGCAGTGAACCTAAATCTGATCAGGAAGTGGTCAGTCCATGGCAACGGAGAGATGGACAACTCCTCCACACCGCCACCCTGCTCCCATCCCTGGCAGAAAACCAAGTCCAATGTATGTCCAGCACAGTGGGTGGGGCCAGATATTTGTTGGGACAGCTCCATGGTTGCCATGGCAGACATGAAGTCCTGAGCCGCTCCTGTGAGGGTCGCCTCGGCATGGATGTTGAAGTCTCCCAGCACAAGAAGCCGTTGAGACTCCAACGCCAGGCTCGAGACTACCCCCGCTAGCTCAGGTAGGAAGACTGTAGTGCAGCGAGGTGGACGGTACACTAGCAGAATCCCTATTCTGTCCCGGTCACCCACCCTCAGGTGGACGCATTCAAAATTTGTGGTCTGCGGGATGGGGCTCCTGGTCAGATGGATGGAATCTCTATAGACCACTGCGACCCCGCCTCCCCGTCCTCCGGATCTCGGTTGGTGCTGTACGGAGAAACCTGGAGGACAAAGCTGGGTAAGATTCACGCCTCCAGCTTCATCCAGCCAGGTCTCCGTGATGCACGCCAGATCTGCCCGCTCATCCAGGATTAGATCCTGGATAAAGGTCGTTTTTCCGTAGACAGATCTGTCGTTCAACAGCACCACCTTCAATCCGGAAGGCCACATTAGTTAGGACTAATGTGCTAGGTGTGTCCATTCCTGGAGATTCCTGGGTCACAGTAACACATGCCCTGATTACATCCTACCTTATCACACACTTCACATGGTTTTGCAACTGGAAAGCATGGGGAAAGTTCAACAGGTCCGATATGTTGCAGTAAGATTGTTGACCAGGACTCTTTGAAGAGACCACGTGGCTCTCCTATTACAATAGCTTCACAGGCTAAAAGCACATCTACTGCACATGCTCCTATCTCTTACTGATTAAAGGCCAAAGACCTTTGGGAAAAGTCTGTTTCCAACTTTGGAGAGAGAGAAATAAAGGGATTCTAAACAATTACAAAGCTCCTATCAGTTGTAGCCCGTTGATATGCGTAGTATTACAATTTGATCTTGATTTAATTGGTCATTAGATTACTGGGCACTTCCACACAAAGCTCCAACTCATGCTGAAGCAGATTTTAAAAACCCTCTTCCACATGGGTTTAAGTTCACACACATCCAAAACCCAGGGCTTTCCTGAGGGGAGAAGTGTCTAGAGGGGTAACTACCAGAATGTCACCCAGCTTTGTTCTGAATTGATTTACTTTTACCTGAAGTGCCATTTGGATGCCTCAGGTAAAAACATGACAGGTCCTGCATTTTTTGGAAGGGCCCACTCTTAACTTCCAGTAAGTTCAATATAGTGGCAATAATCACTTAAGAAATACAAACAAACCACATGCCCAGTACATAAATGGCAAACTTATTTCTTTTCACCTGGCTTTGACTTTTTATACCAAATAATAGAGTAAATGTACGGTAATTGAAATTATTTTCCATGAGAAATAATGATTGATTTTTCCCACCCCAGAGTCCAATAATTATTCGTTGACTAAAATTACTTTCTGCTTCCCTAAGAATGATAGTGGCATTTCTCTCACTCTCAAATTCTCTTCCCCTCATGACATCCTTCACCCCCTCTTCCACTCCTTTTAATTTATTTAATTGTTCATAAAAATATAAAGAACTTATCTCAGTTCTTCCCAAAGCTACTGTCTTGGGCAACAGTAAGCAATATTATGAAATTATTAAATTGGGTCAGGTTAATTTAATTTGTGTTCGGCTCTACAGTTTCAGATTATCCGGTGGGTTTACAAATAAATCACAGATCAGCTATATGTGATGTTATCTGGCCTTATTCTAAATGAACCAGTTTGGATGGATTAAAAGGACACACTAATGAAAATGACTGCAGATTAAACAGGAATCACTGGGACAGGCCTTATAGGTAAAGCAGGCTTGCATTCAAAAATGACTTATCTTTGCAGAGCCTGGAAAGAATTTAATTAAATCTCTATGCCAACCTATCTGATATTCCACAGAGAATTAGTACTCCAAAATGTACTATACAGGGCCTGTCTTGATGATTTTCCTCTCCCCATTTCCCCCTAAAGCTTTAGAGAAAACTCATCTTAAATGGAAAATGTTACACAAATGCTCTCATATTTCTTCTCATCTCTGTAGAATTCTTATTCAATAAAAATTGTCATATATGGTCACAAAAGAGAACATAGTTCGGGACCCCAAATAACAAGTCTATCAACTATGCTGAGCCTTTGTTTCCATTCTTGCCTATATGGTTTGTGTCAGTTGATTTTATGATATATTAGGGTTGTGCAAGTTTCGTTTTTAATTGGTAAGTCATATCTAATTTATAAGTATATATATATTGTTGGAAGTTTCATGCCAATAGCTCTAAAAATAAAGGAGAAAGGTAATGAGTGCCAACAGTATATCATTTTGTAAACCTGCTTACTCTTTTGAATATTTTTTCTTTTTTCTTTTCTTTTCTTTTTTACCATCTGTTTTATTTCTTATATATACTATTAAACAATTAAAATTTATTTTTAAAAATAAAGGCGAAAGGCACCCTGAAGTTTCCCCATTGGTACAATTAAGTACTTAGCTAATTAACTCATAGTTACAATATAGACCCTGTCCAATTTCAGAAACAGTTTAAAAACAATTATCCCCCCTAATTTCGTACTGAATATTGAAACATTTATTTCATTGATCATGCAGACCTATTATGTGTCATGGCTGTGTTCTTGTATTAGACACCTGTATTTCAGTGTGGCTATTGTGAGAATAAAACTGTGTCGAGGTCCCCAAAGGTCTTTAAAACTTCTGTGACATTTGTTTTCCTTTTAGGTAACTGGTCCAAACAACTGCAATTTTTCGCAATGTTATATTTGCATTTTAACACATTTGTATTCAAAACAGTTTTAATGTGTGACAAAATATGCATGTTTAAGATACACCAAAATGGTTATATTGCTACAAAACCCATAATACAAAGGAAGCATGTGAAAATGGCATGTACTAAGGACATAAGCTACGCATAAATATGCATCTCACATAAAGGATATAAATATGGATGCATGCTATGAGATCCCCATACCCTGTCATCTCTTCCCCAGTTCTCTGTCCTCCATGTGCTAGAAGAGAGCATCAGTGCTTGACCTCTTGTGAAGGTTTGCTACATGATCTAGAATCCAAACCATGTTCTGTTGTTTTTTTCATACTAACGTGTATAAATTTTAGACAACAATTCAGTCTATCATTTCTCATTGTAAAATTTTTCCTCACTTATCAGTATGAAATAGCAACAACATCAAGAAAATTAATGCTAATCATATATATATATATATATATATATATATATATATATATATATATAAATGCTCTGTGCATAATGAGTACCTTAAAAACAAAAGAACCAATGAATGAAATCACACCAAATTTGGCAACAAAACGTCTCACAACACAAGGAGTGACCATCACTCAAAAAATTATGATTTTGTCATTTGGGAGTTATAGTTGCTGGGATTTATAGTTCACCTACAATCAAAGAGCATTCTGAACTCCATCAGCGATGGAATTGAACTAAACTTGGTACACAGTTCTCCAATTTTTATTATTATTATTTTTTGGTCGTGTCAGGAGCAACCTGAGGAACTGCAAGTTGCTCCTGTTGTGAGAGAAATGGCTGCCTGCAAGGACATTGCCCAGGGGATGCCCGGATGATTTGATGTTTTTATCATCCTTATGGGATGCTTCTCTCATGTCCCTGCGTGAGGAGCTGGAGCTGATAGAGGGAGCTCATCCATCTCTCCCCGGATTCAAACCTGTGACCTGTCGGTCTTCAGTCCTGCTGGCACAGAGCTTTAACCCACTGCGCCACTGGGGGCTCCAGTAGTTCTCCCATGACCAACAGAAAATACTGGAATGTTTTGGTGGGCACTGACCTTGAGTTTTGGAGTTGTAGTTCACCTACATCCAGAGATCACTGTGTACTAAAACAATGATGGATCTGACCTTTGGGAGTTGTAGTTGCTGGGATTTATAGTTCACCTACAATCACAGAGATTTCTGAACCCCACCAACGATAGAATTGGGGCAAACCTCCCACACAGAATTCCCATGTGGGCAACAGCAATGCATGGCAGGGGACGGCTAGTATGTTATATTTTGATTGAAACATGCTAATAATGTTTACGCTGAAAGTAGGTGTTTATTACACATTGTATTAACACACTTAAATCTTTACTAGAATGAAAAATATCACTCACGATTTTATTTTTCCTTCTTACTTGTCTTTCTCATAACTATATGAATTTTGTAGGCATCAATAAGGATTCCAGTCAGACCAGACAAATCCCTTGGGAGATGAGATTTGCAATTGCAACCAAACTTTAGCTAGAACATTGCAAGAAAATTGAATGTCTTGATCTGGTAGAAATCTTTTTAGTAAAGCATTCAGAGGGGAAGATTTAATAAATATAGTCCACTACATAGATATGAAACACACAAACAGGCACACAGATATACCCAATTACACATTCATATGCAGAGACAAACAGAGGGAGCACAGGTATACACATTCTCTCTCCTTTCTTCCCCCTTCCAGAGACACAAATACAGACATATGCACTCCAGACTTATGCACACACATACACATCACGTAATTTTTAAATTGTGTTTTATGTTTTATTGTTTTCAATTTGTTTTATTGTATATGCTTATTTTTTATTGTTTGTTGACAGCATCAAATTGCTGCTGGCTGTAAAGCTGCTCAGTAGGTCCCCTTTGGGGTTGAAAAGGGCAGGATATAAATATAGTAAATAAATATTTTTTTTTCCTGTGAAAATTAAGGAGGGGCTTGTATTTAGAAAAAAAATCATGCCAAGCCCCCTTCTGCACTTTTTCCAGAAATATATGGATTTTTTGGTGCAAAATTTATCATTCCTGTCTGTTAACTACTAAGGTGTCAAATAAAGAGCATGTAAAATGCAGAAGAAGCTATGATTTCCAAGGATCACCACCATCCACATGCATTTCCACATGTGCACTGAGATTGGGAAAAACAAACTGCAAAGTTCTCACTTCTGTTATTCTTCCCAAACAGGTCTCCTGTGTTGTGAAAACAATTTCTCAACTAGAAACTAATAACAAACAGATGTCCTACACTATCTCATGAGGCAGAAATACTGAGTTCAAGAAATATGTTAGGCTGACTTCATGTAGGACAAGTTATCTAGTTTGTCTCTTTGATAAATGCAGGAAGGGCAGCCCTAGGGCAGTGCTACACAAAACAATGGCCTGGAGATTAATGCCAGTCTGTGAAGACTGATTTGCACTGACTTTCTAGAAAACAAACAAACAAACATGTGAACACTCAAATATTTGCCCTTATGTGATACAGTGGTGGTTTAGTAAATGAAACATTTTGGATACCTTAATTTGGGTTCAGATACATAGATTTAGAAAGGAAACAAAACAATGAAGTTTTATATGGGTTACAAACATGGGAAGTCAAAAGCAATGTTATATATATTTGAAAACTTAGTGGTGAGAAATAAAGTTAAATAAAGTTTTGCACTTATTTACTACATCAACAGAATATTCATATAAAATACTCAATTTAATAATTCTCAAGTGTGGCAGAATGCAGGAGTCAGCTCCACCCACTATGTTGTGGTCCATGGGAAGAACAGAATAGTGTACATATGGAAAGTGACAGTTTTGCATGGGAGCAGTCTGGTCACTTAGGCCTTCTTTCTCAAGAGATGAGAAAGAAATGCATTTTGGAGTATTAGACTTTGTGCAGGGAGTCAGGTTCTGCTGTATGGAAACCAGAGATCTGGTCCTTGGCATTGTTCTTGGGGAAAGAGAAGTTTTGAAGTTATGGAAGTTTTGGAACTGTGCATTGGCAGGCTGCAGAGAAGCAGGTTCTGGCCTAAGAGACGTGCTTCTCCAAGGAGGGAGAAAAGGATATGGTAATATTTGGACGCATGAGGATGAATGCATGTATATGTGTGTGAATGGTGATGGAAAATGTAATTCTCCTTCATTTGCTTGTTAGCCACATAATTGTAATTCCAATGTAATTGCATAGAATCTTTATGACTATACGCCAATGTCATTCTTTGTGTAAAAGTGTAAAATTCTGATATACTCTCTCAAACTGGAAATTGCAATAAAAAGAACCTATGCTTTAAAGTTATTGAAAAGTTATTCATGACACTTACAGAAGAGGTGGAGCCATGGTGGGAGAGGATATGCCAATCCACTGTTCTATGACACTGCAGCCTGAATGCACACTTTCATGATGAAAACCTAACATTGTTTTAGACATAAGTTAGCACCACTAGATTCCTTATCAGAAAGAGATGTCTCCCTTGTTCAGCTGACTTTCCTGCAGCCTAAAACCACAGACCAAGGGCAGGATAAATGGATGGTATCCTTCTTCTGACAGGACTTCATGGGGCTCCTGACAGGACTTCATGGGACTCCATGCTGGCAGCATGCAGGCAGTGCAAAAAAAAAAAAGGAGCTCAAAAGGCAGAGGAGCCAAAGAGGAAGCAGGAATAGACATGGAAATACCATGAGAAGAGAGACTCCCTCCAGTGCCCCATGATTTCCTAGCTGCCCCCTGCTTTACCCCTGGCCATGTGATAAGTTTCTTTAAAAAAAATACCATTTATCCACATCCTTCAGAAAAAATAATTGCCAGAATTGAACTACACTCCAAATGAAATCTAACTAGTGAAAGATAAAAGATAAACTGTTATACCTTAGAAGCCACATGTCTATCAAGACAGCCCAGAATTTCATTAGCTTTATTTGCAACTGTGTCATACTGAAGACATCAGCTGCAATCCTGACAAGCTTTCTGTACATATAACTAGTAAATTTCAACCAGTGAATTACACTACCATCAAATCATGTGTATACCTTCACTGTGCAGACACAGTGGTATCCACATACTCCCTCTCCCCACTCTGAGTTGTTTAAAATAAAGAACATAAACAAATGTAGGCATTGCATTAGTGAATGTATCTGTTTAGCTATTTAAGCAAATACAGGTTGTTATCTTTTGTCTATATTTGAGACAGAAATTAATATCTGAGGGAACACTATTAAAAAAATGTTCTGCAATCCCTGTTATATACATCTCCGTTACGAGAGAGATATATTTCTTTCAGAAATCCAAAGAGAATCTTGCTTTGCCTTGCAAAATCAAATTTGTAATTAGCAATGCAGTAGTTCCTTCTTCCTCTCCCCCCTCCTCAGTTGCTGTTCCTAGAGTATAAAAACAAATTATTCATATATATATATATATATATATATATATATATATATATATATCCTGTGTTGTAAGATGAAAGCCAATGATTTAAAACTGCACCTTGTGCTTCTGGAGAAATGCAGCATCTGCAATTTTTGCTGGGTTACAGCATGAAGAAACAATACGCTTGTCAGTGATTATATGCTGTCATGCCTGCAGCATTATTTTCCAAGAGTAATCAGCATTGGAATTGTCTTTCAAAAGACATTGTTAGTCTGTATTGCATGTAGGTCTCCAGTGGGGTGGGAGAAATAGCCCAGTTAGCTTAGGGCTCTGTATTTCAATCTCCTGATAGCAGTGACACATCTCCCCTATCCTCCAAATTAGAGCTGGAGATATGCTTACAACCAAAAGACAGAGGTTGCTGTCAATTCTAATTAACAATGAAATATAATTATTGAATGCAGGCTTAATTGAAAGAACTATTGTTATGTGCTAGAGAGGTTTTCAGGGTCAGCAGTTACCCACGTTTGATTTCCCTTGGAGTAAAGTTCATCAGAGACTGATAGTTTATTTAAATATGTTCACATTTGATTATTGGGGTCGGAGCAGGTTTTCCAGGTCTTGGAGCTCCTCTCAAAGTTTCTATGAAATAAAACCTGACTTCAAGCCACTGGTGAAGTCAGGACACTCAGGCAAGGTGGGTTGTTGCTCTCTTGAGCCAAAACAAACAAACAAAAAAGAGACATTAATTGAATATATTACAATCAGAAAGCCAAACAACTGAATGGATGACCACTTCCCACACTGAAGCCAGAGGTAGGGCTTCCCATTATTTTCCTGCTTTACATAACTAGCCAAGGGAGGAAAAAATATTAGAGATGTGAACACATGTGGGCAATTGAAAATAAGGCTATTTGTTTGACTACTTGGTTCAACCTACCAAGAAGGAGCAACTTTTAAGCTAGACCATAATTACCATTGGTTACTGAGTCAAGGATGCCTGTGACAGTATGTCAGGAAAATAAAAACAAGGTTTGAGCAGTACATCACTCTTACCATACCCTGTTTCTGATTCATTTTCTTTTCATCCATTCAGGCTTTTCTTGAGCTTTTCCTGCTATTCCAAGCCAGCTGATTAAAGAGGCCAGTCACAGAGAGAAGGAGAATTCAAGAACTTTGCAGTGTGCGGCTCTGCCATTTTTCTTCTTTTCTTTCAAACAGCAAGAAGGCTGCATTGCCTTCAATTTGGCTGGTAATAAAGCTATCTGTTTTCCAGCTGTGGCAAACTGCTGTTTTGGGTTCTGAGTATAAGGTAGCATAATATCTAGATCTCACAATACTGCTACGATACCTGTACCAGATAATGGGTATGCATTGTTTCTCCCTTTTATCTGTGCTTAGTTCCTTTACTTCTTTCTCCATAAGAGAAAAACACACACTTTCTACATTTTCACACATTCTACATTTTCACACATTCTGCGGAGAAAGGAAGCCACAAGAATATTTGCAGAAGATGAGGAACAATAGGGAAGTGCTGTGTTATGCAGTAACTGCTGCTGCATTGTTGTTCTTCCAACGAAACCCCTTAGTTATATTTACCTCCTAGCAAACTCAGTCCCACAAGCATCACTTTCTTCTAGCAAGTGCCACCCACCTCAGCTATAGCAGGTGGGGGGTGCTAGAAGATAAAGATGAGAATCCACTGTGCATTGCTGGAAAGGTTGAGTCCAAGCAGGTACCCCTCTCGTTTGCTAGAGGCACTTTTTGGAGTACAAGGACGTGAGCCTATTTTGCTGCTTAAAAGAAAGAGCAAAGTTGTGTTTTGTCAACTTGCGCCATAGATTTCTAATACAGCCGTTCCAGGATTAGAATCTCTGAAAAGAGGATGAAAGATCTTTCATATCAGAGGTAGTGAAACAGGCATGGTTCTTCTCCCCTACTTTTTTTTAAAATGGAGAGATTGAAAATCCCTGCCACTTGTCGGTTAATTCTATACAGTTCGTGGGGTCATCTTAATCAGCTTTTGCTCAACTGAGCACTCACTTCATAATGGTGAATTCATCCAGACAGGTTGCGTAAACATCAACATTCCTCTAAAATATTTTAAAGAATGAGCTCTCAGGCTATTTATATGGCGAATGAGCAGCCCTATGATACTGTTTGGCTATTTATCACAGCTTTTTACACACACACACACACACACACACACACACACTATATATATATATATATATATATATATATATATATATATATATTCCCAGTAGTGTGAAACACAGCGATAGTAAAGTCTGAGCACTTAAGTTTTATTGCATTCCATTACATGGCATGTAAGGCATGTTTTTTAACAAGAGACCCTAATGTTAACGTTTTTACTGATTTTGTGATGTTTTTATTCTTTGATTGTTTTATTGTATTGAATTTGTATTTTATGGTCTTGGTACCAACTGTAAACCGTCCCGAGTTGCCTGCGGGCTGAGAGGGACAGTATATAAATATAGCAAATAAATAAATAAATAAATAAATATTACATTACATTACATTGCTTTCCAAAGGTTCACTTCCATAACGATTTACATAGGGACTGTTTCTATTTTAACAGGTTTCATAATAATTAATACATGTAGAAATGTTATTTGTAAACCAAAATTAATATAGTTTATAATGTTATTGTCATCAATAATTTGAACGATTCTTCATCCCTTGCTCTGTCTGCTTTTTCTGCTTGTTCTAGGGGTTGTGTGTAGGCAGCTTTCCTCTTTCATAATCTCAGGTTTCTTTGATAATGGATTGAACTTGTGGAATATTCACATCAAACTGGAGGAGAAATCTGTATGTAGATTTTAAAGGTATAATTTGATCATTGAACTATGACTCTGGAGAATAAGGTCTGATTCCTGCTCAATACATTGCAGCAAAGTTAACTCTTATATTCTAAGCTATTTTAAACTACTAGATTGTGGAGAAAAAAAAACGGATCATAGCTGTGGACCTACAGAACTCTCAGTGTTTCAGACTTGGCAGAGGGTTGGATTTATTCCACAGAGGGTTCCTTTCTTTTATGAGTCAAGCTGTTTCCAATGTATAGGATAATTGTGCCAATGTAAAAATTATGAGTTTTCATTTTTAAAATGATCTCATTACCCAAGCTCCTTGGGATTCTGTACTCTTAACAAAGATTTTCAGTTACCTAATGCCTGATTATAAAGGCACAGTAGCACTGCTGCTTCTGTCATGGATCCTGTATCACACTAGTAATAATTAAGTCACTGGAGCTTATAAAAAACTCCATCTGTTCCAGCCACCTTATGTGCTTCTGTTAATCAAATATCATCAGAGAAACATGAGATTGAGATCAGATGCAAAAGAGGTGCAACTATACTCCACCTGTAACATTTTAGGCTACACAAAACTTGACAACTGTAATATTTTAGGGTACACAAAACTTGACACTGGAACAACTAAACGATGGGACTGGACATTTTTTATAAGGATTTATTAATGACTTATGTTTTATCACTGTTGTTAAGATTTTATGTATGATTATGTTTTTAAATTGTACTTGTGCTTTGTGGCATTGAATTTTTGCCTTGTAAACCACCTCGAGTCGCCTGAAGGCTGAGAGGGGCAGTATACAAATACAGTATAAATAAATAAAAAATAATAATAAATCCAACATTGCCGTTTCCAGTACCCCATCCCATGTGCTAAATCACAGCTTGATCCATTTAACTTCTGTGTTCATTTGAAAAGGTTTACTTAATTGTAATACTATAGGTCTACCTCAAGAATAGGAGCCCCCAGTGGTGCAATGGGTTAAACCCTTGTGCCAGTAGGACTGCTGACCAAAAGGTTGGCAGTTCAAATCCAGGGAGCGGGGTGAGCTCCCAACTGTCAGCTCTAGCTTCTCATGTCGGGACATGAGAGAAGTCTCCTATATGATAAAACATCTGGGCATTTCCTGGGTAATGTCCTTGCAGAAGGCCAATTCTCTCACACCAGAAGAAACTTGAAGCTTCTCAAGTTGCTCCTGACACACCAAAAAAAACTGTCAAAAATTTTAGGATCTGCAGTGCTCCTGATCTGGTACTCTTCTGTAACAACCCCCAAGAGCCTCCACAGGCAGCAACTCTGTTGAGCAACATTGAATCTCCACATGAAACACTCTGAGCTTCTTTTTGAAATCACTATTGATGTTGCACCCCCACAATGTTTAGCTCACTTTTTCCACTCTTCCACACTACACCATTACAGTACTATGGTTCCAATTTCGTTCCCCTGGCTGCATCCTGTGGAATACAAGAATTTGTTATTTAGGTGAGTAATCCTTGTTTCACAAGCATGAGTTTCTAACTTTTCTAGAAAATATTGGGGAAGACCATTTTCCCAGAGCAAATGAAAGAGGGTCAGCTGGGATTTTACTCCCTGAAACCCTATTCAGCATAGTCAATGATGTGGGTTGGTGGAGCTGCAAATGAATACCATCTGGAGGTCTGCATAATCCCCACATCTGAATTAGTCCAAAGTCTGAAACTGTTAGAGATGCAAAAAATCCTCTCAGCTTCAATTTCACTGTGCTTTTCCAAATCTCCTGTATATCAGTCCATTTTTTGTTTTTACTTTTTTATGTGGAAACTGACATACATTTTCCATAGAAACTTTCTACACTGTTTAAATTCACTGGCACTGTTTTCTTCATGTGTGCCATTTTATATCCATTGCCACATGGACTAAAAGCTATTCATGCTTATTTTTGTTTATATGCATGTTGCCCATTTTCATTTATATATATGAAGTTGGTATCCCACAAACAGTATGATCAAATTTTCTATCACACTTCTCCATAACATTGCTACTCCAATTATTTTCTGCTCTGTGCTTGTTATGGACATAACTCCATCTTCCCATAGTTCTGCTTCTCGTTTAATTTTCTTTTAGTAATTCTTTGACAAGAATGTGTGGGAATGACACATGGTGAGAGTAATAGTTTCCTCAGAATACTGAGCACTCCTTTAAATATTTCTACCAAAGTCCTATAAAATTATTTCCCAGAATCCTGAGCTGGTGTAATGGTGATTAAGCCAGTTAAGTTATGTTATGCAGACATCCCTTCAGAATACTTTACATAATATCTCTGTAATGTCAAACGGCAACAATTACAACAAACATTGTTAACATTGATAGAATACACTGGGGGTTCTGAAAGCATATCTATATGAAGATGACTATCTTATAGTTTTTTCATACCATGCAAAGGGATAACAAAAGTATCATTGGAACTGGGATACAACCTTGTTGTAAAGCTTGTAGCCTGTTTGACACAGCCTTGCTTTGATTTTTTGGTGCCTGAATTATATTCAGATTAAATCAATGTTAACCCTATGGATGACTTTTTAATACTCACTTGGTATCTCTAAAAGTACTGTATTCATTGCAATAGCACTCGGCTGAATTGCAGTGCATTATCTTCCTCTATACAGTTATTAGCTTGTTAGAATTTTATGAGTATTCACTGACCATCTTCACATAGACACAACATATATAGCTTCTCACTGATTTATTAGTTCTGTGTAGCTCTTGGACTCTGCATTTAAATTCCTCTTTTAGGGCAGTACAGGTACTTGTAAAAAACCAAAATGAAAGTGAAAATAAACCACTCTCACTCTAACTGCATTTAAGCCAAAGAACTCGAAAGTAAATCATTGTTGCTTAAAACAAAATTGGGATGGCAATGACAATATTTTAGACTTTCAGTCAGTGCTAGCTATTTGCATAGTAAAGCAATCCACATTGTTTTGTGAGTATAAAGTGTCATGTGATTTGTAGTTACTTCAGTTTGCAATATGCACAGGAAGAAGCAGGCTAGCTGTGAATTAACTGTATTCACAGCTAGCCTGCTATCACTTTTAATGAGACCCATTCCTGCATCCAAGCTCAGCCAAATGTAAAATAGTGCAGTTTATTTAGGTAGGTTGTGCTTAAACCCTATGTTAACAAATGTACTCTATAACTGTAAATACAAAACCAACTTAAAATATGTGTGGCATATTTTTAATAATATTCATCTATCTGTCCAATAAAAATGTTTGGAATGTTTTTCTATAAAATTTAATGTAATCTGGAAAAGAATGTGCGGCAAATACAGTTTGTTTATTAGTTTTATACTGTTCTGGGAAGGAAGTTTTATATGCTCAATATCTCTTGTTTTTATCTGATTTATCTGAGGCTGAGATTCAGTGACCCACCAAAGGAATGGAATGAGATCTTCTGAAAACCAGATCAACACACAACCTGGGTTTGAAGGCAACAGAAACAGAGGTGTTTTACTTTCAGGCCTGAATGGATGTCACATATAGAGTTTGTGCCCCAAAAGATCAGACATGAAGCATGCAGGACATCTTATTCACTTTGACAGTAATTCAATCAGCCATCCCCTGACTGGTTGAAAAACTAGCTCAGCTTGGATTCAGGCATTCATCGGCTGGGGATTTCTCCTGAGGTCACAGGTGGTTGGGGTTTCCTCACTGGTGGAAAAAAATGAACAACTGTCATTTGTGAGGTTGAAGAAGGAGTCATTTGGAAGGTCCACCTTGAAAGAGGTGCAGACAGGTGGAATGTGGTGAGACAAAATACAAATTGATTCGTGATGAGATTATTTGCCCAGTCCAATTAATAGAAAGAGTGAGCATTAGAAAACACAATGGGTTTTAATGTAAATATAAAGAGTTCAATGAAAAGTTTACTGAGTTCATCTGTACGCTGATGTCTGGTGGTGACTCATTTCCAGAATCCCTAAGGAAGTTGGAAAACTGCTTTACATGATGGCATTATCTTCACATGCTGGCATTGTCTTCTTCTAATGGCCTCACCTCACAGTATGTGGGGAGCAGAAAGCTCGTCAGGAATACACATAAGCACATGATATTATTTTAGCTTTTCCCAAGAAATGCACACTGGACCATATCAGCTCAGATATGGTTGCCTGCTGCAATGCATCCAGTTACTTTTATTACTAAACTTATATGTGGATATCAAAAATAATTATGAAGTGGACCATGTGGGTTTTATAAATGATTTCTTAAAAGAGGATAAATGTATAGCTCTGAGACAGTGAGCAGGACTCCTTTTGTTAAAGGAAGTGCGTTTCCTGTTCAGTTCCCCTCTGGTTATTTGTTTGTGGAAGGTGAGTTAATCTCTTTTTTATATATATAATGATTTTTATTTAAGATTTTAAAAGGGGTACATCAAGGGAGTGTCAATCATCGATGTAACATTAGATAAAAGTATTTTGATAGGGGTAGGATGGATGTGGTGGGAAAGGGGGTGGGGGCGTGAAGGCGGGGGCGGGTAGGGGGGACAGGAAGGAGTGCGGGGATAGTAGAAGGGAGGTGTGCGGGGAGGCGGAGGTTTAGGAGGGACAAAGTTAGCTATTTAAATCTATTGATTAGAGCCCGGTGTGCAGATTAGTATAGGTGTTTGCCGGATTTCCTTTGCGAGCTTCCCCTTTTTCCTTAGTTGATATTGAAATAGGTTTTGACTGGGGACCAGTCGATGTTGCCTTTCGCCCTTGTTTGCATATTTTTCAGATGTTCTGTTAGACAATCCATATTCATTATATCTAGTAATTTACATGTCCATTCGTCTATCGTTGAGATTTCACTCTTCTTCCATTTTTTGACCACTACTGTCCTTGCCTCTGTCATCATGTGGAAGAGAAGTCTTTCCTTATTTTCCTCTAATTCAAAAGATGAGTTAATCTCTTTAGGCATGTGTAGCCTTACTAGAAATGAGGACGAAGTCAGAGGGCATACTACTCTTTCGAGATTGCAAAACCCTATACAATGTAAATATAAAATTAAAATAATTAAAATAATATTTGACTTTGGCATTCAAGTTGAGTCCATCATCTTTTTTTGGGGGGAGGGGGGTCATTTTTTTTTATAACAGATCCATCTATGCAATTCATTACTTGCTTCCCTAATGGGACCTCAGATAACCTACAGTATGTATTAAAACACAGTGTTGAATTTAAATTTATAAAAAAATCTTATTATAATAAAAAATAATTAAATGACCACATTATAACATCACTTCTTTAAAATATAATTCCGTTTAAAACTATAGCAACAATAAAATCCCATTAAAATATTTCTACTAAAGATGGTTCTACACAGACACAATAATACATTTCGAAGCTGGCTGTAGGACAGGATGTCCACAAAACGTATACCCTAATGCTCTATGTAGCCCACATCCAGTCAGAAAGAAAATGTTAAAAACTCACCAGAAAGTCAGAAATAAACCGGATAATGCTCTGCAGCCAATCAGAACATATCTCATGTAGAACTCAAAACCAGGGTAATCCCAAACAAACATGGACATGTGCATCATCAGGTACTGACAGACTGATTAAGGTAAAAAAAAAAAACCCTGCATTTTCCCTGGCTTTCTGCCCATGTATACTGCAATTCCTGGTTCAGTTCTAATATGCAGTCAGTGAATACTCTAACCACCATCCCAGCCTCAAGTCAGTTTCTAGGGTGTTTGTTTTAATCACTTTCATACTGGATTATGGTGTCTGTGTAGAACCACTCAAAGTCAGTCACAAAATCTTGTTGACATGGGATTTAATCTGGAGCTTCCTGGAAACTCTGGAGTGAGATTGCTGTATCAGAGTGTGGCCAGCTGGATCAGAGGCTTTGGTCATTTACACAGGCAGCCAGTCCAAGGATATATTGGGGCTACTGCCATCTCACTGCAAGAAGCAACTCTCTATCCCTCTCCCTCTCCCTCTCTCTCCCCTTCTCTCTCTCAGGCTTGCTGTTGACATTGCATTTATTGTGGTCATGTTAGGTGCTTAGCCACATAACCAGAAATGTGACATTGCCAGCAAGCTTCTCACAAAGAGCTGCTTGTTTGTGCCAAGGCAGTAGCAGTGGTCCCAATATGCCCTCAAATTAGGTGGCAAAAGGTTTTTGGCGGCTACACGGGAACAGCTCTGGAGCCCTTTAAATTGAAGTTTACCAGTAAGTATAGATACAGCTTGAAACACCATATTGAAAATAAAATCAGCCACTTCAATACTTTCCATTGTACAGTGAGAGCAGAAAGACCATCTTGCCCACTCCACATTCTGGGTTTCCATGAAAACATTGTTAAAATAAGGGACACCTTCTTGCAAACAAACAAACAAACAAACAAACAAACACACATAGCATTGGGTTTATAAACAACTCAGTACTTTTCTATGCAAAAATGTTTTTGACAACCACTGTTTTTCAAAGAAATCTCAAATTACAAAGAAAATTAATTTTAAAAACTTTTATATTCTTATTCAGTTTGATTGTAATCATTTCATACAATTTCATCAACATTGTAATTGTTTCATAGGAGACAGAAAGAAGCAAAGCTTTGAACACAACAATTCTTTATTGATTAGTCAATTTTGACCATATCAAGCTTTGCACACCTTCTCAAAGCCTACCTACTCCAGAGCCTTTCCCTTTTTGTGTTTTGCTTTCATTACAAAAGTAAATATGATTGTTTATTATTGTGGTGACCCGCAAGTTCCAAACGATTGCATGGACTGTTGCAAATGAAACCTAGCACAATCCAAAAAAAAGATCTTTTTCCCCCACATTCACTGTTTTAATCTAATTTTTTTCTGAATATTAAGAAATTTGTGGATGAAGCTCAGTTACTGCAACACACTCTATGTGGGACTGCCTTTGAAGATGGCCTGGAAACTGCAATTAGTACAAAGGTCAGCAGCCAGACTTCTAACTGGAGCTAATTATAGGGAAGACACAATGCCCCTATTGAAGCAACTGTACTGGCTGCTAATATGTTTCCAGTCCCAATTCAAGGAGCAGGTCATGACCTACAAAGCCTTGAATGGTTCGGGCCCCACCTATCTTTGTGACCGTACTGTATCTTCCCCTGAGATCCACTGAGGAGGCCTTCTGCTTGCTCTCACCATTGTCACAAGTACAACTGGTGGGGACGAGAGAAAGGCCTTCTCGGTGGTGGCCCCTCGATTTTGGAACACCCTCCCCAGGGAGATTAGGCAAGTCCGTACACTGTTCTACTTTTGTAGGGCTCTGAAAACCTGGATGTTCCAACAAGTATTTGCGAATGTCTAGTCCCTACTTATAAATGCCTAGTTTGCCAGATAGTATTCTGTTCTCTGCACTTTTTCCAATCCTCTGGCCCTATGCTATGCTGTTTTGCACTGTTCCGTGCCTGGTCCTTTTTATAGCCTGATCATACCCATCTCGGCATTTCTGGTTCTTGATTTCTTTTTGTCATGTATTGTTTGAACGAGTCTTAATGCTGTTGTTTTATACCGTTATGTTTTACTTAATTGTGTTTTTATCTGATTGCTATGCTTTGCTATGCTTTATTTTCATCATTTTTTTGTTTTAATTAATTGTTTTGCTCTGTTGTTTTGTGGACAGGGTGTATAAAAATAAAGTTGTTGTTGTTATTAAAAATGAACCAACTTACCTCACCCTTTACCTGTCCCTAATTCAGGATGACTGAAACCCCAGTGGCTCCATTTGGAGCTTACCATCACACATAGTCATTGAGTTTTCTTCTAATTGTAGCAATGCAGGAAATTAAATGTGCTCTGTTTTCCCCTAATGATCTAAAACAACACCAGAAACAGCTTTTCATTGTAATGTTTAATGAGAATTTTGTCACCAACTGCAAGGCAGTCACAGAGTGTGTATGAGACAAATGACCCCGATAGCTTTCGAATGCTAGAATGCAACTGACATATCCGCTGAATACTATGGTTTCAAAGTGCCACAGACTGTGTTAATATAGGACAAAACACTTTGAATAGAATGCATTTTATTTATGAATCCAACCTGTGCTATTTTTTCTCCTTGTGTTGTTAGTAAAAGTATCCTTAACTCCAGTGTTGTAGCCTGTAATTGATCTGCCTTTGGTTAAGCTTCTGGAAGCAGTACAAGTCAAAACCCAAGAGAGCTTTTCACTACAATGAAAGATATTTTTGTCTTCGTGGCATGTTCGCCAAGAGTGCTTTCTCTGTGCTTTCCAAGTGAAAATGCAACTCTGAAACACAATTTACATTTCTCCCTTTCTTCTTCTCCTGCTGTTACTGCTTTTAATTATTTATTTTTGCTACTGATCTGGATTAAAATGTATGGAACTTCTTTGTGCTCCAAAGGGTTTTCAGACACATTTGTATTGTATTTGTGTGTTGCTTTAATTATACTTCTGTCTGGTAGGAACAAAAAAGTTCATTACTTTTTATTGATTAGTAAATAAATTTTAAATAGCTGCTCTCTAAACTCTGATTAGTCAACCAAAGGAAAAAAGGGGGGTGGGAAAGCCAGGAGTAATTTCTTCCTTATCCCCTCCCTCCTTTAAGTTTTAACAAAAAGTGTTTCTAAATTCATTTTGTTTGTTTTCATAGTAGTAGTAGTAGTAGTAGTAGTAGTGTGCCATCACATCTTTTCAGACTTAAGGCAAACATCATGGGATTCTACTGTCAAACTTTGTTCAGAAGGAATTTGCCGTCCTCTGACTATGACTTGCCCAAGGATTGCACACAGTTTCCATGGCTGTATGGGGAATTTGAACCCTAGTTTCTGAGATTGCCATCATCATAGTTAATCCCTTTTGGCTGAGTATGTTTGCCTTCCAAGTGTAGAGTCTTTGTGGTGGATATGTAGGAGACTATAGAGACGTATTGTGGATCCACATGTTCTTTCTCAGTGAGGACATTGATTTCCAGGTGTAAGGCGGTCCTGACAAGGGTTGGCTTGACACACCTTCTTGTTACATTTCTCCCTTTTGCCCTCCATTTGTGTCTCTTTGAATTCCACAGCACTGTTGGTAACATTTGACCTCCAGTTAGAACACTCTAGGGCCAAGACTTCCCAGTTCTCAGTGACTATGCCACAATGTTTAAGGTTGTGTTGCTGAAGGTTATTTAAAGGTTAGCTTTAATGGGACTTCCGGTGGAGGCAGCATGGCGGCGGCAGCAGGCCTTGGAGGCTCTGAGAGCCTCAGGAGGACCTGAGCACCCCCCAGACGGGAAAGGGGACCAGAATCCCCACAAAGCGACAGACAAGAAGTCGTCTTGGTTGCTAAGCCCAAGGAATTGCAGGGGCGGGGAGAACTGACCCCCCTCAAGGAGGTCAGGAAACCCGCCTGGCAATCAGGGTCGGCGCCCAGGGGGAAGGCACGGCTTGAAGAGCCGCAACGCCGCCAGCCTCCATTTTTACCAAGTCAGGGATATAAGAGTAAAAAGAAGAAGAAAGAAATAGGCAAGCAGGACCTCAAAACTTTCACTGACAAACTCACCGGGCGAACTCTCGGCAGAGAAAAGAAAGAAAGAGAAGAAAGAAAGAAAGATAGAAAGGGAGGCATAAACACCGGATTTCAGCGGTCAAAACTTGGCTAACTTGACTTAAAGGAGCTTCAGAAAGTGCTCAATGGTATGTGTGAGTGAGTGAGTAAAGAAGAAGCCTCAAATACAACAAAAGAAGGCAGAAGCCTCACAAGTTTAAAGACCAGGAAGGGGACTGACACAAGACACAAGACAAAAGAACCCCCAATGTGAGTGTTTACTTCTATTATTTAACCCCACGCTCGGCTAGAGTCTCCCTTTGTCTCCCTTTGTGAGGACCCCCCCGACTCTCAGCACCCACTCTCCTTCCCCCCCCCCCCCGCACCTCGGAGATATACCCAGTCGTGGTCCTCCTCGAAATTTGCCGGGGTTGCGCGTCCACGACTAGCACCCGAGTAGATCCAGAAGCAACCAGAAGCCTCCTCGCTCTGCTCACCTCCTGCTCGTGAGGAGGCAGAGCAGGCCGAGGGAGAAGGGGGCGGGGACGCGCAATGAGTCCCCGTGAACCATCGCGTTGCCGCGCGCGACCGGCGAAATCCCGCGAGACTTCGCGTGGGAGCTCCAAAGCCCCGCGAGAGCGGTGGGGACCCAAAGAGGAACGAAAAAAGAGGCAATCAACGCCGAGGCCCCAGGGCGAGAACAGGACGCCCAGCAAAGGGCCAAGGCCAAGGCAGCAAGCGACGAGCGGAAAAAAGAAGAAGAAACAGAGGAGCCCAGGCAGCGCAAGAAACAGAAGACCTTCGGGAACACCCGGTAGGTTGACAGAGGAAAGGGTGTTAAAGAAGGCTAAAGAATAAATAAACAGAATTGCGAGGTGCAAAGGTTGTTCCTGAGGAGAAGGGGGACGTGCAAGGAGAAAAATACAAAAGAACAACAACAAGAAAGAGTGGTTAAATGAAAACCCCATTAGGGGGGCACTCACAAAGGGGAATATAGAAGAAGGGAGGAGTGGATGCAGAAGAAAAGAAGTGGACCACAGAGAACCAAAAGAAGGAAGATAAAAGAAGAAAGATACAGGAGGGGGAAAAGGATCTCCTAAAGTGAAGAAAGCCAATCTCGCGGTACAGTCACAACCAAGCTTAAAACTGCTGGCTGGAACACTCAAATACATAAGTGGAAGGGACAGTATGGCGGAAAAAAATATCCACGGGGGGAAACAGAATAAAACAATAAATCCTACATCCACTACTACTACAACAACAACCACAGCCCCGACAACGACTGCAACCCCTACTCCAGCTAGAAGACTATCTACTCAGGCGGAAACAACACTCAAAGAATTGCTGCAGGAGATGCTAAAAATACAGGATAAAATAGAAAAGAAAATAGAAGACAGCCAGGAGAAAACACAGCAAAACATGGAAAAGCTATTCAAAGATGAAATGGGCAAATTAAGACAGGAAATGAAAGAGGATATGGCCCAGATACAAAAGGAGGTCAGTGGCGTACAGGAGGAAATAAAAGACCTGAAGAAAGATAACACCAATCTAAAGAAAAAACAAACCATCACAGAAACAAAAATAAAGAAACTGGAAGAAGCAAGAGATAAACTAGAAAAACAGCAAGAATTGTGGGCCTGCAGAGAAACAGACTTCCAATTAAGATTCAGGAATATAGAAGAGAGAGAAGGAGAAAATCTGAGAGAAACAATAGCCGAAATCACAATGGGATTGCTCAACACCACCATGGAAGATATGAACAAGGAGATAGACACAATTTTAAGAGTTAATTCGAACTATGCCAGGCGGAACAAGGTCCCTAGAGATATAGTGGCCACCTTCTGTAGGAAAAGTGTTCGCGATGAAATCATCAAGATGAAACCCAAAGACCAGGTAACCTTCAAAGGAAGGAAAGTCATTATACTCAAGGAATTCTCGACCATGACAATGAACAAAAGGAAAAAATATTATTTCCTGACTGATGAACTCAAAAAACACAGGATTAAATTCAGATGGGAAAGACTAGAAGGCATACAAGTGACATACAAAGACAATAAATTCTGGTTAACCTCAGAAGATAAAGCTAAGGAATTTCATAAGACCCTCCTAAAGGACCTTGAAACAACATCCCATGCGCCCAGAGAGGAAGAGTCGAACAAAATGAATTATGAAACAGCAGAGGCCAGAAAACAAAATAAGGAGTGGAGGAGAAAAGAGAAGAAAAGAGCAAGACCAGAATCTTTGGAGGATGAAGCGGAGGAAAAGGACATGGGACCTTCACAATATGCTAACCCAACCTGTGATGAGTAAGCTGAAAATATATTCCAACAATGTCAATGGCCTGAACACACCTAACAAGAGAAGGCTAATATTTAACTCACTCAAAAAAGGAAACTACGATATCATAGCGCTACAGGAGACGCACATCATCTCAAAACATAGCACATATCTCACACAGCCACAACTTGGTAAGGAATTTATTTCACTTGCATCACAAAAAAAAGAGGAGTAGTTATCTATGCAAAAAATTCAATTGATGCCACTTTGGCGTTCAAAGATGAAGAGGGGAGGATGATTGGCATTAAAATCAAAAAAGACGGACAAGAAATATTACTCTGCAACATCTACGCTCCCGTAGGCCCAAAAACAAACTTTGTTAAAGAACTCAAAAAGAAGCTTGGAGAACAGACCCATACGGACATAATTATAGTGGGAGACTATAATGGGGTATCGGACTGTAATATGGACAGGTCAAAAAAGAACAGGAAAGACACAAAGGGAGGTAAATTACCAGCCTGTTTCCTTCAACTGAAGAAAGAACTATTTCTCCAGGACGTCTGGAGAACTAGAAATCCAACTGGAAAGGATTTTACCTTCTTCTCAGACAGGCATGCATCCTGGTCAAGGATTGACATGCTCTGGGCCTCGAACACCGTACTAACCAAGATAGAAAAGATTCAAATTCTTCCCAGAACTTTGACGGATCACTGCCCAATTCTCACAGTCCTCAAGGGGGCCAACCGACAGCGAAAGTGGAAATTAAATGAATACCTGTTAAGAACAGAGGAAAACATCGAGACCAACAAAAAACTTATCAGGGAATACTTCAAGCTGAACAAAAATGAAGAAACAAAGGCAGAAATAATTTGGGACGCCAGCAAGGCGGTCATGAGGGGGCACCTCATACAACAAGGGTCAATCAGAAATAGGAAAAGACACGAGGAGTACGCTGCCCTCTGGAAGAACATAAAAGTCAAGGAAACAGAGCTCAAGAAGAAACCAAAAAATAAGAAAACTAAATTAGAATTGGAACTCATGAGGAAAGAACTGGAGTCCTTTCAGCTAGAAAAACTGGCGAATAACCTAAAACGCATGAAGGTAAATTACTTTACCAACGCAAACAAGCCAGGAAAACTCCTCGCTAAGAAACTTCTGAAAAAAAGACAACAACAGTACATTTTCAAAATAACAAGAAACGGGGAAAGCTACTATAGAGAAGAGGAGATTAAAAATCAATTTAAGGAGTTTTACAAAGAGCTATACCAAAGAGACAAGATCCAGATGGAAGATATAACCGAATACTTGGCAAAACACAAATTAGAAAAAATAAATGATGAGGAAAGAGAATCCCTCAACAAACCAATTGAGGAGCAAGAAATTAGGAAAGCAATAAACAATCTACCAAACAACAAGGCCCCAGGCCCTGACGGGTTCTCTGCCAAGTACTACAAGGTATTCCAGGAAGAATTGACTCCCCATTTAAAAGAAATCTTCAATAACATCTTATTAGAAGCAAGATTACCTGAATCATGGAAGGAAGCAACCATCACCTTAATACACAAAGAAGCAACGGATGCAGAAAATGTTAAAAATTACAGACCGATCTCGCTGCTGAATACGGACTACAAGATCTTCGCCAGTATAACTGCGAATAGATTGAAGAAACTCCTGAACAGCATCATCAACGAGGACCAAACGGGTTTCCTCCCAACCAGACATATGAGCGAGAATTTAAGAACAATCCTGAACATAATAGAGTATTATGCAACAAACACACAAAAGGAGCTGGGTCTGTTATTTCTCGACGCAGAGAAAGCATTTGATTGCGTCAGTTGGGATTTCATGCGCCAGGTAATCCGGGAAAAAGACATGGGCTTCCACTTTAATAATGCGATAAGTGCGATCTACTCCAAACAAAGGGCCAAAATTCGGGTCAATGATCAAGAGACGGATTTCATAACATCGAAAAAGGCACCAGGCAGGGATGCCCTTTATCCCCCCTGCTGGTCATCCTGACACTGGAAATCCTACTGGAAGAAATCAGAAAGGATGAGAACCTGAAGGGAACCAAAGTTCGTAAAGATGAGTACAAAGTGAAGGCCTATGCAGACGATGTCGTCTGCATAATAGAAAATCCCCTTGATACAGTCTTATACTGGTTGGATACAATAAACAGCTATGGGAAAGTCTCTGGATTAAGAATCAACAGGATGAAAACCAAAATTCTGACGAAAAACATGGATGCTGCCAAAAAGGGAAGACTGCAGGAAATATCACAATGCGGAATCGCAAATAAGATAAAATACCTCGGGATATACCTAACATCGAATAACGCCCAACTGGCAAAAAATAATTATGAAACAACCTGGAAAGATATCTCTAAAAAAATAGACAGTTGGAAACATCTGAATCTGAGCATCTCCGGCAGAATTGCGGTAGTAAAGATGAACATTCTTCCCAGAATGATCTTTCTATTTAAAATGATACCCATCCTAAGGACCAACCACTGCTTCATGCAATGGAAGAAAGATCTCACGAGACTAGTATGGAGCGGCAAAAAAGCCAGGATCAAATATAAATCTCTGGTCGATGCGAAGGAAAGAGGGGGATGGAGCCTACCGAACCTACAAATATACTATCAGGCCTGCGTATTAACCTGGGTAAAGGATTGGACCACACTAAAGAAGAGAAGACTATTAAATTTAGAGGGTTTCAACATCAGAAGAGGATGGCACGCCTATTTATGGCACGGAAAGGCCAAAGTTGAAAAGAATTTCTCCAACCACACTATAAGGGTGGCTCTTCTCAAGGTATGGGATAAATATAAACCCTACCTATACCAAAAGACACCTCTGTGGGTTTCCCCCATTGAAGCGCACCACAAAAGGGAACTACCCAGCAACAAATGGCACACATATAAAACGCTAATAACAAAGAAGAACAACCAGTGGGAATTAAAATCTATAGAATCCCTAAGAAAAATCGACGAAAATTTATCCTGGTTCCATTACTTCCAAATCACGGAAGCATTTAAAGAAGACAAGAAAAAAGATTTCGCTCCGTCTGACAAGTTCTGGGATTTAATAATGGCCAAAGAAAAGAAATTGATCAAAACACTTTATAGCAAGCTGCTCGAATGGGATACAGAAAAGGAGCTGGTTAAGGAAAACATGATCGTATGGGCAACAGATTTAGGTCACACCATCCTACTCCAAGAATGGGAACACATCTGGAAGGAAAAAATCAGAAAACTGGCGCAAGATGTTTTTTCGATGGCATCTGACGCCCCAAAAAATAGCAAAATATTACAAGGGGGCAAGCAGTAAGTGCTGGAAATGCGGCAATCAACTGGGTTCTTTTATCCATTGCTGGTGGCAGTGCAAAGAAGTTAAAAAAATTTGGTCCGAGGTTCATAGACAGATTTGCCAAATCAGCCACAATAACAGAAAACTGGCGCAAGATGTTTTTTCGATGGCATCTGACGCCCCAAAAAATAGCAAAATATTACAAGGGGGCAAGCAGTAAGTGCTGGAAATGCGGCAATCAACTGGGTTCTTTTATCCATTGCTGGTGGCAGTGCAAAGAAGTTAAAAAATTTTGGTCCGAGGTTCATAGACAGACCCAGCAGATAATTCAGATAAAGTTCGATCGAAAACCTGACTACTATCTTCTTCATCTACTGGATTTTAATATTGACTCCAACAAGGAAAAGATACTATACCATGTGACGGCTGCGGCACGAATCGTCCTAGCCTGCAAGTGGAAAAACGCAACTCTCCCAACCACCGAAGAGTGGCTCCTAAAGATTAGAGATTTAATGGAAATGGACGCGCTAGCAAATTTGTTATACGATACTAGTTCAAAAAGAACAATAGATTGGAGCCCAGTTAAAACCTTCCTAAAGGAAAAAAGAACACCGCGTTAACCCAGCGGTGGGAATTAATGTAGATAAGAAAGAATTTGGAATCTAAAGAGTATGCATGATCCTGCAGACTATTTAGGAAGTCACAATATCTCTTTTTAACTATATCACACACACCCCTCTTATGTTTCCCTTCCCCCGTGTCCCTCCACCCCCTCCACCCCCCTTTCCCCAATTCCTACTCCTCATGTTCTCTCTGTATAATGTCTTTATAATGATGATAGTGACATCCTTGAAGTCTGCTGGGATCTTCTCAATAAACCACACTTTTCAATGAGCTGATGGAGTTGTTGGTTCAGCTCAGGTCCACCCTCTTTAAAGATTTCCTCTGGCTCTGTTATTTTTAATTGGCTGATTGGTTTTGCTGACTTTCTCCAAACTAGCAGTGTAGATAAGTCAACCCTGGCTTGTTGTGGGATTTGTCAGAGGACCCTTTCAGCCATGTTGGACCTGCGATTAAGGAGGTTATGGTAGTGTTCTTTCCAGCATAGCGCAATGGATTTTTGATCCTTTAGAATTTTAATTTCATTTGATGAGCATAAGTCCCACCCTCAACCAAGCAAAGCTTAAGATGCAGGGAGAGGGAGTTTGAATGACCCCATGAAGGAGCCAGACTTGGTTGAGGCCAGCTGGTTTGCTGGCCCATGTATGTGAGGGGGCGGAGCAACAAGTGGGAGGAGATTGCTCTGTTCCCCTCTTTCAGTTTGCCCCATGTTGGTAATTAAGGCTGCTTTGAAAAGCCTAAGGGGAATAGGGGTAATGTGGATGCTTATTCCTAATCTGTGGCAGAAAGCAGCCATAGGCTTACATTTGGTGTACACCTAATGCACCCCTTTGTGGCGTAGGCCATGAATGGAAACCCTCACCTGTATTTACGTAACCTGGGTGAGTGTGAACAGAAATGACCTTGAAACAGGGAGCATTCTGTTGCATCAACCCTTTGGCATTGGAAAATATTTCTTTGTACGTTTTCCTTAGGGGTTGCTCTGGAGTCATTGAAGTTTACTATATCTGGGAACCTAGGTGTTTTGTCCAACTTATCTGAGTGGTAGGTCATGGAGGGCCACTACCTTGATTTAAATTCACACCAGATTTATGCCCCTTTAGTTACGTGTTGCAAGTCATATAAAGTTAATTCAGGTAACGTTTAATAAAAGTTGCCCATAGTTAAGTTTACATTGTTGTCTGGTTTCTTATTACAGTGGTGGGATGGCAATATTCCTCTGAATACAGGTGCTGGGAGACAAACAAAAGCAATTGCCAGCATGCATTTCTTCTAGATGATTGACACCACATTTGGAAATGTAATGGTTCAATTGATTCCTAGTGATAGCTAATAACTGATTAATGATTTGTTAACATAGTGCCCTTTCTCCATTTGTGTTGGTACGGTAAGATGCAGCAGAAAACAGGTTGTCAGTTTTCTTACCTGGCTCTGACCATAGTGGTACAAAGAAACAGGGTATCATGATCCTAGTAGTATTTGTTATATGCTTTCAAACCACTGTTATACACCCAAATATCCCAAAAATATTAATATCTTTTGGCAGGCATGTAGCCGGGGGGGGGGGGGGGGGGCTTGAGGGGCTTCAGCCCCCCCCCCCTGAAATTCTCATGGTGGTTCGCGAAAAGGCCTTACTGGTGCATTATTTAAACTGTTATGTTTATTCATATCATGATCTGATCACCATACTCAATATATCCCATATGCATGGGGGTATTGTGGTAATGATACAAAAGGTTTGCTAGGCTAGACCCTCTTTCACTCAGACTCAGCCCCCCCCCCGAAACTCAGCCCCCCCGAACCCCCCCCTGAAAAAAATTCAGCCCCCCCCCCCCGAAACGAAATCCTGGCTACGGGCCTGTCTTTTGGTGAACATCAGAATAAGGTGTGGTCAGAAAGGGAAAAATGGCTGTTTTGATGATGATGTTGATGATGATGGATGATCCTTTGGACATTATTCAAAGAATGTAAATCTTGTTGACATTAATTGGATTTGGATGTATCTTGCCCTTATCATATGACATTCTTATTTGAAAACAGAACCAAGTCAAGAAATCAGCACTCAGTGTATTACACTACCATTTGCTCCAAAACTGAAAGAAAAGGACACAGTAGAAATATGATCCCAGTAACATAAACAATCCATGTTCACATTATAATATCTTGAAATAAGTTGGTGAGGAATGTGGCATTACAAATGTTGCAGTCCTCACATATATTAGTTACTGAAACATGGGTCCAATTGTATTCTCTTGCATTCTCCTTTCCTATTTGGATGTGCTGAAGCATTACATTTCTTAGATTTGTATCCTCCCCACTCCAAATACAAGCTATGTTTGTTTAGCTTCCCTGTAAATTCATCCTCCTGTTCTGGTGCTTCAGGTAAACAGACCACAAAGTCAAATTGTCCTCTAGCATTTCTCCCCTAGCAGAACTAATTGTAAAGATGGGAAAATGCTGGAAACCCCCATGGCGTTTTGCTAACATTATGCTCTCCTGTTGCTACTAGCATTTTCAGCATGCATTTCACTAAGACAAAGAGATGGCATTTGCTTTTACCATTATTGGTATAAAAGTAGGCTTAGGCTAATGACATTTTACTTATTCACCTGCACTGCTTTGGACTTAAAATGTGAGCCTTTCTGAATGCGAACAGAATAGCTTGTTTTGGTGTGTGACCTTGCTAACAAATTCCTGCAAATGTGTTTGCTTTCTATTTTCTACATAAGGAAAGAGTGTAAGTTCTGATAGCATTTATTTGTCTTGGAAGAAGAATAGAGGGCTCTCACATATTTCATATGTGCCTGTTCTAGCACCCTAATCTGTAGGCACAAGGGAGGATTTTGACAGCTTGCTGTCAACATGAGCTATTCAAACACATTTGATTCAGTGTTCTCAGCATTTAGGAGAATGAGTACAGCTTTATGACTTTGCCCTGTCTGCCCAGGATTAGTGTATCTTGTGCAATAGTGCTGGTAAAGGAAGTACACATCTGCAAGAAAAATAAAGTTATGCTTAAAGAGTGAGGAATCCTTTGCACTGTTCTGCTGAACTAAATCAGCTCAAACCATCTATAATCACTGAGTGTGTGCGTGCATGTGCTTGTACTGTATTTTAACTCAATGTTTGTCCTTTTATAGTGTTGTAAACTGTGATGGGATCAATTTAGAAATCAATATACTACCCTGGAAGCACTCTGTATAAATATGTTAAATAAATAAATCATTGAGCAATTCTGGAAATGCTTTATGAAGACATCACTGGCAGAATCCAGGCCTTCCCTGGACATTCTATAGTGCAACCATTCTCTTTTAAGTCATCAAAAAGTTACCATCCATGAAACAGGCTTTTAAAAAGCTAACTTAATGCTTCCACCATTCCTGAACTCTGTTCAGACATGATATCTACTGCTGTTTTTCAATGAGAGGGAAGTGTCTACACTTAAAAAGAAAACTCAATTCCTCAGTACCACAATTCAAAGCAGTGGTTTATTCATTAGTAAAGAATCTATCTCTGTGGATAAATTTATCTACACAGTTGTATGATATAGTTTGAAACCACATTATATGGTCAGTGTGGACTCATATAATGCAGCTCAATGCAGTTATTCATTATATGAGTTTATACTGACCACACACAATGTAGTTTCAAACTGCATTATATGACATTGTTGCTGTGGCCTGTGAGAACTGATGCTGCACACTTATGGCAGGCTTGCATGTGTATATATAGTAGTTGCTTAAAACTAACTAGGTATATGTAATGACTTTTACCTAATAAGCCAGAATAGAAGCCTGGGAAGACAGTAGGGCAAACCTCCATTTTGAGAGTCTCTGCCAGTAAAGAAGCCATCTTGAGGGAGGATAGTTGGAAGATGGGAGGAATTGGAGGTCTCCTGGGATTGGCTAGAGCTGAGGAGGAGGAGCCAGGCCTTAGGAGGGAAAAGATTTCAGCTTCTGAGAGAGAAGAGATTTGGGAACTGAAGGGAGAAGAAGTGGGTTTTGAGACTGGATATTTCTGAGAGAGAGTGTATGTATGTCAGGCGGGGCTGGATAGTTGGCAAGAAAGGTCAAGCAGCATCCTGATTATGTGTGGGAGACAGCACAAGGGATTTGCTCTCTAGTTTGAGCAAGTTAGCTGTAAGACCTCAGGGGAGAAATAGCTAATTGCTTGAAAGACAGCCTGGGTTAGGTTAGTCAAGAACTCATTGCTATTTCGCTGAAGTAGAGTGAGGGATTATTTGTAACTAGTAGCTATATCTGTGAGATTAGTTCTGTTTGTAACCAAGTCAAGAAACTCTTTTTAAGCAACCATTAAGATATTGTGCTATAGTAACAAGACAAGAGTTTGTTCCCCTCAAAAGAAGAAGTTAGGTGTCTGATTGCTTTTTTTATAAATAAAATCTTTTTTCTATTTAACTCTTAAGAAGCCTCTATCATTCCTCAATTCATCAGTAATCCTTTGTGATAATTCTAGTCTCTTTAACATCCTAATACCACAGAAAGGTCACTTATCCAAGCAGTCATACTGGGAGCCAAGGAAAAAGCTGTGTGGGCAGAAGTGGGAAATATTTACCTCAGAAACTAATTTTAAAAAATCCTAAGGCATATTAGGTTGATGGCAGCAGTAAACAAAAAGAAGACTGAAGCAGTGTTCACTCTATCATTACACACATCTAACATCATTTTGCTACCACATTAGCATCCAATAGTGTGTTATCACATATAATCCTTCACAGTGGTGTTCGGCTATGGGATATATTATAGTATATCGCTTGATCCTTTATATTGGTGTCCTGCGGCGTGATATACATTGATATTTGGTGTTATATTATTTTGGGGATAGTCCTCCCTTCATTACAGTATGCAACCCCCAAGCCAGCCTTTAAACATAAATTTTAAATTCATGTTTTTTGTTTAATCTCTTTTGTGCATTTTAATATGTATTTTATAGAGATACATTTTGGTGTGTAATTTTTATAGAGATACATTTTAATATGTGATTTTTTGGGGTTTTTTGCTATGATAGTTCTACAGTGGTAGAACACATGGACCACTGTTAGCTCACCAAATTTCATAACCTTTGCCTTATCCATGAATTTTTGGTGATTTTTCAAAGTGTTTATAAAAAAACATTTTTTTTTAATAACAAAGAAAATCTGTTCCTGGTTTGAAAGTGTTAATTCCTGTTTCATTGGGTGGTTTTTACTTTGAAAGTAGTGGTTCTACTCCAGAAACTTTGTATGTGCGGCACAAATTGTGTTAAATTGGTGAAGAACAGAAATTATAGTACAGACCCCATCAAGGGACATCTAGACTGACTCCCTTCTTCTGGGCAGAAAGGCACCATCCAAACTCTCCTGACATCCATTTGCTTCCTCTACTGAGTTGGAGGGGATCCTCAAGACACATCCATCCATTTATTCCTATTTGCAGATGCAATCAATCATTTTATTTTATTATTACTTACTGGCATAAAGGGCTGTCTAGCTGTAACTGGATACCCCCAGTGCCTTGTTCATTGCAATTAGGTCAAAGTGAAATGATTGGTTTTTAAGTAGTTTATGTTCTCTTGGCTTTGCAAAAGTTGCTTATTGCTTTGCTGCCTTCTTTAGACACCTTTGTAGATTCAATACATTTATTTTATATTTAGATGAATACTGCTACAGACAGCTATAGGGGTCCTTCAGCCATTTTGGCTAATGAGCAGCATGGCAGTGTGGGAAATGTAGTTTAACAGCATGGCCTTTTGCAATCTCTACCATTGGGGCCTGACCTTAACAAACTACATGAATGTCTGTCCTTAGCCATGCTCAACTCATCCCTTCCTTGCATCACCGGGGACAGAAAGCATGAGGTTTTAAAAATTTTAGGCTTTACTAAAGTTGCTTAATGGTTCTGAAAATAAAAATAACCTTGGGAAACATCCGAACAGTATGGAATGTTTCCAGAGAAAAAGGTTAGTGATTCAAATTCAGATTTGCCCCTCTTACCTTGCCAGCATGATTCAGAACTGCTTCAAAAGTCAAAAGTCTGAAGTTTTTTATGACTTTCAGGCTCTTCTGAATGAACTTATCCAACCCTAATGCTTATGTGTTTTAATTGTTCTGTAACCCACCTCGAGCCATGAGGAGAGGCAGGTAAGAAATAAAAAATGCTATTATTATTATTATTATTATTATTATTATTATTATTATTAAATGTGTGCTGTTGACTTCTGCAGATTGTGAGAATAGAATCTATCAATAACCATATTATCTACAACCATATGTAGGTAATATGGCACTATTTTGCCACTGGAAATGATATCTCCAGTCACCATCTTTTTCTGATTCCCCCCCCCCCCCCCCAACTTTTTTTAAGCTAATGGAGATGGTATCTCCTATTGTGTTCACCTATGAAGAGCATTGCTAGGAAACATGGTCATATCCCCCTGCTAATGCCAGCTAATATTATTTGTTTTCTCTTTTTTCATCTTGACCATTTAACACTTCTTGGACTTGTAATTTGGGTACAACTCTAACCAGGCATGTAATTATATTGTGCCATGAAAGGGATCACCCTCTTATTAGACTTTTGCTTAGTCTGAAAGTTAAACCATAGGTCCTAACAGTGTGTTGCATATGATTTCTTGAATTTGGTTTGCCTGGGAAGCAGAGGAACTGGACCATGACTCTTGTTTATCCTATCCATGTAACAATCCTAGCTCTTTCACCCAAAGTCCACTATTTCTTTACAACTTGTATATTTAACAAGAAGATCTCCTACTGTGATAGATCTTGGAACAGTTAATTTAGGGGGATGACACTCTAAGAATCCCCCAAACTGCATGGGCAAAATATGAGTTTTCCAAGCTCTGCACTCTGAAAGTATTCATATATAAAAATCAAAATGCAGCACAAATCAAAGACAGCAATAATTTCATCTGTGGAATGGTATCATTACTCAAACTACTCTGCAAAAGTGAATCCCCAAGAGAATGCTGGGGAAAAAAGGATAATATGTACAGCTAAGTTGCCCACACTTCAGCAAGCACATAAAAATTCCGGCACTTCATTTTTTTCATGAATAACACAAAGATTCTAACTCATGCTTAAAATACAACCAGCTCTTCCACAAATCTTACCTAAGAAAGCAATTTAAATATCAGACCATGAGGCATAAATCAGTTACTAAGAATGTATTTGTGGATCCAAGTATTATATTAGTCACAGGCTTCGTAGTTGTACCATTAGTATATTTAATATTATATATTGAAAAATGGGAGTAAAAAAGAGGCACTTGCTCCAACTATTTTATTTTATTGGATAGACATTATTTATTTAGTTATTTATTTATTTGCTATATTTATATCCTGCCCTTCTAACCCCGAAGGGGACTCAGAGCAGCCTTACAATCGGCAGCAATTCAATGCCATCAACAGACAATAGAAAATAGACGTGTACATTAAAGCAAGTAAAAAAACCCACTAAAACATTAAACACAATTTTAGGGGAAAGGAATATTGAGTACAATGGCAACTACTATTAATAATATTTATACAGCACTGACCTGAATATCCCTTCTTCAATGAAAAACTCCAGATCACCTTTCTGACCCAATGGCAACTTATAAAAGCTGCCCATCCTCATGTGATCTGTATTACCCTTCCCTTCAAATCTGACAGATCTCACAAAAACTTCCTTTACAGAAGGTAAAAATGAAAAGAACAGAAATGACAAGCAAGATATTTCCATTGTTTTACATGACACAGTAACACAATGCAATCAAAACCCAATGGGCCATGAGAGAGTTGGTTGACTGCCAACCCCTGAAATAAAGAGACAATACAACAAATCTTTGGGTTCAAATTGGGCAACTTTTATTAAACGTTACCTATTTAGATTTTTCCTAACATAACTTAAGGGTGTCTGGAACTTGGTGTAGCTGAGCCAAGGTAGCATCCCTACCCAGCTTAATATAACTTTTATGGGCGAAACATCTGGGTTCCCTGGTGATCTAACCGGGCAACCTTTAAGGGAAATGAGTGAGAAATCTCTCTCAAACTTATTGAGACCAGACTCTCATCATTTCAGGGCCGTTTGACTTCACCTCACCCATCAAGCTAACTTCTGGGTGAGTGTTTTTTGCTTAATGGCCTTCACCCCATATGGAGGTGCCTTAGGTGCACACCAACTACAGGATTTCCCTATTACTGCTAAGACCTATTTAAGACCTGCACTATTCCATCTAGCCCCTAAACAGTATAGGGTAGGCAAAAAACCCTCCTAGAATATAGGGGGGGGGGGAATTCCTACCCGGTCCCAGTAGGCAACCACTATTTATACTATTAATGAGCGGGAGTGGTGGGCCAACGGCCAGGCTCAGAATGGGTCTGGTCGCTTGGCCTTCCAGAAGAACCCTTCTCTCTTGTCTCAGGGGAGGAGGCAAAATTGCTCTCCTCCCCCAGCTTCACCATGGAAGGAGAGTCTGTTCTCTGGGGAACTACTGGAATTGCATTGGCCCCAAGAAAATGGTATCTCTAATAAATATCTCTGGAGTTACATTTAAACAGAACATGAGAGAAAGAGAGAGATGATGATGATGAAGAAGAAGAAACAAAAACTGAAACCCTCTTCTTTGTGTGTGTGTGTGCGCGTGTCTGTCTGTCTGTCACCACTGACACAGGAAAGACAATGGAAGGGAATATTTCATGTTTCATAGATGGCAGATTCTGGCAGGGACTCTTCCTTTATCTGTATTATAAACTTATATTCTCAGACTTTTTAATGCAAGGAACTAGGCATGGGTTTGCTTGAAAATCTGTGTTAATTGCCATCCCTTTTTTCCTCCTTGTAAATAAAGGCTGTTTATCAATCTTCTTTGAAGGTATGTTCTAGGAATCCAGAGAAATGCCACAATACTTAATAACCACAGGAAATAAAACAAAGATTATCGGGATTGCGACAGATTATAAAGCACAGTTGTGAATTAGTGCGGACTCTTTTCATTTGTCCAGTATTTGCTCTTGGAACAAGGTCACAGTTGGTCATCTGTTCATGTTCACAATCCCACCAGATATGCAATGTCTGTCACTAAATCTTTCAACCATAGTAGCATCTACTGCAGATGAAAATTCTCAGGACCTTATCATTAACCCAGATCTTATTGAAGGATATAAGGAAAAAAGATCCCAGAAAAATTGGCTTCTTAGGTGTGATATCTTAACTCAGATCTTATTGAAGAATAAGAGGTGAAACAATTCCCCCCAAAAAGGAGGTTTCTTAAGACTGATGTCTTAAAATGATGGAAAGGGGAGCCCTGGAATTTCCTCCATGCAGCACAAATTAGGAAACAAAAGAAATTGATAACTGTGATTAAAGATAAAGATGGAAAACTGTGCATGAGAATGGAAGATAAAATACTAATTTTTCAGGAATTCTATCAGGAGTTATACACAGCAAATGAAGCCCCTAGAAAGAAAGTTGAAGAGTATATAGATAAACATTGTAAAATAAAGATCCAAGAAACAGATAAATTAATTATGGAACAAGCAATATCAGAGAAAGAGATTGAGGAAATTATAGACAATTTAAAACCTGGAAAGACCCCAGGATTGGATGGGTTGGGACCAGAATATTACAAAAAATTCAAAACATTTTTGATACCTAAATTAAAAGATCTATATAATAAAATAGTAAAAGGAGAAAAAATTCCGCTATCATGGGAACAGTCATTGATCACTTTGATATTAAAACCCAATAAAGACCCTACAGACCCAGGATCATACAGACCTATCTCATTAATAAACCAAGACGCAAAAATATTAACTGCCATACTGGCTAAAAGAATGAATAAATTTATATATAAATATATCAAAGACGATCAGTGTCGATTTATAGGAGGAAGGCAAATGTCAAACTTAATGGGTAGGGTATTAAACGTAATTCATAGTATTAAAAAAAGAAATTTAGTGGCAGGAGTATTAGCTCTGGATATTTATAAGGCATTTGATAGTGTATTCTGGCAGACAATGAAATTAATATTAGCTAAATTTGGATTTGGAGAAAAATTTAGAAACTTAATTGATAAATTATATTCCAAAAATTGTGCCCAAGTAATGGTGAATGATGGTTTAACAGGAAAAATAGATATAACACGAGGCACGCGACAGGGATGTCCTCTTTCCCCAATTTTATTCGCAATTGTAATGGAACTATTAGCTCATGTAATTAGAGATGAAGGTAGTATAAAAGGAATAGGAATAAAACAAAAATATAAAATAAATTTGTTTGCAGATGACACCCTTTTATCAATGGAACATCCAATAAAACAATGGGAGAAAATTGAGGTTCATTTAACAGAATTTGGATTAATGACAGGATTAGAAATTAATTGGAACAAATCAGAAATGATGATATTTAATTATCGAGAAGAAGAGATAAAAAATATAAAACAGGAGGGGAAAATTAAAATTAAAATCAAAGAAACAATTAAATATTTAGGAATAAATATAACTAAAGATTTAAAAAACTTAGAAATAAATAATCTAACCAAATTAAGAAAGGAAATTGATAAGAAATTACTGGAATACAATAAGCTCAAATTATCATGGTTTGGTAGGATAGCATTAATTAAAATGAAGATATTACCCAAACTAAATTTTCTATTTAGAATGCTACCTGTAAAAATTTCAGATCAAGAAATAAAAATCTGGCAAAACATGTTAAATTTGTATTGTAATGGGAATAAAAAAGCAAGAATAAATAAAAGCTTATGGTATAAATCTCAGAAAGAGGGAGGTCTTGGACTACCAAACCTCAAGTTATATTATCATTCAAATCAAATAAAATATATTGCAGAAAGTTTAGCAAAACAAAAGAGTTTGGAGTGGCTGGAAGAAGATGATAAAAAATTAGAACTGAAATTAGAATATATTTTTATAAGGGTAATAGAGGAAAGGGTAAAAAGAAATGGTATAAAGATTTAAACAACCCCTTTTTAAAAAATATTTTGGAGATTTGGGGAAAATATAAAAAAACCCTAATGCCAGGTATTTCTCCTATCATGCCAGTTCTAATGACAGAAAACCTTCCAGCAAATTTGAGAAAAGAACTTGAAGCAGAATTTAATGGAAGAGGTCTAATGAAAGTAAAAGACTGGGACTTGAAAATGGTAAATATGGAAAGGATAAAAGAGGAATTAAGAGACTTAGATTGGTACAAGTATTTACAATTGGGTAAATGGTCAAGTGATATAAGGAAAAAGTATAATAGAGGTAGGGAATACACAAAAATAGAAAAGATGATAACTCAAAGGGAGACTAAAGAAGAGAATATAACATTAAAAGGTACAGTAAGTGATATCTATCAACTGTTATTAAAGAATGTTCAGGAACAAGATTATTTGAAGGAAGTATGGGAAACAGACTTGGGGGAAAAAGTGAATAATCAGGAATGGGTAAAGATATGGAGTATGAGATTACTAAAAAATATGTCTATAAGAATCAAGGAAAATTACTATAAAACGATATGGAGGTGGTATCTAACTCCCATTAGATTAAATCAGATTGATAAAAAAATACTCAAATCAGTGTTGGAGAGGTTGTCAGGAAATAGGGACGTACCTTCATATGTGGTGGTCATGTAAATTATACAAAATTTTTGGGAAAGCATATTCAAAGAAATAAGAGCAATAATAAAAATAGAGATTAAGACTACACCAAAATTAGCTTTATTACTTATACATGACAATACAATTCCATCACAAGAGGAGAAAGAATTGGTTTCCAATTTGATAATAGCAGCTAAATTGCTAATAGCAAAATACTGGAAAGAAAAGAAAGAAATTCAATTAGAAGAATGGTATAGGGAAATTTGGAATATAGCTATTAATGATAAGCTAACCTGCAATATTAAAATTAAAAGGGGAATATGGAAACAAACAGATTTCTGGAAAATATGGGGAAAATTTATTGAGTATATTTTTAATGAGGGAAAGGGGTACAAGCCAGCAACAGAAACAATGACATTTTGGAATTGTGAAATAACATGAGTAGGTTGGTCCTGGTGAAGGGGGCACAAACTAAAGGTAAAAGGAAGAGGTGGGAAATGGTATAATACTAATTATAAAGAAATAAAACATGTATAAGTAGATAAAAGGTGTGTGGTAGAGATATACATAGTATAAGTTGTAACGGAATGATAAGAAATATGCTTAAAGATGTATTTGATTATTTTTACTGTTAGATTGTATATAATATGACAAATTCTTCTATCTAAGATGTTGTAAAAAGAGAGAAGAATGTATGCTTATACATGTTGTTTGATAAATGTATAATTTAAAAAAAAAAGAAGAAGAGGGTTTTATGAACCTATGAGGTCTCTTTTTAGAGAGAGGGTACATCTAAATGGTAGAATTAATGTAGTTTGAGACCACTTTCATTGCTGTAGCTCAATGCTATACGATAGGAGTTATAGCTTTATAAGATCTTTAGTTGTATGTGCCAAATAATGCTGATGGCTCACCAGTCTACAAATTACAGGATTCTATAGCATTGAGCCATGGCAGTTGAAGTGGTTTGATATTGCATTACTTCTATGTATGGATTCTGCTCAATCTTAGAGACGTTTACTGATATCATTAGCCATTGCACCATTGCAGTATCTTAAATGCTAATAATGTTTGCATGTGTGTATAGAAGAGAAGGAAAAGATTTTACAGTTTTCCTGCAGTTGTATGAAGAAAAAAACATGAAAAGAATGCTAAAAATTATCATTTCTGTGTCACACATAAACAGGCAATAAAATAAAATAAAACAGTGAAGCTTTAAACAGGAACTAACTATATTATCCAAAAAGCAAGTACATTAGGAGCTGAAGTTTTCATGTTCTTTGCTCCCCTTTACACTTTCCCCTGATGTCAGTTTATAACTCTTCAGCCTCTGGGGGAATCTGGTATATTCTGCCAATGAAGCTCATTAATCTTCCATCTCAAGGATCTCCTGCTGTCCAATTAGACTTGCTGGCAGGATGTGAGCTGCCCGGACCTCAGGGGTTGGTTCCACTCTACAGTTCTGGAGGCGGTGGTGACTCTCCTAGTTTTAACATTGTACCTGTCAGAAATTGACACCATATGTTAACTGATTATTAGTAGTGCAAAGGAAATGTTCTAGAGAAGGGACCAGGATATAGATGATTCTGGTGTTCTTAACTATCCCTTTCTTTCTACCTTTTTTCAGCACCATTATTAAAAATGTTATGCATATAGCTGGAAATAGTATACCAATGTTTGTGTATGTAAGTGTGTGTATGTATAGCTGCCATATTTGTATTCCTAAAGATGTTCATATCATATTGATTCCTGAATCGGATTTCTACCTTTGCTCCTTCTCTTTTCTTTTTAGATCCTGTGCAGTAGTGCTCACTAAAGTCTCCAGAAAGGGAAAATATGTGTATAAATTCTTAACAATCATAATACATTTGTTTGTTGATTCTAAGAGATTAATATTGTCTAGACCCCACAAATCTGCTGTGCAGTGTTTACAATGCACTGTGCAGAAGATGCTTCAGCTGTACATAGAAAAAAGAAAATCTGCCAGTTCAGTAAGCCTTTCAAATGCTGATTTGTAATCAGTAAAAAAATAATTTATATGTATTTTAGATACTTATAAACCTGAAGCCATGTAAAAATTTCTTAGACCAAAAGCGGATTGAATGGAAAAGTTTAAGAAGCCCTAATCATGAAAAGAATGCTAAAATTATCAAGGTAATATACAAGGTAGGGAATATTTGCATTCCATGTCTAGATCCAGGGAAGTCATGCTACCCCTCTATTCTGCCTTGGTCAGACCACACCTGGAATACTGTGTCCAAATCTGGGCACCACAGTTGAAAGGAGACATTGACAAGCTGGAATGTGTCCAGAGAAGGCCACCTAAAATGATCAAGGGTCTGGAGAACAAGCCCTATGAAGAGCAGCTTAAATAGCTTGGCATGTTTAGCCTTTAGAAGAGAATGCTGAGAGGAGACATGATGGTCATGTATAAATATGTGAGAGGAAGTCATAGGGAGGAGGGAGCAAGCTTGTTTTTTGCTGCCCTGGAGACTATGACGCGGAACAATGGCTGCAAACTATGGGAAAGGAGATTCCACCTGAACTTTAGGAAGAACTTCCTGACTGTGAGAGCCGTTCAGCAGTGGAACTCTCTGCCCAGGAGTGTGGTGAAGGCCTTGAATGTGATTTGCCTGCTTCTTGGCAGGGGGTTGAATGGGATAGCCCGTGAGGTCTCTTCCAACTCAATGATTCTATAATTCTATGATTCTTTTCTTCGCAGACATCTACCCTGAAAAATTTCAGGACACACACACTAACACACGGCTACAGGCTTATCCAGAACTGGGAATAACTTGGAAAATGAGATACATCCGTCAGAGACTATTGTCAGAATTGTACCATCTTCCCTTGCATCATCAAATACCCATCTTTTTATGGCTCATCCTTAGCAATGTCCCTGTTCAGAATTCATCCAAATCGGTATTGAAGAAAATGGTTTCACTGTGCAGATGATTATATAGGAAATCCTGGAAACCATTTGAGGCCTGGATCATGATCATACAAACTGCAAAGCACTGATGCACTGTAAGGGTTTTCTTTCACATGCTTTTGTGCGAGTTTGTTATCTGAATTGTCAATGTAGACAGGGCCTCAGATATCCTTTGTAATGTGGAATAAGCAGAACTGGATGTGTTATTTCAAATGTGGCTGTACCAGAGTATTATGAAATGGTATTTTAAGAGATTTCTTTCCTTGAAGAGATCTAAAATGAGCTGAGCCTGCTTTTTTGATTACGGCATTATTATTTTTACAACATTCAATGTAAAAACAGTATCTCACACTGAAATTCATTCTGTTTGCTCCAATTTTAAAATGACTCATGGAGTCCTGAATGATATGTCATTAGTGCATTCAAATTGCATGTTTAAAAATATATATTTTTGCTCATATTAAAGATTTAAAATGTATTCATTTTATATCAGCTACATTACATTTTTAAAAGTTCTATAACATCATTTCCTGTATGGGAAGCATCTAAACCTATTCAAAGTTGCTGACAACTGGTTATCAAAGTAGTTCTTAAACTTGACATCTAAGCAAAACAAAAAAACAAAAACAAAAACCCATACAGATGGAAGACAGGGACTGAAACCCACATTTAGATATTTTCTCTGAAGTGAATAGAAGTCACTACACTAACTATAGATGTGGAAAAATTCAGTCTTTCTCTTGATGAGCTTTTGAGTTACCCACCAACATTACATATTTCATTTTTTTTAACAAGCAGAGTGTGAAGCTGGTTCTTTTTTCCTGCATAGAAAAATGTATATTTTTTTTAATGTATGCCTGTTGGCATTCTTTTTAGTCAATCCCATTGACTAAAGAACTTGCATATTATTCTTCTGTGTGCATTTGTAATCATTCACCTTTCTACAAATGCCTATATGCTTTGGGATAATTTTTCTATACTGAAACATTTTAAAGCCTTAAATATTGTGGATGTAGGATGCATTTCTCTTCATTGAGGGCCTTGAGCTTCTTCTACACTTCTATGTAATCCAGGTTGTCAAAGCAGATAATCCACAGTGTCTTCTTTGAACTGGATTATATGAGTCTTCACTGCCTTATAATCCAATTCAAAGCAAATAATATGGATTTTATATGGCAGTGTAGAAAGGGCCTTGGCAAAAGCAAAATGGATTCCTGAATCATTGAGCCACCTCAAACAAGAGTCGACTGACCCCAACTCTGCATTTCTTTTGGTGATAGACAAATACATTTCCATTTAGACAAGCTTTAGTCTATTGACTGGTTGCTGCCAAATGGTCTTTTAAGGGAATTGTGCTTTTATCAACATAGTTATGTTTTAAACACCTTTAAAGAGTATTATTATAATTATTATTATTATTATTATTATTATTATTATTATTATTATTATTTTACTGACCCAAAAGCACAGTATGTCACAGCAGAGATCTATATGCTGGATTTCGTATCACAAAATCACAAGTCGAACACTTCCCAAGCGTCTAGGACTGTGTGATGTATTTTCGAATGATGCGTGCAGATCCAAGTAAGGTGGCCTTCTGCAGCTGGCAGATGGTAATCTTGTCAGCGCCTGTTATGTTTAAGTGCAGGCCAAGGTTTTTAGGCACGGCACCCAGGGTGCTGATGACTACTGGGACCATCTGTGCTGGTTTATGCCAGAGCCTTTACAGTTTGATTTTGAGTTCAGTTTTCTTGTACTGGTTCTTTGTCTGCTGTGCTTTGAGAAGTTTCCGATTATTGACTTCAATTAAAGCAGGTTCTTGGCATTCCTTGACATATTCTGCCAGGGCAAGTTTTTCTTCTTCGACTGCTTGTTTTACTTGTAAAAGTCCTCTGCCACCAGGCTTTCTAGACAGATAGAGCTGGTCAACATCACTGCAAGGATTATTATTATTATTATTATTATTATTATTATTATTATTATTAAATATATAATGAACCCAAAGCCATAGATAGTCAAAGTCAATAGGGAGAAGACAGGAGTCCTTCAAAATGGTCACACACGGAGTCAATGCATGAGTAGGAAATTATGCCCCAATATTTTTTCAGATACATGTTAAATATGCTGGCTTTTATTGTCCCTGGTATCCTCATGTTTGCATCAAGGAAATGTTTTCAAGTAGAAATGGACAGATACGATATGCATATGGCATGTAAGATATTATGCACCCAGCCTTGCATAAATATAAATGAAAAAGTATTGTGCTCACAGCACTTCATGTTCCTTTCTGAAGTATCTAAATTTTCAAATCACAAATCAATAAAGGACTTTTCAGTGATTGTCTAAGTCATTCTCATTTATTTAGGCAATTAAGCTTCTCAAGTAGTGTAAAACAAACAGTTAGAGGCAAGACACACATGAACATCCTTAGAAATGTGTTGAGATGAGAGTGATGGTAGTTGAGGAAGGACATTCCTTCTTGAAGTAGTACTTCATTGATTTGCTCTTTGCAATATGACAATTGTAATTAACTTCACCACATTTATTGAAGATGAGGAGATTAAATACCTTTTCCCACAAGTATTCAGTGAGAGGCTACTGGAAAATGATTAATAATAATATAAAGTATATCCCACCCTATTTCCAGTGATCTCAGGGTGATATACAATATGAGTAAAAGCAATCTAACATATTTAAAGTGATGTAAACTATAAAATGTTTTGAAAAGGTTAAAAAGTCTTGCATTAGTACACTTTTTGCTTCCCACATGTTTCCAAGTGTAAGTTTATTTTTTTCCTTTCCAAATGTGAAGCAGCATGAATGTGGCACATTTACTGAAAATGTGCTGATTCTTGCCTTCAAAGACATCAAATTGTTGTCTTTTATCCAATAAGACAGAATAGTTCGGCATTGAACATAACAGTCCTTGGGTCACATGTGCTCCTGAATTTTGAAGTGCCTGAAACCTGGCAACCAAAGAAACTTGTCCTCTCATATTTTTTGAAAAGGGGGGGGGGGTGATTTGCAAGCATTTTTGATCCCAAATCACTCAGAAATCTCCTCTCAAATGTGTGAAAATAAGTAAAGAAAACCTCTATTCCCAAGCAGCCAAGTATCCCAGACTACATCCAAAACACTTCTTTTTCCTCTGCACTCACTCTCAAGGTGGCAACATGTGGTGATATCATATATCTTCCCGGTGATATTTTGAGAGGAACTGTAGAGAAAAATGTCATCCCCATCATCTCTAGACCATTTGTCACCCTAAAATAGATAAAGACTATTGAAAATGCAACAATGATTGGCACTAAAGAGTAAAGATGAATCAGAAGAATGTCTCTGCATAATCGTAGTAGGTTTGGATAGTTTGGGTGACTTGAAGTGTTCTCCCTCTATGTCTACTTAGCATGACCCCTCTTTAAACTGAAACTCAGCCACCTTTCTCTTTTAGAATGTGAGTTCCTGAGAATCTTAAATAACTGCCTGAATGAATCCTCTGCTTAATACATGTAATCTTATTGGTTGTGTCCACACAGCCTAAATAAAGAAGGCTCACCTTTCATCTGCTGTGGGGAGCCCAGTGGACATACAGTTGGATTCACAGCAGAAGCCATCAATGCAGCTGAAGATTAAATAGAAAGCAAGAAGTTCTGAAGTGATCCCAGAGTTTTGTAACTGTGAACATCTCGATCTGGCGGGGTCCACTTCAATCCATTGCCTACACTACCAACAAACCCATAGCTTTATTGCCAGCAACAAGTAGCTTCCTGACTTATGTTTGCTGGCAACATTACTTCTAGTGAGGTCATACCATGGCACTCAATCATTAACCACAAAATTTGATGCCAGAAGCAAGTCTCTGGCAGAGAGCTGCATGTGAATGGCAGCACAGTGATGATGGTCTTAATGTAGCCTCAGCCCAGTTGGTCACCGGGATGCCTAAAGGGCTCAAGGGTTACTGCCAACTGTACTGGGGCATTCTGAAGCAGTTTAACTCAAATTAATCAGTCAAGCAAAGACATGATCATTGTAGATTTGGTTTCTTAGTCAATGTATGTTTAACTCAGATGGATCTCAGGATGATCTGGCTGTCACCCCATTGATCGCCAGGGTTGATTCAGCTGATCTAGCTGACTAGGTGGGTGTTCCCTTCCTCCCTCACCATTCCATGTGCATCCCTCCTGAAGCTGCATGCTCAGTGTAAGAGGAAGATGTCCCAGGTATAGGAGGAGTGTCCAGTCTTCAGACCCGGGTATATGATAGCTGCGCTCCTCTGTTAGAGCCTCCAAGCAAGCTCAAGATTAGTCAGGTAAGTGAAGGCATGTCCATTGTAGGTTTTGTTTCTTAGTCAACGTATTATATGGTAAAGTTGTACTATATGGCATTGCTATTGCTAATAGAAGTCTATAGGAAAGCTCATTTAGCTGCTGTACTTAACATGGAAAGGCAGAGAGGCAACCTTAAAACAATAATGTCAAAATGATATATTGGGCGTATAGAGGAATAACAAATATGAATTGGTGATCTTTACCACATGCTGAAACATTCATTGGATCTGAAATAGTTCGTAGATATATCATTTGTTGAAAGGTAGTAATAAATTAGCCCTTACAAGCAACATCCTTCCTCTCAAATTTGATGTGTTTGAAGTTGAAGCACTTAATATTTCTCAGTGAAACATATATGCTGACTCAATAAAAATATATATTCTACATGTATCACCCTATTCCCCTTCTCATATCCCCAAATATGCTATTGAAGAAACAGATTTTGTGTCAAAATTGTCATTTCTTCTCAAATTTCCGATGACAAGATGGTATCTTACTCTGGTAAAAATGCATTACATTTACAAAAAAATATCCTGATATATGCTGGAAGAGGTATAGTAACAGAGGGATATGTTTGCTAGTTGTATAAGATATGGCAGAAGCTCTGATTTATTGATTTTCAAAAAGGACTTTCTTTGCTTACACTGATTTGACCGGATCTATATTTGAACTTAAAATTGAAAATCTATGCCTTTTTTCTTCCATTGTGTCTAACTAAAAATCGACAAAAAGTTCTAACTTTATGTTTGTTTTATCATAATATTACAGCAGCCAAACTGGAAACATAAAAGTGCAGGGCATTTTGGGTGGCACATTTTTAAATGAAGCTGATAGTTTTGCTTAAAATGTAATTAAATTTACCCATATAGTTAGCCCTTCTAAAGAGACCAAGACTGCTATTATTCCAAATGGAAATGTATAAGGGCATTCATACCTGAACTACTATTACACTCTGAAGCTTTACTAAAAATGGTTGGGAGTATGTATATCCCCTTATGGGGATTTTCTTTTGTGAATAATTGCCATGAAAGTGACATAGAGATGGCTTTAATAGAGAAATCATGCATTGAGCATTAAAGGAAAACCTTTAGAGTAGGTGGCTCCGTGGCTCTAACACTGAGTTGTTCAGATCAGACACAGCTTCAGGTGGACCAATCTGATCAAATGACACTACAAGCACCACTAATACCTGATTACAGTTTCAATGTGTAATTGTTCTACAAACATACAACATGTGAATAGGATGATCCTGTGTTTTCCACAGAATTCATTTCTATTGACTTCAATAGGAGCAGTTGCTTGCTTACTTCTTTTAAATCCCAGAATCATCCAGCTACAATGAAAATCTGGCCATCCCAGCCACACTGACAGAAGGAGTCTGGGAGCTGTACTTCTCCAACTTCTTGTTTCAAGATCCATAAAAGAGATTTTTTTTAAAAAAAAGGAGGGATTAGGGTTAGGGTTAGTTCACGCTTGAACTAATTTACCAGTGAATGATTGTTAATGCTTTGAATCAGGATTGTCCAGTCAGAATGGCAGATAAGGATTCTGGTCATTCTAGCCATGCCAACTGGATGATTATGGAAGTTGGACTCTCCAAGTGCAATTTGTTCAAAATCCATTAAAGGGAATTTGTAAATAAAAAAGTATCTATGCTTGAACTGAATTGCTAGTGAATGTTAGCAAATGCATTGCTCTCTTGTACTTCATAAATCTTAAAATGAAGAACTTAGAACAGAATAAAACATGTTTCATTTCAAGCAGAAACACTCTTTTAAAATGTATGCTGTATATCATGTGTTGTGCTTTATTGATGTACTTATTTCTTCATTTGGTTAGTGTATGTCTCACTTCAGTACAAGAACCTTAGAATGGCTTATAGTTCTAAATGATAATGAATAATGTAAAATATAAGAAAAGAAATTATTGACACAGCACAAAAGCAGCGAGTGTAGAACCAATAACATCCAGCAGAAACGCATAAGCATACAAAAAATGATAGTCGTAAAACATGCTGCCGTTTTGGAGGGATGTTGTATTTCTTGCACAAAAAACACATTACATTAGGTACCATCTTAATGAGACTCCATGGAGACTTCTCCCCAGTCACCATCTGTTTATGAACATAGTCTGGGCATACTATGTGGCAAAATACAGCATTTGAGGTAACTGGGGTGGCATTTGTTGTGGGGGTACCTAGGATTCGTCTGTCTACCTGCCCACACCATACAAACAATTTTATTAGTCATAGAACTACAAAAGGAGAGTGGAGTACAGTTTCATAAAAGCATTATACATTAAAATCATTAGGGTCCAGGCTAAAGGCTAGAATACGGAGGTATATTAAAAGGCTGAAACACAAAATACTACTTAGAAAGAAAAAAGACTAGAAGGAAATGAAAAGGTAAGAAAATCTAGAAGGAGGGGTAGGAGCATTTAGGGAGTATGAGGGAGCCTAAGGAGAGAGAAGTAAAGTCAGGCACAGGTCTAGGACACTAGGGGATAGGAGCATTAAATCTATAGTTTCAGTTTACTGATGAGTTAGAGTGCTAACTTGTGGTACCAGTCATCACCCGGCATATTTGAAGTGCTGCTTCAGAAAACTTGGCAACATTATAAGTTATACTATAGTTGGTATCTGAAAGCAACAGGTTAGGGTAAAATTGTCCTGAGCAACCTGGGTGTTTATATAGCAATGGCGAGATGAGTCTAGTCTGTAAAACAGGCAATGGGGGACACTTAACCCTAGCTCATAGGTGAATCAAGACATTAAGAGAGTTGAGTTGGAGCGAATGCGCAAGAATGATGAAATCAACCAACTGGATGATCTTCATATTCCAGAGAATGCCTTGGGTTCTGTTTTGTTAGCCTTTCCAACTAGAAACTCCTTAAAAGCTCTTGTCAATCCAGGGCTTTTAACAGTGCAGCCCTTCACTCAGACATAGGTCTATGTAAAAAATATTTAGTAGATCCTTAGTATATGTGCTCAGGACTTGGTCTAAAGCATTCAAAAATGTATGTCTTAATGATTGCAGTTAAGAGCTGAATGTGTTTTGCCTCAAAACAAATGACTAAACTTTAACATGCTTTTCATGCGAAATTGTAAAAAATAATTTATTTATTTATTTGATTTGTCATTGATCCACTCTTTGGGCTTCACACAAATTTACCATTTGTCAAAATATATGATCCTGTGCAGTTCTTTTCCATTTCTGCTAAATAGCTTAAATTTGGGTAATATTTTGACTTTGGTATTTTAGCAATTAAATCAAAATGCATAGTTACAAATACAGTTGGGATGGGAACAATTTGATTTTTTTTAAAAAAAAATGGAATGTGTGAGAGAGTCTTTTGTCCAAGGAGATTTACTTAAATATTAATAATTTGGAGTTGGTTCATTTCCATTTAACCAACGCCCCATCCACACAGTTGTATAAAATCCACAGTGAAGTGGATTATATGGTAGTGTGGGTGCAGATAATCCAGTTCAAAGCAAATATTGTGAATTAACTGCCTTGATATACTGGGTTATAAGGCTGTGTGGAAGGGCCCTAAGTTTGAATTAGAGTTTCAGGTCATCCTTGCTCCTTTCTGAAGCACCTTTCACACAGCTGTAAAAATCCACATTGAACTGGACTATGGCAGTGTGGACTCAGATAATCCAGTTCAAAGCAGATATTTGGAATTATCTGCCTTGATATTCTGGGTTATATGGCTGTGTGGAAGGGCCCTGTGAGGTTCCTTGCAGGGAGATAGAACATGCCAACTCTTGTGCTGGAAATAAAGTATCCACTGAATTTTGGCTATTTCAAATGGGGAAGAATTGCTGTTTTGTTCATATGTTTTTTGATGGAGCAGACACAACTTCATGCCAAGATCCTACATGTCTCACATAGTTATGTCTATGCATTCTCCACCCCAAATTCACTCCTCTCCCAATATGGCTGTTTCTGGATTTTAAGACTGCACAGGGGATCAGTGGACTATCTTACTTCACCTTTTTAAATGAATTTGGATGTTCTCTTAGCAGTGTGTCCAGGTACAGGAAAATAACTAGATGTGTAGTGATGAGTTCTCTATTGTTTACCTAGTTGTTTTGGGAATAGTTATTCCAGTTGCTGACTGCTCTGAATAGGATTCCAACCTCTGCAATGCCTCAAAATTGAGTTGTCATGGTGTAAGCCCCAATTTGAATAATTGTAATTCAACACCATGATACTAGCTAAGATTTAAAATAATAATAATCAGTGGTGTATTTGGGAGAAGCAATGTAGACTGTTTTTGTCAGATAGAGCTGGAGCATGTCAATAATTTATGATAGTATTTCATTTCTATTTAAAATTCCATTGGGGTGGGGGGAGATAAAATTAATATTAATATGCAAACAGGATAAATGGACATATGAATGGACACATTCAAATGTGCCATGGGGCACAGCAGGAGTGATTCAACTACTGCTATTCAAGGCAAAAAAAAAAATCACTGATCAATTCTGAGATTTAGGCCAAAAGTTTAAATAAAATATGAAGCTTGTGAACAACAACTGCTAAAGAGATGTGCTTGCACCAATTAAAATCTGGCAAGGCAGAAAGCATACACTGTCTGAGTGTACTGAACCATACATATAATAAGCTTCAGTGTATGTTATTTCCACCCACATTCATCCTTTAAAAACTCCATTATAAGTCTTTTTTTCATTTCCAGGATACCTTTAAATCATTACATACATTGAATTCCAAATGAAGATGGGCAGCAATACTTCATGTTTAAATAATTCTTTCTTTAGTTGTTCTTTTTTTACCTTTTATCATCTAAAGTAGCACTCTCTGCATTACTCCCACTCTTAATACTTCTTTTCAAGTGCTGTTCATGATGCACTGACTATTTCAAGCTTACTTTCCTTTTTTAGTAATTATTGAGGCTTTATGTACATTTCCCATTGCACATTTCTTTCAGTTCACCCTCCCCCCTCATCAGAGAAATCAGGCTTTAAAATAAGCTACAAGGACAATAAGGTCTCAAATCTAAATAATGGAATAATTTGTTTATTTTATTATATTATGCATAAATAAAACACATTTTCCTTGCTGGATTAAGTTTGGTCCTCTTATTAATGTTTCGAGTAGTAGGCAGACAGATGCTGTAACAGGATAGAAAGTAGAATGACAAAAAAGAGAAAAAAACTATCTTTTCTACCCTTCAGTAACCAGGTACTGTTGGACTGCATCTTCCAATGTCTCTTATTATTGGCTGTGGGTGCTGGGGGAGGAGATTACCAAGCCACTGTGGTCTATCATTAGGACAAATAGTTTCTAGCTATTTTTCATGTCAGGAGCAACTTTTTAATGCAACTAAGCCTGCTGGGAGGCGAAGCCTAAGATGCTTGCCTCCCAGCCAAGCAGGGGGTATGTTTTGGGGACGGAGGGGGTTGCAGCATCTGGCAGTCATTGCTGTATATAAACCCAAGCACACGGTTGGAAGGCTCATTGGCAACCAGGGGTGGGGGAAAGGGGAGGTTGGACTGTTGCTGCTGCTGCTGCTTTTTGCTGTTGGGTGTGGAAGAAAGGGTTTGGAGCCAGAGGAAAGGAATTTTTGATAATGGAGGAAGGCAAGGCAGAAGGGAAGATTTTCAGAGAGGAGGGGTTTGGAGCCAGAGAAGAGAGAGAAAGAAGGACCGGAAGGTAGGGAGAGGGTGAAATTAATAAAGTCATTTCTGGAAACTTCTTTTTTGCTTACCACTAAAGCTTTGCTATATTTATTGGGCTCTCTTTTTTCTGGGATGTGTTTTGGGGACTTGACACTGCATTTCCCAACCTTGCTGGGTCTTAGCTGCACAAACAGTGAATGTGTCTGAAAGTTGGGAGTAGTGTTCAACTATAACATTTTGTCATTTCCTTAAAAATTCAAGGAGATAGCTCTTTTATTTTTAATTTATTAAATTATTTTTAAAGTTGTTTTTTAAAAAATCTTAAAAAACGGTTGATTGTTTGAACATTTTGAAATTTGCTAACAGAGGATGTGTTGTAGCAGAATATCAAGTTTCATCAGGATTGGTGTAAAAATGAGGGAGGGAGAAGGCCCTCGAGTTTCCCCAATGCCAGTGCTGTTTTCGGCATATTGCGCAATCACATCCGCCATGAATGAATTGATTCGCAAGTTTCGGAAGTTTTGGAAAGTTCTGACTTTTTTCAGAAAAAATCAGAAGTGACTTTAGAATCGAACCACCAGTGCCCCCTAGATCTGAGATGAGTTTTGATCCATATTGTTTTGGATCAACCAAGTTTACTGTTCAATTATACCTCATTGATTTATTTTCTCACCAAAAAATGTGGGGCATTTCAGATATATCTTCACATTATATATAATATGACTTTTAAAAAATAAATTGATTAATAAATAAAATACACGCATTTCGCAATATGAACCCAATACTATGAATTGAAATATCTATCTATCTATCTATCTACATATACATATATACATACACATATACACACAACATTAATCCCTCATCCAGTATAGAACATTTTTTCCCATGGTAGTATATTTTATAACTTCCAGAGGGGAGGAAATAATACATGAAATGAAACTGGTGAATTGATTCATGCTTAGCACAGCAGATATTATCAGTAAGTCACTTTGAATATTATAGGAGTTCTTGAGGATACTGTTTAGTTTCCACTGTTCCTCTTTTACACATCACATCTCCCTCCAGTTACTTTATGTCATAGCATATCAAGCAAGCTGATTTTTTGGAGTGCAAGTCAGCAAAAAGTATCATAGAAAGCATGTTAGCATCTTTGTCAGTTTTGATTTGTTGTAATTGGAGAAAGGTTCTGAGCTCTGATAACACTAGCAGTTGTTGCTTTGTATATAGAGACTTTGGAATAGCATGTTCTTAATATGTCCTGATGTATTTTCAGTGTTTAACTAAGTGCTAGTGGCTTAAATTCTAGCTCTGGTTTATGAATGCAGAATTCCTAGTTATTTTACTTTTGGCTCTCTATTAAAGATGTACATAAATACCACACTTTATCTCATCCTCAACAAGAACAATTACATCAAAACATCTTGCTTGGGGTGGGGGAATCAACATAAGAATATATATATATATACACACACATATTTTGGGACTTTTTCAAACCAAAAGCAATATGTATGAAAAATGCCGTTTTCTTTAACAAACAATTTTCTTTAGGAAGGGTTTAAAAGGATCATTTTCCTAAAATGACCCTTTTAAAAAGAATCATCAGGTGGGAAAATGATTAAAAAAGAAGACTAAACCAAAACAACAATAGTAACAGCAACAGTTATTCTCCCTCTCCAGACCCGCAGAAAAAAATACCCTGAAGAATGCCTTTAGGAGAAAATCCACACCAAAAGAATAAATAGTTACAGCATGGTTCATGATTTTAATGTTTAAAAAATGTTTAGTTTAAGTTTCCAGACAGCCATATATAGCATGTTTTTCTCTTTTCTCTATGGAATATGTCTATACCTGAGCCTGAAACCATTAAAAAAAACCATTAGATATTTTTATAGCTTTAAGTTGTGATGTAGCTCTTTTAAGAACAATGCTACATGAAGTTAACCAGTTTCTATAGTGTTTTATTTTAAAATGTTTTAGAATTGTTTATTGCCAGACCCCAGTTAACCCTTTGAAAATGAGCTTTATGCAATCCCTCTGAAGCTCCATAGATAGAGCTGATGAAATTAGGAAACAGGATGGAGTTATTTATTTATCATATTAGAAACAAACTGGGGGTACAGTTGTGATGTATTTTTTAAAAAACACAAAGTTTAAAAACTTGGCATTTTACTAAATTATCTTTGACCAGTAGCTGGCCACTTTGAGTGTCTCTGGTGTTGCTGTAAGGTCCTTCATTGTGCATGTGGCAGGGCCCAGATTGCATTGTAATAGGTGGTCTGTGGTTTGCTCTTCTTCACACTCGTATGTCATAGACTCCACTTAAGGTTGGCTCTGCATCTTGTGGTGCCCGAGTGCCATCTGTTCAGTGCCTTCCAAGTCACCCAGTCTTCTGTGTACCCAGGGAGGAGTCGCTCATTTAGTATCAGCCATGGCTTGAGGTTCCAGGTTTTGGCCTGCCACTTTTGGCCTCTTCTTGCTGAGGTATTCCTGCGAGTATCTCTGTAGAACTTAGCAAATTTAAAAAAGGCATTGGAATGCTGGCTGATATCTGAATAGGAAATGGGCTGGAGATGACACTGCCTTGTTCCTTTCATTATTGGCTGCTACTTCCTGGCAGATGTCAGGTGGTGCAATACAGGCTAAACGGTATAATTTCTCCAGTGGTGTAGGGCATAGACATCCTGTCTTATTAAGAGCCACATCCACTTTTTAGCATGGTAAGATGTGTTCCACACTGGCATGCATGCTCAACAGCAAAGTAGCTAAGCACAAGGGCAGATGTCATCACTATGTCTGGTTGTGATCCTCAGGTTGTGCCAGTCAACTTTCGTATGGTATTGTTTCTAGCACTCACTTTTTGCTTGATATTCAAGCAGTGCTTCTTGTAGGTCAGAGCATGGTAACTCCCAGGTATTTGGGTGTGCTGCAATGCTCCAATGGGATTCCTTCCCAGGCAATCTTCAGAACTTCAGTTGCTTGTCTGTTCTTAAAATGAAAAACACACATTAGTGTTTTAGCTGGATTAGGAATCAGCTGGTTTTCCTGCAATAGGCAGTAAGAACACCTAAAGCTTTGGAGAGTTTCTGTTGAACAAAAGTTGTAGTTGATATGGTTAGGCAGATGTTCCTAGGAATAGTTTGTACTTTTTTTTCTCTATTATTAAGGCTGGTCACATGACTTTAAAATAAAAGTAAGTTTGGTTAATGAACTAACATGATCAAAATCTTGCACAGTATGTTGTTTGAAAAATTATTTAAAACAATTGGACTTTTTGTGGTGCCAGAAACAATGTCTTTGAATATTTGTTGACTTAAAGCAGATCGTTTTGTAAACTTAGCTTTACTTGGGCCATACCTGTGGAGAGAATTGATTGGGTTAGTCACAGGCTCCTCAGGGTTGTTTGCATTTTTTTTAAAAAAAAAAAGTCAGTGTGGCTGCCCACATGGATTTAAAATTAAGTGTGTGTTTTGATAATTGGAATCAACTGCAACCAATTATTTATAAAATATTTTTGTTTCATGGGAAGCTGTTTCTAACAGAAACAGAAATGGTTTAATAGGAACTTGCAGAAGACAGGTGCAAGCATGTTATGCTGGACAGAATAGCAACTTCAGATAGAAGAGACATTTTAGGATGTTCATGATTGCTGATTGCTATAACTTCATTATGAATCAATTTTCCTAAAATATTTTTAAAGGGGATCTATTAGTTTAAGACAATGCATTTTTGCTACATGTCTCAGGTTTCATAGAACTTCTTAAAGAATATATGTTTATAGATGTCAAACTTAACCAGCACCACATTCTGTTATCCATGTGCCTTTCTTGGGCCCTTTCCATACAGCCATATAATCCAGAATATCAAAGCAGATACTCCACAATATCTTCTTTTAACTGGATTTTCTGAGTCCACACTGCCATATAATCCAGTCCAATGTGGATTTTTATACAGCTATGTGGAAGGGGCCTCAGTTAACAAAAAGCTTGTACTATATGTATTGTCGAAGGTTTTCACAGTCTGAATCACTGCAGTGTTCTTGTGGTTTCCAGGCTGTATGGCTGTGTTCTAGCAGCATTTTCTCCTGATGTTTCACCTGCATCTGTGGCTGGCATCATCAGAGGATCTGGTAGTGGTAAAGTAAGTGGGATATATATATCCATGGAATATCCAGGATAGGAGAAAGAACCAAGGTCTATTAACTAAGTGTGAAGGTTGCAATGAGTGAGCCTGATTTGTAAGTGTTTGAGTGGGATTCATCCATTAGCATCGAAGGAGATGGAGTTCACAGATTCTGTTTGCATGGTCCACCAGTTTTGATTGTTCTCTTTTCTTGTCCTGGATGTTGACTGGAGTTTTTATGTAGATATCTGTTGGTGTGCATGGGTTTTCTATATACTGAATGGCCCAATTGTTGGTTTGGGTTGCCAGTGATTAGAACATCTAGAAATGGTATTTTTCCTGCATTTTCTTTTGCAATAGTAAATTGGATGTTACGGTGGATATTGCTGATACGTTACAAGAACTTATTTAGTTCTTCTTCTCCCAAATGGTGAACATATAATCCACATAACAAAACCATATAGACTGCTTTTTTTGCTGTTTTCCAGGGCTTGTTTCTCAATGTGTTCCATGTAAAAATTTGCTTTTTCCAGCTAAGAAGGCTTCTCATGGCTAGCCCATCTTTCTGTTCATAGAATTCATTGCCCCACTGTAAGAGTAGCTTGTTTTGAGGCAATATTGAAATGGGGCCATGCTGTCTTTTGGGTGTGCAGGGCTTTTCTTAGACCATCTCAACAATGTTCCAGCAGCCTTTGAGCACCTTCTTTCTCAGAAGCATGTGACAGTGGACGACTTCATAGAAGCTCTAATGAGGTCAAGGGGTTTGGAGCCAGTATAAAGATTAAATGCAAGCTATCAAACAAGGATATTTCTCTAGTGATTTATTTCTATCACATTGTCAAAAACTCAAAAAATCATATTGATGGTAGTTGGCAGGGACTAGGCAAAACACAACTCTGTTCTCAGGTTTTCAGTTATAACTGAAGGCCCCATCTAAGATGGCATTATAATGCAGATTAAACTGCATTATATGGTCATATAATCCAGTTCAATGGAGTTAAACTACATTATATGAGTGTACACAGATCACATAATTCAGCTCAATCTGCTTTATAATGCCAGTATAGATGGGTCCAAAGTAGTTATTGTCACATTATTGATGCATACTCCTCATGAGACTTGTCTTTCAGATACAATCCAGTGGCTTCTACCAAACTCAGAGTCCTTCCAGACAGGCCCCAAAATGTGGGGCCTGTCAGGCTTTTACTGGAGACATCCAAATGAACCTTTTGTAAAAGCCAATTAACCCAGAATAACCATGGTTATTCCAAATTAATTAAATACCCTATTAGACCAGGGCCTTCCTGAAGGGACTGGATCCAGTGAGATATTGGGCCTGTGAGGACTGACCTCCAGGTAGTCCTGGAACTACTCACGGTCAGTCCCCACAGCCATCTCACACTTTTGGGCTCCTGGAGCCCAAAGGTTCAAGATGGCACCCACCTCCTGCCCCTGCCCCCCCCCCCCCACACACACACACACTTCTGGGTGTGTAATTTCTATGCACTGAGAGGACTGCTGGAGAAACTTAATAGAAGTCTGCTAAGATTTTTTTTAAAAAAAATAAGGCTACTTGGGGGGGGGGGGCTTTGGAGTATCTGAGTGCCCTCCAGGTAGTTACTGGGAAGGCACCCCCCCCCCAGGAAAGCTCTGGTGGGTTTTTGGGGGGAGGACGCAAATCTGCACTAAAGCAGGTTTTTAAAACCTGTTTTTACACAGATGTGGATGCTAGTTGGAAACACCCTCATATATTCTCTCACACAATTTTCCTCTTCAAAATTGGGTTCCAATTGCTCATGAAGAATAATGACAATGATTAAAAATACGGATTTACATTTTAAAAACCTATTTGCAAATGAACAAGCATGAGAAAGAAACCTGCCAAAAGTCTTTGTCAACATTGGAATTCTGTAAAATAAAGTATAGTCCAAAAAGGTCACTATTCCAGGCTTTTCAAAATCAGCAACCTTAATTCTTTCTAGATCAAATTTGTGTTCTTAAATTTAACTGCCCCATGTCCCAAAGTGGCAGAAACATGCTACTTATTCTGCATCTCATCTGCTAAGTACCCCCCGAAAATTGATCTGAATAAAAATATGACATTCTCTTTAAAGCATCTTAATATTTCACAAAACTCTTAGGGAAAGAGAATTCCTAACAAAATCAGAGCCATCCTCAGTAAACTTCTCTGCATACATTGACTTGGCATTTTGTTTTCTCAGACATTTTATGAAACCTTATATGTATGTAAGTGCATTCACTCTTGTATCTCTGCACTGTTCTTTCTTTGCTCCTTTCTCTGCTTTATTATATGCTCCTACTCTTTTTACCTTGCTTTTATCATGACTGGTTTTATTGGCATTGTTTTACCATCCCATATTTTTATGTTTTTAATGTGTACACTAGCCACAGAATGTCAGCTCCTAAGGATACATTCATAAACATATTGACTCTCCTGAGATAATGCAAAGGTATTACACTGGCTGCTGTTTAAGATTATGACTAAAAATTACCCTCAGAGTATTTTGTTATATGTTGCACTCAGTATATTTAGGACTTTCCAAGACATGTTCAGAATTTTGGATTGGATTTAGTATTAACAAAGGAAAGGTATTTGTTTCTGTTCATTTGTAAAGAAGAGGCTATCCACAAATGTATTCATATTCAAAATAAAATAATTTGAAAATAGTATGCTGCCGAGGTGGGCACTCATCTACCCAGGGAGCTCAGAAACATTCCCTGGATGTGTTTGGGTCTAAATTCCTTAGTACTGAATTAGGACTGTAATCTTTTTTTCACATTCATGTGTAGGATTAGCAGTAGAGGATTTCTGTCTAGACCCATGACTAGACATGTTCAGTCTTACTCCTCATGCTCATCAATAGCTATATGAAGCTATTGGGTGACTCCATTAGAAGAGGATTCAGTTGAATACCATCAGTATGCAAATCAGATGCATTTCTCCTTGTTATTGGAGTCAGAATGAGCTATGCGGATTCTGGAAGAACTGGAAGCTGCAATGGGCTGTATGAGTGTCAATAAGCTGAAGCTGAAAATCAGTAAGATGGAGGCTCTGGAAGTCCAGATATTGAACACCTCCTCTTGCCTCTGATGACAAGGATGGGATTACATTTCTTTTGGGGTAAGAGATAGCATAGTATGAGAGTATTCCTGGATCTAATGTTGTCACCATTGGAATCTGTAGTCCAGTGTTTTTGGTGCTAGTATCAGCTAGTACACAAGCTCTGGCCTTTTCTGGATTGCTAAAACCTAGCCACAGTAGTTCATGCATTGATGATCTGACTAGACTACAGGAATCTCTATATTGGGTTGCCTTCAAGGTTACTTAGAAGATGCAACCATAAGATAGAATTAGATTGGCTGACAATGTCCTTCCAATCTGAACTCATAGTACTTGCAATTAAATTTAAATATCAGAATCTCAATATCAGAGGGAGTATCTCTCCCTGTGTATGCCTGAAGACTGAGTCTGATAGGAGGGAAAGCACTGTATCCCACTAGGAAGATAATGGCATTGTTTGAGAATGTGAGAAAGTTATCAGAAATCCAATTGTGGAATGCCAGTCTTTGAGGACCTATTGATGCTGGTTTCATTTAGGCATCAGATAATAAATGACAAAGTATTAATTTTTTTCAGGCTCAGTGATTTTCTTCAAATATAGTTTTAAACATCCTGTAACGTTTTGATATAGGGTAGAAATATTATATCTATCTATTTCTCTATATCTATCTATCTATCTTGATGTCACAAGAGGTTCTCTCACAAATCCCGCAACAACAAACCAGGGATGAGCTTGCAGCACTGCCTAATTTGGAAGAAGTCAGCAATGCCATCAACCAACAAAAAAATAACAAAGCCAGCAGACCTGAAATACTATCCTACTTGGCCAATGAGGGATCACCTAAGTAATTAAGTACTTGATGTCACAATAGTACTGGAATAAAGCTAGGGACAGTGACAGCTAGGAATGTCAAAAGGTCCTATATATGGCCAAAAAGAAAAAAAGAAGCTTCAATAGATAACAGATTAAACTCTGCTCAGTGACATGTGCACACCAACAAGAATTATTAGAATAATCAATGCAGAAATATAGAAGATGACAACAAAAAAGAAAGAACAAAATCTGAGAAATAAAAGAGAAATTTTGTAATGCGATATGAAGCAGTGGGCGGGGGGGGGGGGGCATTGTATAATCAAGTAGAAATGAAAAGCCAATGAAAACAGTACATTTAAAAATTATATACAAGGATGAAAATATGACAGCTTCATTCCAGGAAGAATTATTTTTAAATGAAGCTCAAATTTTAGAAAGTGAAATGAAAGGTACACTCAAAGCACTTGGGATAAATAAATTAATGGGAACAGATGACCTACTGGTAGAGCTGCTGAATGTAGTTGTGAAAAACACAAAATCATAGAGTTGGAAGAGACCACAATATCCAGCCTGTCCAGCACCCTGACATGAAAGAGTACACGATTAAAACATTCCAGGCAGATGTCTATGCAACTTCTGTTTTAAAATCTCAAAAGAAGGGGAGTCAATCACACTCTGAGGCAGCATATTTCACTGTAAACAGCACTCACCATGAGGAAGGTCTTCTTCATAGTTTGCTTGCATCGCCTTTTCTTCAGCTTGACTCCTTTGCTCCATCCTAGTGACTTGAATGTCAGAAAACAAGATTGCTTGATCTTCAATTTGACATCCTTTAAAATATTAAACATAGTTATCATGCCACCCCTTAACCTTTTCTTCTCTGAGCTGAACATATCCAGTTTTTTAAACTGGTCATCATAGGGCATGGTTTTAAAGTCCTTTTATCATTTTGGTACTTCTTGGACATATTAGTGACATATTATTTTCCATGCCAAAAATGCTATTTTCCTACAGAAAATGCTGTTTCTCTGAAAATAAATGTTTGGATTTTGTGTAGAATAGATCCTCGATTGTGAACAACACTCAAAACCTGTATTGTTTTCAAAGACATTTTTCCCACTGAAATAAAATTGCTGAAATTACTTTTTACGGCCTTTGAAAAGACAGTCAGTGAAGAACTGACTGCTTGAAGGCACCCAAGAAAATCAACAACTGTTTATGTATGTGGCAAATAGGAGAGAATTGATTTTCGGTTTCTTTGAATGAATTTGCATACGTTTTCACATTTGCAAAAGGAGGGACTTATGCTACTGTCATCAGAACTACTGAAGGAAGACTCATGAAGGTTGTTTTATTATTATTATCATCATTTATTTATATAATACCATCACTGTACATGTACTTTACAAGTGAAAGAACAACAAAACATTTCCCTGCCCTCAGGCTTACAATCTAATTAAGACATGACACAAAAGAAAATGTGGATGGCATTATGGGAGGGGATTTCTCATGAATTTATTTTCTTATGAATATGGAAGGTGGTGAGAAGCAAACTAAGAGAGTTTTCCATTCCTAAGAACAATATAGTTCCTGTGTACATACTGTGCAATTCACTTTCCATGTGGCAACGACCAGAACCTATGAACAAATAACAAACTATTTACAGAGATATGCTGAATCCTTATTAAGCTAAAAGGATATGCCTAATATTAAATAACTTTCAGTGTTATGATTCTTTCCATTTTCCTTTGAACCTAAAGGAACAATCGCTATCTAACTTCCATCTTAATTTTGAGCTTGTTGTAATTGTCTCCTCATTCCCTACTTCTATTCAACTAACAGTATCATTGTTAAATGGAATTTAAGTCGCAATGTCTTTTGCTTTTCAACAAACTACATTTTGTCAAGCTACATACAAATGGAAGTGAGACAATATAGCAAACATTAATGAACTCCAGCTTTAATGATTGCCTTCAGCAAAAAAAGCAATTTAAGTACTAAGAATAAATGGGACCTTAATATGTGTCACTAATCAACAATGTACAAATGGATCCTATTTTCTGACAACAGTGGGTACAAAATTGTTAGTTGCCTCAGGAAGAAAGAGCACTCTAGAGCCTAAATGATTTAACTCCAGTGCCATCAGCATGTTTGTTCTGTATCATAAGCATTTTTCCTCTGAACTCAGCAAGTTTGGTTCATGGAAGGGTTACACTGAAGCATTCTGCATTTCTCTGCATTCCATTTTCCTTCTGGTATGAAGTAAGAACAAAATGTGGAGCACTTTGGTGTTCAAGTATATTTGTTCACACCCATATCAAGTTTGTATACCTTTATTTTATTTACCATGTTTCTATCTTTTTTCTTTCAGGAAAGCAAACAAAATCAATGTAGCATACAACAGTACTGGCAAATGAACACAAAATAAGAAACAAAGAAAAGAATATTTAGATAATGAATGAGGTCTTTCACTGGGAATTCACACCACAGATTTCCCATTGTCACTGTTTGCAGGTTAGAGTGAGTTGTAGTTGGAAATAGAAATAGAAGTCCCCACCCATTTTTCTGTTATGAGAATGATCAAAATGGCAAATAAAGGTCATTTTCCTTGATGATGTCATGTACTCTTGCAAAGTATATGTGTGCATGGATAGGGAACGAATAAAAGTATGTTTGCATCAGAGGTTTGCATTTTAGCTAACTTTTTGGCTTGTCTTCCTTTTACCCTTTTCAATCTTTTAGAATGATATTAATTTGTAGAAAAATATTCTGTAACATATTTTATGGAAGAGAAGGGAAATATGCCTCTCTTGATGGATTACCCCTCGTCAGTATGTGTCCCCCAAAACATGTATTATGTCAAATAGGCCTTGCATATTTACAATGTTAGACTCATCAGGTTAAGTATTGCCCCTTGTTGTGTACATAAAGTCTATTTTGGGATCAAACAAGAATGTGTATGTATGCTTTTGGAAGTGAAGACCCTAGAAGTGTAGTCCTTCAAAAAGTACAGACTGCCGTGTGTACTAGAGGCCCACATGTAAACAAGTTGCTGAACTGGAGGGACAGAAGACAGTCACCTCATCAGTAAGAGCCAGATATGTTGTAACTCACCCTGCATAATGGCACAACATTTAGCTAAGTTCCACCAGGAGCTGAACAAAAATCGGAACATTTTAATTTCCAAGTATGCTTGTCCACACATACCATGCTCTTTATACCTTAATTTATTTAACAATTTTATAATATATAGCACAATCCCCATTATCAGCTGAACAAATATATTAAATTGCACTAATCCATAATTTTACTTCTTTACTTAGGGATTTCTGTAGAAACTGCATATTTTCCATTGTATTTCCATTATTTGTCCCATTTAAAATCCTAGGGTTTACTACTACCTGTAGCTCCATGGAGCCATGTAAAGTCCAGAAATGTATCCTCCATGCATGTGTGAGGTGTACTATACCTTCTTTTTCCAATACCATGCACAGGAAAAAATAAAACAAAAGCCAAAATTGCAAACAACAGTTTTGCCATGTGTAAGTGTAAGTACATTTTTGTGTACCTATGGTTTGTTGTTTTTTTGGGGGGGGGGGCGTGTATAGGGGGAGGGGAGAAAGTCAATGTGATCCCTGGAATACTTTCCATCTTTTTGTAACATCCAAATTCAACCCCACAGCTCAAAACAGTGTTTTCTTTGTCAAATTTGTTGTAGAAAGTGGGAAAGGGTCGGAAAAGCTGTTTTTCCATAACCAGATGCTGACCAAGGATACATCCTACCAAGATCTACTGTGGTCATTTGGACATCTTACTTTATGTATCTTCAGTCTGTGCCTGGCTATGGTAACATAACAAGAAGCTTCTCCAAGACCCTGACAATAAAATATGGATGGGCTATGGACATTCAGGAAAGCCTGTGACTTTTGTTAATACAGCTCAGTGCCGTGTTAACCCAAATCAGTTTTGTGCATCATTAAGCCACCACAAAGTTTATTTCCATCCCCTTCAGGATAAAGGGTCTGTGTAGATGGTACCCAAGAGAAATTGATAAGCTATTATGCCTTCTTCAGGCATTGCCCAATAATGTCTTCCACTCAACACTTTTCAGGACCTCATGGAAGAAAGTAGTTTAGTTCCGACTCAAAACACCCTGAGCCTTGCAGCTTTGAATTGTAGGACAGGGAACTGAATCCTGATTCAGGATTCAGAAATGGAAAGGGATCATCACATCATGGCACAATTTGGGACTATTTAAGGGGTTTTCCACCAATAGCAAGAGATGGGTTTACGGTGGGAGGAAGCAGACGATGAACGGGTTGTCCATGGCATTGTACAATAAGAATAATCACAGAAGTAGTGATTTTGCTTCAGTGCTAATTTGCCACCTTCATGCTATAAAGTTCTTAGTTTTGAATGGTTTCTAGAGTTGACATCTTGAAAATATATATGGTAATTGAGGATTAACCTATTACTTCTTATCTAAGTAACTTTTGGGTATTATGAGAGCTATACCAAAATTCATTGTAATGATGAACACTAGCAAGCTTTATTGGATTTATGCATAATTTTGCATAAATCCAATATTGTAAGCAACATTTTAAATAGTAAGCAAATGTATTGTAAAAGCATAATACCATGACACTTCACACATAACTATAATGGATATCTCTTTTAAAGACCTGTAGAAAAAAAACATTACAGAAATGTATTAAGCCCTTAAGAAGATTACACATTAAACATATAATTTACCTTTCAAATCACAACAGGTAGACTAGCCCTGACAAATGTGAGCTGTGTCAGGAAACCTCTTGACTAACTTTGATGTGTATACGTCTGAGAACATATCTCAGAAAATATAAGAAGACAAAAATTTGATGGGCCCAAATCATTTCATATTTACCCAGCTTGTCTTTCAAACAACTTGACAGGGCGGCAAACAATTTTCAAGCAGGATTTATAAAAGGTGAAATTGCACATGTAGCAGTACCCATTTGTGCAAAAGATCCATCCCTCCCTTTGCTGGTTTGGAGAACACAAAAAGCTCTACTACATACTAGCTAGGGAGATAGGTAGAGTGATAAGATTATGGCCTCTGGAGAAGCTGGGTTCAATCCCCACTCTGCTTTTGCTTTCCACTCAGGCAGAAAGAGTGTGATTTGACCATGGTTATCCAGTGGGTTCTGTCCTGTTTTGCTCCACAGCCTTACAACATGAGAAGTAATTAAAAAAAGTTTACTTCAGCAAAATAATAATATTGCAAACAGCAGTAAAGGAAACAGAAGGTAAAGTCCAAAAGCAATGCAAAGTCTTACAGCAGACGTGAAACAAAAGTCTTTAGCAACAAGTCTTCACAACAGACTGGAGCAAGGGTCTTTGGCAAAAGGCTTATAGTATACAGGAACAAGAGTCCTTGGCAAGAAGTCTGGTGCAAAACCAATGCTGGAGCTGTAGTATGGAACACAAACACACCAAGAAGGTCAGTTGTTTCCAGTGCTGACTTCTGGTGTCACTGCTAATTTATAGCCTGAGCTCCCAGCACAGATGCTCCTTGGGCGAGGTCAGATTGCTTAGCATTTTTGCTGTGATTCTAGCTGACCACCTTCTTTTCAGGAGCTTTGTGAATTCAGTTGGGGGGGGGGGGGTGGGACAAATTTCAATCCAGAAACTGAAAGATCTAGGAAGATCCACCCCATTGGCAGAAATGGGGAACTTATGAGACTCCCCTTTGCGCCATTTTTAGGGCATCATTCTTAAGAAACCACTCTTTCTGGGATCTTTTCTCCTTATATCCTTCAATAAAACCTGGAGTAAAGGCATCAGACTTAAGAAACCATCCTATTTGGAATCCTTTCTCTTTGGACCTACTCCACATCATCCAGGCTTTTCCCTCATCTCCCTCATCAGATGGAAAGAAGTGTACGGCCCCTTCCACACAGCTGAATAAAATCCCACATTTTCTGCTTTGAATTGCAATATTGGCAGTGTGGACTCATAATCCAGTTCAAATCAGATATTGTGGGATTTTCTGCCTTGATATACTGGGTTATTTGGTGTGTGGAAGGGCCCTAAGACGCAGTAAGCCAGCTGGCTACAGGCTTTTAAGAAGGAGACCAAGCTATTTCTCCTTCACTCACCCTTCTCTCCTGAGCTGCTTCAAGTGTCAAGCTGGCTGTGTTCAGGTTTTAAGGGAGAGGAGACTTGGCTAGTTCTCCCTTCAAACCTCAAGCTGTCTGGGTTCAGGTTTTAAGGGAGACTTGGCTATTTCTCCTTCTCCTTTCCCTTTTTTCCTCAGCTTGGGTTTCACATTGCCAGAGATGGCCTGCACTATCCCTGTTTCCTTTCATCACATGGGTGGAAGCCTCTTTAAGCCAGCTCCTCCCATCTTTCCTTATGGAAAGCCTCCCATCCTTTCTGGAATCACTAGGTTCTTGTGGGTTTTTTCGGGCTATAGGGCCATGTTCTAGAGGCATTTCTCCTGACGTTTCGCCTACATCTATGGCAAGCATCCTCAGAGGTAGTGAGGTCTGTTGGAATTAGGACAATGGGTTTATATATCTGTGGAATGGCTGGGGTGGGGCAAAGAGCTCTTCTCTGCTGGAGCTAGGTGTGAATGTTTCAACTGATCACCTTCATTAGCATTTGAAGCTGACCCTGGGAAAATCCATTGTCCTAATTCCAACAGACCTCACTATCTCTGAGGATGCTTGCCATAGATGCAGGCGAAACGTCAGGAGAAATGCCTCTAGAACATGGCCCTATAGCCCGAAAAAACCTACAAGAACCTAGTGATTCCAGCCATGAAAGCCTTTGACAATACATCTTTCTGGAATCCTTTCTCCTTGTATCCTGGAATAAGACCTGGAATAGAGGCATCAGACTTAAGAAACCACCCTTTCTGGGATTCTTTTTCCTCAACGCCATTTCAATGAAGCTGAGTTAAGGGCGGCACCTTTTTAAAAACCCTTATTTCAATGGGGCCACACCACCTGAAGGAGTGTTAGTGAATACAATTCTTTTAAAATATATAAATTAATTCCTCATTTTATGGCAGCTTTAGAAATGGAAAGATGTGTCTTCTACCCCACATTTGAAGTCTGCCACATGTGATGGGCACAACTAGTGACAGTTATAAATAACATAATAATAAAACTTTATTTATATACCGCTCCATTTCCCCGAGGGGACTCAGAACGGTTCCCAGGTAACATCACAAAACATACAAAGTAAAAACAACATAACCATAAGATTAACAAAACAAAATATAGCATAAAAATTATCGCCATAACACACATATATTAAAACTAGTCCTGCTTATTCAAGGCAATTAAAAAAAATTAAAAGACCAGGCCAAGATTCATCCAAGTCCAAAAATTCTAGGAGACCCGGAAATTAAGTGCAATGCTATGGCAGTCAACAATAATATTAGGTACGAGTCTGTGGCTGTTCATTCCGGGGCTGATTAGAGGAAATGATCTGGGTAATTGGTAGGAAGAATAAGGCCGTATTCGACAATGTGTAGGGCTGAGTTAGAATTGGTCATTTTCAAAGGCTTGTTGAAACCACCAGGTTTTCAAGCTCTTACGAAAGGAGGGGAGGGATGGGGTCTGTCTTATTTCCCTTGGAAGGGCATTTCAGAAGCGGGGGCCACTACCAATAAGGCCCTCTCCCTCATCCCCATCAACCACGCTTGAGACGGTAGTGGGATCGAGAGGAGGGCCTCTCTAGAAGATCTTAGAGCTCGTACTGGTTAATATAAGAAGATGCGATCACGGAGATAGGTGGGGCCCGAACAGTTTAGGGCTTTATAGGTCATGACCTGCACCTTGAATTTGGCTCGGAAACTTATTGGCAGGCAGTGAAGCTGTTTTAATAGGAGTGTTGTTTGCTCCCTATAGTTTGCTCCAGTAAGGAGCCTGGCTGCCGCCCATTGTACCAGTTCAAACTTCCCGGCCGTCTTCAAGGGCAGCTCACATAGAGTGCATTGCAATAGTCCAGTTTGGATGTAACCAAGGCATGGACCACCCTGGCCAAGTCAAACTTCATGAGGTATGGTTGCAGCTGGCACACAAGTTTGAGTTGTGCAAAGGCCCTCCCAGCCACCGCTGACACCTGAGCATCAAAACACAGCGTTGAGTCCAGAAGGACCCCCAAGCTATGGACCTGCGCCTTCAGGGGGAGTGTAACCCCGTCAAGCACAGGTTGCCACCCAATACCCCAGTCAGCCCCACGACTGACCATGATGACCTCTGTCTTGTCTGGATTAAGCTTCAACCTGTTAGCCCTCATCCAGTCCATCACACCTGTCAGACACTGGTTCAAGGTCTGGGAGGCTTCCTTGGAATTCAGTGGAAATGAGTAGTAGAATTGGGTGTCATCTACGTACAGTTCCTTAAGTGTGTTGAAAGTAAACTGCTTATTTATTGCTATTTGAGTCAAAAAGCAAGCCAAGACATGCAGAGATGCAAGCAGCACAGAAAATTTAGATCATTAATCTGTCTCTCTCAGAATCTTGCCCACAACAGAAAAATGGAACCCCAGCTTGGATAAAAGACATGCAATGGCTTTATTCTGTTCTAATTGGCTCAATAGGCAAAACTCACAGGGAAACCCTATGCAGGTGCACAGCTGCATCTCCTCTCTCCATGTGTAGCCAAAAGAAACATGAAGTACTCAATTTCAGCAGTCACATGATCTGTTGCGGCCAGAAAAAACGGTAGGAGCCTCTGCCGTTATGACTGGCCCAAAGGCCCAAAACAGCTGGAGTCCATTTTGAAAAATGGAACCGAACACAACCCTAGTGTCTACAATGCACTCCACATTTGTGCAGAACTGATTTCATTCTGGTCCTGGAATTCATAGAAGTCAGCTGCAGCACAGCTTATGACGGAATTCAAATTTTCCTAGAACTTTTTATAGCACGGTATCACTCTTGATTCACTTTGCAGCACACATTGAAGGTGTACATTTTGTGAACACACTGCCCTCAAGATAGCTTTAAACTACATTATAATATTAGTGTAGAACTGCTCTGAGTGAAGCTAATTCAGAGTCAGTACAATGCATTAGGTTTGTATGCTGTCATTGATGTTGTGACATAGCCAGATCTGACCAATTGTATAATAAAGTGAGGGGGATAGGAAAATCAATCAGTAGTATATTTACTATGAGCAATAAAACAGATTACAAAGAAAAGGCACCACAACAGCAATCAACTGGTATGGAAAGTGTTTATGTAAAAGTATGCTTTACCTTTAATGATTTTCAGTTAAGAAATGCAAGAAGTTTTCAGCTGAACTTTACAATATACATACCAATACATATGTGTGTACACCCCACACAGAATATATGAGGTAGAATTATCAATTATTTGGGGGCTCTAATAAAAAGGCTTTGTTTAGCTAATTCCTCATCAGTTTTAAATGAGAAAAATGCTGGAATTTTTCAGGCAATATCAGATGGAGAGTATCAATTTCCCTTGTGGTCTAAATAAATTCATTCGTAATCTAGCCATAATTGACATTCAATGGGTAGAATTTTGTGCTAATGCTTATTTAAAGAGGCCATTTTTAATGAAGGCAAAAGGTCATTTTTTGTAATCTTTGAATTAAAGGACTAAATGAAACAATGAATGGATGATTCGAGTTTTTCATGCTCCACCAGATAGCTGTATTATGCTTTGAAAGGTTACTTTAGAGTGGAAACGAAATGAAAGCATTCTCAAATTGCTGGTATACATGTGGGGTGGGGTTGAGATAGGACTGTAACTTACAATCTATATATTACTATTTTGTGACACTACATGGCCAACTTTCTGCTACACAGTGTTGAGTGTCAGTGTTCATGGATCAACTAGCAAGATCCTAGACTATCAAAGGCATGGTATATAGAATGAGCAAGCTCAGTGTGGAAAGATACTAAAGCTGGATTTCCACCGAGTCATTATAGTAGTGCTTGCTTAGTCTGCCTCTTAGGGGCAGCTAGCCATTACGAGGGGAGGTAAGCAACATCTATTTTGAGCAGTGTTTCCACAATGGCTTCCTTCCTTCTGTGACATTTTACTCCTGTCATCATCACAGAAAGACTGATTGATTAATAATGTTAAAATTAAGATATTACAGATTTGTTCTGAAATCTAGATCCTAATCAACTATATTGATTCCTCATTTTCCTGCCAAAGGTAGGTACAAAAGCAACATTCCACAAAGAGTTCTAAGAATTAGAAGTAACTGCACACAGTATTGTACATATTTTTAAGATGTTAGTGATATTTACACAATTGCTTAGTAGAAAACAGGAGATGCTTCCTCTACATTTAATGGTTGTGTAGAAGGAGGATTTACAGCTGGTGTTTTTTTTTTCTAACTTGGTTGTGTAACTGACAATACCTGCTAATGTTTTCCCTTTCCAAAAACAAAGAATCAAACAAACAAATCAAGGTGTAGGAATCATCTCCCGCTTTCAATCTTACAACCATGCTATACATTCAACACCTGGATGATTTCAGTAAAGCGGGAGCATATACCTCAGAGAGATTCAGGAAGAGAAGGAGAGGAAGAGAGAGAAGGAGATTTTACTAATTTTGAAATTACGGTGTGGTATATGAGTATTGAAAAACAAAATTTGATTCTTTATTCAATTATATCAGATTATTAAGTCTTCTCTTACATCCTAGAATAATAAGTTGAAAAAAATAACATTTGAGGACTTATCCTCATGAATTTTATGTGGGTTTAATTTGTTTTAAATATGTGCAGTTTGTTCTCAATGCTATACGAGAGGCAGAGACAGCCTTAAAAACTTCTAACATGTACATTCTCACTGAAAACATTTTGTGTGTGCACGTATGTCAAGAGAGTTTTTCATACTTGGAAGGTATGGTTTGGAGTTGTAGTTTTTCTATCATAATGTCTGTAATGCAGGCTACCTCTATGAACCAAATTGTGCAGCGCCCTCTTTTTGACACTCCCCCTCAGGCTGTGCAAGTTGCTCTGTGGCTATCATGTTATGCTGTCTGTTGTTGAGCATTTAATCCTGGTTGTTCTGTTAAAGTGGCTCCCCAGAATATCAGAGCTGGTTGAAGACTGGATAGCACACAGATTGATATTTATTACCAGATGTAATTATTGACTTTGTGATGGGAACATTGTACATAAATGTTGCCATACATGACATTAAAACACAGATTTGGATAGAGCTGAGTTTGCAATGTTAGGGCATTGCTGGTAAAATGCCAAAATCTGATCTGTAAGGAAAATGACAGGAATCTAATATTACAATTTGCTTCATTGTATTTCAGCATCTTAACAAATGTTCTTTTTAAAAATCTCTATCACTTTTTTCAACTTTTATCTAAATCTGTTTTAAAATCTTTGCGAGTCCACTCATAGGAGAAAAACCACTCATAGGATAATCCACTCAGGAGAAAAACAGGACATACATGAAAAATACATAAATTACAGGTTGAGCTACCTTTATATGATAATCCAAAATCTGAACTACTCCAACATTTTTAAAATAGTGTGTACAAAATGACCTGTGTGTATAAGATGTATATAAAGCATTAAATAATTTTGTGAATGCATTTGGGTTCCTGCCTCCAAGATACCCCATTTATACAGGCAGTCCCCAAGTTACAAACATCCAACTTACAAAAAACTGAAATTTATGAACAGAGTTGAGACAACAGGAAGTGAGAGAAATCTACTATTAGATTTCTTGAAAGCGTTATTATGGGAAAAGGCTTTACCACCAATCCTTGTTTCCACAAGTCATTTTTTTTTTCAAAATCCAATTTTCACAGGGACAAAATGTGGTAAAATGTTCTGAACAGGCACATTTCTCACAGAGAGGCACAAATTTCTCTTCCAAAGTTACCCGAGGGGCCTGGCTGCATCTTCAGGCCCCTTGGAATAAGCTTCTGATGCATCAAAATGATGCATCGGGAGCTTTGGAAAGGGGAGAGGTGATGCAACCAGACCCCTCCAGTAAGTTTATCAGGGAAATGGGCTGGTGAGTAGCTAGATGCCTTCCTAGGTTGACCTCTGAACAACCCAGGAGGACATGTAGCCACACACACATAAGAAAAATATGGGATGTGGGCCCATTGTGTGGCTTAAATCTTGAAAGGAATTGGGATTTTTAATCCTAGTTCCTTTCACAATTTGACCTTTTCTGGAAGGATCTACAGTCTCTGGGTTACTCACACAAGACTAATCTTTATGTTTTGCTGTACTATAGATCAGGATATATGATCACAGGGTTAGGTGCACATCTTTCTATCACTCAACATGTAAATAACACTGGCCTGAGACTGAGTGAGTAGGAAATACAATGCCATTATTTTTTTTCATTACTGTTTTGTTTATCTTCTTGGATTTCATCAGTGAGTCCTTTGAAACTCTAACTGATTAGGAAATTGCTCTAATTTATCTTGTTCCACTCTGAAATCACTTGTAAAAGGATATGGCCACCTATTTGCGATATCCCACCAGGTGCCACCAATTATAAAGGAATCAGCCCACCAATTATAAACACATAACGGAGGTCTGAGTGAAGGCAGAGCTTTCCTCAGGCACAACCACACACACAAGATGGAGGACAAAAGGCAAACAACAAGGCGAGGCCATGAGGGAACCAGTGCATACACACACCCTCACTCACACAAAGCCAGTCAGTGGGAAGCCACCACTGTATATTTTTATTTTTGCCTTTGCTCCTTCCAGTTATTTGTTAAAGATTATTCTCATTGCCACCAATTTATTATTTCATTAGGCCGCCTCATATACCGGGATGTTCAGAAAGCCATATGAAGACTTTAGTTGGAATAAAACAGGAAAATATTGTTTATATTGAACAATCAAAATGCTTAATGGTTGCAGATAACTTGTCAGCCTTTTCTTCATACAGAGGATAATAATAATAACAATAACAATAACAATAATAATAATAATAATAATAATACAGTCTATTTATACCCCGCCACCATCTCCCTCAATGGGGACTCAAGGCGGCTTACATGAGGCCAAGCCCAAACAGCAAATTACAATACAGTAAATACAATAAAATAAAAACCAAAATGCAAGCAACAACACAGTAAAATACAAAAACATGATGAATCCAATAAGCAATGAACACAAAACATAAGAATGCAATGAACAATCACAATAACAGTGAGTGGGCTGCATGGCGAATAAAATGATTAAAAACTCAGGGTGAGATAAAAGGAGCAGATTATTTGCAAGGGAGAGCTCATAGGGAAATGGTAGTAAACAGGCCTTCATACAAAGGGGAGGTGTACTCCAAGGACAAAAGCGTTGAGGGGAGCAATAGCATAAGTTTGTATGGCTACTCTCCAAAAGCGCAACAGCAGAGCCAGGTCTTGAGATTCTTCTTAAAGCTTTCTAAGGTAGGGGCTTTCCTAATCTCTCCCAGCAATGAGTTCCAGAATGGTACTTATATCTTTTGTTTCTTAGAACAGAGTTACAGAGAAATCCAAATAGGGATCTTTTAAAACCTTTTGAAATCTCCCTTCCTTCCACAGCACTCTAAAACACCATAGAGGCCTATTAATTACTATTCCTCAAAGAGGTATCTTTCCTATAATAACACAGTTCCCAAATCCTTTCCTTCCCCCCTTCAAAACTCCTTGTCCTTCTTCTTTACCACCAAAACCCTAACTCCTTCTTCTTCCATCCCAAACTCCGAACTGCGCTTAAGATAGCTGCTTTCTTCTTCACTTTGCCTCTGGCTCTGACCATCTCCAGCTACTGAGCTTTTCCCTCCAATTTCATCAGCCAGTCAGGCTGCACTTCTGCCTTACAGACTGCCTGGCTGCTCCACCCCTCAGCTCTGCTTAGCTTCAGCAAGCTGGGCCTGGTATCTGCCTTTTACACCAACCTTGATGGACCAACCCTTTACACACCAACCCTTTATGGTAGGCCAATCTGTTACATCAGTCATGAATTTAGCAGGTTTCTAGTGCACATGGACTTACAAAGAATAAAAAATAGGAAATTAAATTTCTTAAAGGCATCTCAAGTACTACATTGGGTGCATCTACACTGTAGAAATTGATGCACTTAACTGCCTTGGCTTAGTGCTATGAAATCTGGGGATTTGTACTTTAATGAGTCATCAGTCCACTTTGGAATGTTATTCTGTCATGACACTTAAACTGGTGTAGCCATATTTGTACTCAATGTATTAAGGAATAACATATTATTTTTCAATTATTCTCCGGGATTTCAAGCATGCTCAATTCTACCTTCACTACAGTGCACCCTTAGAAACTTGGAGAATCCTTGAAAAATAATGAGGTCATTTCATGCTTGTTCCTTAGCACATTGAGTACAAAAATTGTGATGCATATTCTCATCAATAGAAATATACATTAGATTCATGGAGCCTTATTTGAATGTTGTAGTGCAATTTTCAGACTGTTTCACAGGCACTCACATTAATTGTGCAAGTCTTCACAGTAAGCTATTGTGTTTGGTACATTCATATTGTAAGTTAAGCTTGACCGATAGTCATATGATTTTTTTTATAAATCCTTTCAGTTAGCAAAAGATTTCACCAACTAGCAAACACTGATTATTCTAAATTCATTTTCTGGATGGGGCTATGAGGTATTTTACATTCAGATTCCTCCTAATTTGGCTAAAATGCAGTCTACTGTGACACAATTGAGTTTTTCTTCATCAGTTTCTTACTGAATCTCAGAAAACTGGCTGGATAGATCTTCACCAAATTTGGAGGGGATGGAGACTTAACAAATCGGTTGCTGGGTACTCCAAATGTTAGTAAACAAAATTATTTCATGCCTAGTAACACCACATGATAAAAGACATGCTCTCTCACAAGCATTTGAGACTCATGCTCCTTGTGATGAATGTTAGAGCACTCAGAGAAGTAGGCATTTGTCACTTGGGTTCTTTCATACTTCAAAATTACTGCACTGTTATATCAATTATAGGATGAAGAGGATGTGGCACTACAATTCTTCCTTTTAACTGTGATAGTTCCATACTATGGATTTCTGGGATTTGCAGTATTAAAATCTCCACCATAGAGTTTTTTTGACTCATAAAACTACAAGATCTAGGATTGCACAGCAGTTAGCATAGAATCACCGTGATATATCTGTATAGTATAAAAGAGTTCACAGAGTAGCTGAAGCTGAACAATCATGATCAATGATTAATGATTTCACGAAGGGATGGGCACTATAGCTACTCTAAAATAAAATGGTCAAACAGAGCAGATCAAGACATATTGACAACAAAAAAATGTAAAGTGTAAAATTTGCATACAGCTACATTGAGAATTATTGCAATCTTTATCATAATTAGTTTTACTGGACCTGCTTTCTTTGAGAGTGAAATTCCAGTCATAGCAAAATGAGTGTGAACAACAGAAGGAACCCTTATATACATCCACTGATGTTTCACATGCGAGCAATAAATCAATTATAAACTCATGGCTGCCTGAATTGCAAATGCTCACTCATACTGGCTCATTTGTTTTCATAGCCTTCGACTGTGCCATGAGGAAACTTCATCAAAAATTGCATTCTCTTTTATTGAAAATGGAAATCTTTTGTTTTGTTTGATGATGCTGGTAGGCTATAGCAAAGGTCACAAGGTGGGAGAGAAAAGAGACACTGCAGGATCATTAATCATTGCCCTGCAGGAAGTCTTGGCTTCATTAGACTAACATACTGTGTGCAAGTGGCATGGAAGAAATAGAGAAATGCACTGATGAAAAAAATAGTCTGGGGAAAATATTTTTCATGATAACAACTGTAATGAGAAACCAAAAGACATACCAGTCTTCCCTTCCCAATGTGACATGTACTTTGGCCTCCTAATAACAAAGGTTGTGCCATTACTTTATCAGGTAACATCTAGACCTTAAACATTTCTGAAATATTCTGGGAAGCACCAGTGAATGTTTAGTGTTCAGACCATACACTGACTTTCTAGTGAGACTGTCAGTTGTCATTCTGATGAAAGCAGGTAGGTCTTTACACTGTCAGTAAATTTGGTTAAGATGTTGCTTTTCAGCATGGATATTCTAGAAGTATCACCATCAGCATATAATTTACATCTCTTTGGATCAAGGTACAGATGAAATGCAGTAAGAGTAATGATAAAAACCTCTTTTGAACAGTTGCTTTGATACAGGGAGCATTTGATCAGTGTCAGGGGTCAGGAGGTTCACTTTCCTATCAACAAGGCTACATATCTATATTAGCATCATTTTACATGTGTGTCGGGTTTACTTGTTTATGTTTTTGTGTCTGTGTGTCATGCCCTTGCTAGAAGAATCCTGTAGTAGAGGTAAGCTTGGATCTCCTGGATACCCAAAACTGCTGATTTCCTTATGTCCTTGGTATACAGGAGAAAATTCAGAGTGCTATACCAGAGAAGGGAAGAACTCTGTTCTAAATTAATAAGATGAGCAGACTCTTTCCCCATTATGAGAGCTTAGGGAATAAATATTGTATTAGGACTATTTTTGCCCCACCACTCTCATTTGTAGCCTAGTGTTTTAAAGAGTGGGCGTCATTCTGATTTCAAACTGCCATAGGATTTTCAGGTTTTTTAAAAAGGCAATGTTTCTACCCCTTGAATGGTTGGTTGTATAGCCATGTTGTTTCTCACTTAAGCAATGTACCCCATCTCAAGTTTGGCAAGATCACTCCTTTCCAATGCAGCCAGTTACCTTTTCCCCCTAAATTGTGTGCATAAATATGAATTTTCCCATCAAAATATGGCTATTTTAAAAGTCAAATGTTAGGAAGCTAACAAAAAAACAAAACCTTGCTAATCTTCCAAAAACTGGCAAACTGTTTATAGGGGCAAACATGTCTTCAAATTATAGATGGGTGTCATTATAGACATTTTCATTTCCCAATGCAAGCCCGGTTTTACAAATCATGATGCAATTCTGAATCCGTTTGGAGCAAATCAAAATTCATTTTAAATGCAATAGAGGACAATTCCAAATTTCCAAGTAGCTGTGACTTGGAGACAAAATAAAATTGGGGCCATTTATTGGCCAGCCCATGTCATTCCCCAGAGAGCAAAGTGGCCACTTCTTGTTGCACAAATGACCTAAACTTTTCTGGATTAAAAGGCCTGCTAGCTAACACACCCCACTTCTTTAGGATCCTTCCTAAGGGGGACTCTTCTGGAACTGGCAGACTCCTAAGCGACTCATACCCAATCCTCATCAACTCCCTTCCCAGTTCGCTAACCACAGGTTAAAGGAAGCTCGCCCACCTAGGCTGCTGAATCCTCTTGCTTTCAAAGAAAACTCAGATCAAACACTATGCACCCGAGGCCATGACCTGAAGGGTGTCCTGCTCCTCTACAGCTTCTGTCATGGGATGCTGTAGAGGAGTTGTGGGTTGTGGACCACTATAAAAGCAGCAAAAAGCAGGTGACTTTCATAGTGGCAATCCATGGGACTGATTTCTAGGCATGAGTGGTTTCTAGGCATCAAATATTTGATGTCAGAAGAAAGTCAGAACTTTCTGACATCCAAACAAGATTCCAGAGTGCATTCGCACATTGGAAGTCTTTTTTAAGTTTTGAAGCATCCAGAACCATTGGTTCTAATGGCCTGGATATAGCTTTGGATATATTTTAAAAATATTTTTAGTGCAACTAACCCTGATGGGAGGGAAGCCTAACTGAGCTTGCCTCCCAGCCAATCAGGGTTTACATTTTTCGAAAGGGGAGGGATTATGGCGCATCCACCAGCCATTACCTCATATAAGGCCAGCCACATGGCTTGAAGCCTCATTCCAGTCAGGAAAAGTACAAGGGTGGGTTTTTTGGGGGTTTTTTTGCTGCTGCTGCAGCAGCTGGCTGGGAAACTATTTGCTCACTTTTTAAACAATTCATCTCATAACTGAAATCTAGCAGACTGGTGCCCCAGGCCAAAGTTACTTTTTCTCTGTGTTGACGCCTGCCTGCCTGCCTGAATGTGTCCATTCAGCATAATTGTACCCCTACTTCTCCCATAATTTCCTAACACCTCTCTGTACAGAGAGACTGGTGGTTTGTTCCCTGCATTTTAGGGAACATGCCAAAATTACTATTTGTCTGAGTTGAAGCCTGCCTGCCTGTCTGCCATAAGCATGGCCTGACTTAGGTCAGTCAAGACTAAGTTTGCATTGCAGTCTTCATGCAGCCATGGCCACTCAGGACGTTAATCTTGTTCCTGAAGAAGGCTGAAGTCATACCACCACGATGGACTGTATTGTTGGCGGGTGGTCTCCCCTAGTGGCCACCTGGCACACCCCATTGCCATGCTGACAGGACAGTTCCTTCCATCCTGCCCCAGATCTTGTCATGTTCTACCCTTAATTTTCTGCTGGAGTGAATGTGTGGGTTGAATTGGGAGAGACAAGACTTGATCATATCACTGCCTGTAGTAATCTATCTTCATAAGAGATAGAGTTTACCATGCCCATCATATTTCTGGAATTAATCCGTTGGCTTCATGCTATCAATCAATCCAGTAATCCATGGCCAATTAGCCATCTGTCAGTTATTGTGATGATGCCCCCTTCTGCCAGAAAGAAGGGAGATGACTAGATGGCCCTTGGGGGTTCCCTCCAACTTTAGGAATCTATGGCAATAAGGAATTGGTTGATATTGGTTTCTTCTTTTGGCTAATATGAGAATAATTCAATTGTTTTTTTAAAAAGGTTCTGTCAATTTTTTAAAAAAAATACCAAGATGTATGAATACATTTGAAAGTTGGGGGAAATGATCTTACATCATCCCCTAGAAAATTCAGGGAGGTACCTCTTTTTTATTTTTAAAAAATATTTTCAAAATTCTTTTAAAAAATCTTAAAAATTGGTGGATTAACTGAACATTGTGAAACTTGGTATGCTAACAGTGCAGGATGTGTTCTACCACCGTAACAAGTTTAATCAGGATAGCTCAAAAATTAGGCAGAAAGAAGCCCCCGAAGTTTCCCAACTTTGTGCTGTTTTTCCCCTATTGCACAATCATGTCTGCTATCAATGAATCCCTTCCAAAGTTTCGAAAGTTTTGGAATGTTTCGAATTTTTTTTGAAACATTTGGAAGTGACTTTAGAATTGAAGCACCAGGGCCTCCTACTTTTGAACACAGTTTAGAACCTATCATGCCTACTGATTTCCTCTTGGGATTTGTTTCAGATAGTCTAGTTTCCCCTTATATTGCTGCAAAAGCTTCATCAGGCTAATGGCAGAAAAAGCTCAACCAATTGTCCTTTGTCCTCTTGTCTCCCTGTCTCCTCTCACAATGTTGTAAAATGCAAATCAGTTAGCAATATCCACACCTCGCCTTCCTCCAGTTTTGAGCCTTCTTTCCCCTTGAAACATTGGTCCACTTGCCTTTTGTTGTGTTGCTCCTTTAAAGCAGACATCTAATTGCAGTGCCTCCCCTAGAGAGGTCAAGCTGATGGACCTTAATGGAGTCCTGTGAGCACTAGCCAGATCTGTCAGGGTTAGCACACAGCCCTGGCTTCCTTGGCCCAGGCAAGACAGATGTGAAAGATCTCAAAAAAGCCCCTTTGCAAAATGTTTCTAAAAATATGTAGTGATTTCAGCTAGAACCACATATAGAGGGCTCTGTGCCCAATGAGCCTTTGCTAAACCAGATCAGCCAGAACAGAGTACAGGCACTCTGATTTGAAGGTAAAGCTACAGAAGTTTATTGTGATTTGGTCAAATAGGGTGGAAGCACAAGCAATACACTTCAAAAGGTACAAGCATAAATTCACAGAAAATACATGACATCTTATAGTTCTGATAGCTTTCAGACTTCCTGCTCCCTCCCTTAATCAGCTGAAAAGGGAGGGAGGCTAGAATCTGCACCAGGATTGCCAAGGGGTTCCCTTGACATCATAGCCTACAGGAGAAGATTTCCTCAATGGGAAGAAGGACAGCTGGTAGCTTGACAGTTTAAAGAGCCAATCTGTTATAGCGGTGCCCCTTAATAGGACACAATCCAGGAGGAAAAGATAATGTGGATATGCTGATGAGTCCCTGATTAAGTTGTGTCCAGTTCCAAGAAATGATGATTCCAGATCATCATGGGCTATCCCTATAGAGAGCAACAATCAGTCCCAAGTTAAATGAACAAAAATCCTGAGCCCATCTTGCTGACAAAGAGGATCATATGTCTGCACACACACACACAGGTTTTGAATTTATCTGTTTTTGGGAAATAGCTGGAGGGAACCTGACTATAGTCCTTGTTCCCAAAGGGATTATGCTAAATGACGACATGGAAAGGTAGCTGCCTTCTAGCTACATTTTGATAAATTAATTTGGTACCATTTTTACATTTAAGTATTGATACAATGCATAAAAGATACAAGTTACACATAAAATTTAAAGTTTATACATTTATTCAAGGCTTTGATTTGATAGTGTTTGTAGGGTACAAACTGCTAGGGTCATCTCAGAATCTCTCTAGTAGTTTCAACATTTTGCAATTTTAGAGCCACTGAAAATGTTTAAAAGATAAAGAAAAATATATATCTTACTTGAAGACTCTAGATAATCTAACATATTTTTGGGGGGCGGGGAATGATGTGGTTCAACAACAAGGAGTGTATCTACATATCATACCAGCAAGGATTCGTGCAGTCTGTCCCAGCATAAATAAGCAAAGATCTTACCCTATGATGAGGGTAGGTAGATCACACCCACCCCTTTAGCCCATCGCCTGGAAACACAGTTCAGTTACAAATCCTCTGTAGAAATTCTCAGCAATGTGCCAACCACCCCTATAATATTGACACAATAGGTAGAATGAGCTTTTATTTCAGGAGCCAGGCTTGGTGATGTTAAGTGCAGTTAAGATGTTCCCAAAAGCTATGTTTGAACTTGGCTATGTTGTAACCCTCATTTCTCCACACTATACAATAGCTGAAAGTGTTGCCTTCAATTTGATGACTCAAAATACTATTCAAGAGTACTGGTTTTTATCATGTCTTATTCATACTGCTAAACACTGTGCAAAGGTGATTGATAAGAATCGCTAGTGCGGTATTATTTAGCTATAAAAGTATATAATAATTTCGCTTCAAGTGCTAACAACATTTGCTAGATTTTTTTCCAGCCACAAAAAACCATCCTCAAGAACTTTCCGATGGAAATGAAAAGAATAAATGACAGACTTGCAGGGAAAATAAAACTGATAAAAAGTGTCTTTTCAACTTTGCAGAAAGCATCTTGCTTTTTTATGTCCAGAACAATTTGAAATACTTTTCTTATCCTATGGCACCCCTAGGACTCTTATCTCTAAGCACCAGTGCTGATAATGTTTCTGGCAGCCAAGCACCTCCTAATCTTGTTAACACTCACTACTTTGCCAACTTAGCACTAAGTTTATTAATAGGTCCTTGAGTCTTGAGGAAAAGAGGGTCTCTGGAGCTTAGGGAATGTCATTATTTGTTGTCTTTTTAACTCTGATTGCTCTGCAGAAAAATCTGACCTGTAGAAAACATGGCATTAAGAAACCATTAGTATAAAGTGAATAGGATAGGCTGATGGCAAAGTATATTCCCCTGACTTATTGCTGTTCTTTTGTCATCAGTTTCCTTGCAAACACAGTATGGGGCAGTGCCTTTGTCAGCAGGGGAGAATCATTGCCTCAACACATTGCTGCTACAAAAAAGGAGAAGAAAAACAAGGCTATAAAAAGTAGACGTCAAAGCAGATTTCTGCCCTATGTGGCAGCAGACAAACTCATTTTCCTTTCTGTTTTGGGATTGTTGCCTCAAAGTTCCTGAATAGATTGGTGTTAGGCCAGTTGTTACCAAATCAATTGCTGCCAATGAGGGCTTTTTTATTGGTTTGTATGCTGAGGAACCCCTGGAGAGCACATTGCAAATCATTCTTCAATATATTAGAGATACACTCCAAAGGCAGCAGGTTCCATCTGATCATGGAAGCTAAGCGGAATCGGCCTTGTTTGGTACTTGGATAACAGGCCACCGGTGAATATCAAGTCCTTTAAACCAATCTCACACTCCAGAAACTCCATTTATAAGCAAAGCAGTTTATTAAGGAATAAATGTAGCTTCAGCAAAAAGGTTAAAAGATCAAAACTTAATACAGAATATAATCCATGAAAAACAAGTTCTTGCTTTTCTTTTTTTTTTCTTTTAAAAAATTCATTTCAAAAGAGAAATAGGCACTTGAAACTTGAAAGCAATAATCCATGAGTCCAGGAAACAAGCAGGATCCTAAAACTGGAGCCTTTAACAAAACACAGAAGATCAAGAGTACACAATTAAAACATGCATCCAAAGATACAGGGGACCAGGAAACCACTTGATACTTGGAACATGAGCCCATGAATAAACACATAGGAAAACCTGATACTTGAGTCAATCAATCCCATACACATGAGAACACTTGAGAGAGGAAACTTGAAGCATGTACTTGAACCCAGACGTTGATACCTTTAATCAATAGCCCAAATCAAAGCTCACTGATACCAAAGAAACTATGATGCTTCCCTTGGGAACTTTCAGTAGGGCCCCTTCTCATTAACAGGTACTGAGATCAGCACCTCCCTATAGCTGCTTGTCTTTGTTGGCAAACTGCTCTTCTTCTATCTAAATCAGGAAAAACAGGGGGATCAGGAGGAGACACATCTGCAATTACTACATTCCGATCAGAGACTGACCTTGGTTCCCTTGAGAAATCTAACTCAGGCCTGTCAGCCTTTGAATCTGTCTCCATCTGCAAATCCATTGCTGGCCTAACATTCCCAGAATTCTCAGCCCCATCAGGAACAGAAGCAGACTCCCGTGAGTCCTGAGATGCTGGAACAATCTCCTCTGAAACCTCAGACAATGGTACAATCACAGGCTGAACCACAACGCTTTCAAGCTTTTGGATATAATTCTAGTTTGAGTGCAACAACCCTGTGATTACAGTTTCCTGTTTTTGTCTTAAGTGATTTTTGGTATTCCTATTCAAAGTTGGTCCTTGCTTTTTGTTAAGCTTCTGGAAATCTAGATCATGGATGTATTTTATTAGATATTCTTTTCTTAACAAATGTGTTATTCTTGTTCATCTGTGTGGTGCTTGGGTAAAAAGGGATCAAGTAGGCTACTGGGCTGTAACAATAATAAAATTTACCGGGATTAACTGGTTTCTATTTGGACTTGCTGTCAGGTCATGATTTTTTGTCCCACTTATTTGCCCTGCATTTTGATGCTGTCTGGTAGCACCTCAAGCTTCACTAATGGAAGGGAGGGAGGGAGGGAGGGAGGGAGGAAGGAGGCGAAGAAGAAGGGAGAGGGATCTAATGGGGGAGGAAAGGAGGGAGAAAAGGAAGGAGTTGGAGGAGGAGGAGGAGGAGGAGGAAGAAGAAGAAGAAGAAGAAGAGAGAAAGAGCCACAGAAATGGGGAGGAAGAGGAAAGAAGGAGTGAAAGAAGGAAGGAAGAAGTTGAACAAAAAGGGAGAAGGAGCCACAGAAATAAGAGAGAAGCCATGAAGGGAGGAAAGAAGGAAGGAAGGATGTAATTAGTTGAAGAAGAAAGGAGAAGAATCCAATGAAGGAGAAGAGGAGGGAGGAAAGAAAGAAGGAGTTGGAGGAGGAAGAATGGAGCAGGACGTAGAGGAAGAAGCAGTGAACAAAGGGTGGAAAGAAGGACTAGGTTGAAGAAGAAAAGAGAAGGATACAGAGAAATAGGGAGAGGCAGTGAATGAAGAGAGGCAAGAAGGAGTTGGCATAGAAGGGAGCATTCTCCACTGAGAGAGAACCAATCTCCCTCCTGTCCTCCCTCCCTCCCACCTGCTGCTTGCTCCAGGGCCTCTTGCAGGAAGAAGAAGAAGAGGAAGACAACAATGAGATGAAGACTGAGAGGAGGAAGGCTGCTGCTGCTTCTTCTTCTGCTGCTGCTTTTGCTGCTTCTCCTCCGTACAGTGCTGCTTCTGCTGGTGGCTGCTGGTGCACAGTGGGTGTGGGCAGAGGGGTTTCAGGTGCCCTCCCTCCTCTTCCTCTTCATCTTCTCCTTCCTCCTTCTCCCTTTTACGAAGCAGCAGCAGTGGCTGAGCATCATGTTATTGTTGCTGCTGTTGCTGCTGCAGGGCAGGAACTGAATGGAGGTGATGGCACTGGAGGAGGAAAGGGGGAGAGAAAGGAGAAGGGGTAAAAAAGGAAAAGAAAGGGATATTAAAAATGACAGAGAAAAGGAAGAGAGAGAGGAAGTAAAAGGGAGAGGAAGAGAGAAAGAAAAATAAAAATAAAAGAAAGGGATAGAACAAGAAAGGAGAGGGGAGAAATAGAAAGGGCATGAAAGAAAAAGAGGGAAAAGGAGATAAGGGGGGACGACCTCTTCCTACTGCATACATTTGCCTCTGCCTTGAAGAGCCTCCCTGTGACTCCTTGCTGCCCCCCTGGAGGAGGAGGAGGAGGAAGAAGAGCTCCTCCATGCTGACCTGGAGGAGGAATAAGGCCCGGCAGCCATTCCAGGGAGGCGGAAGAGGCGGGATTGAAGGAGGTGGTAGTGTGACCCCTCTCCATTTGCTGATCAACCTCTCTAAAGATTGCATCCCCCACGTTAGAGCTGCTGGCTTAAACAGAAGTTTGATGGCCATTTGCCAGGTGTGTTTTGATGTTGCATGTAAAGGGATTGGATGCCCCTTGTAGATTCTTCCAACTGACTGTTCTATGATTTTTAACTTCCCTACACAATCTTCCTGGTTGTGATTCCCGAAGAAAACTGTAACAATAGGTAGTACATTACGGAAACAATTATAGCGATGGAAAAACTCACACTCTACTTTGGCACTACATGGTCTTAGCTTTCTCTCTCTTTCTGTCTCTCTGTCTGATAGAGATGGTTTGTGTTACAATATGAATATAATCTATGCAAAAATACATAGATTTTTTTAAAAAGAAGTGCTGGGTTCCAGCAACTCTAAGAAACCTTTATAATATGCATACAAAGACACACACATATCATAATGTTGGATTTTTCCTAATCTTTAAGTAAGTCATATAAAACAAAACACTGATATTCAAACTCAACATGGTTATGCCAACATAGCAGCATGGTATATGTTATCAAAAAAGCTAGAGAAATACATTCATAGCAGAGTGCATTGACCCTTTTCAATAATGAATTTTTACATGCACACAAAGCAACTGCACCTGAGTACAGGCTATTCCAAAGTTACGAACAAAATATGTGTTCTTAAATATGAGACATTTGTAAGTCAGATGTTTGTAACTCAGGGGCTGCCTTTATATGAAAGAGCTTTCTTCCTTTCCTGAGCCCATATATATGGGAGCATATATGTGGTGTGCAGGATATGGAAATCTGATTGCTGATTGCACAGCATTTCCGCACCCTCTCCAACACATACCATATGCCAGTTGATGTTTCATAAGGTGAAAAGCAGTGAACCCACTGAGCAAGTGACAAAATGTTCCATTGTTTCCTTTTATTTCCATTCCATTTCCAGCTCGGATATCACAGCTGCTACAGATGTGTCAAACAATTAATTTAGTGCCCAGCTGTTAAATATTTACTACCTTTCTTGATACACTGTACAATAATCATTTTGGCAGATATAATTATTTAATTACAGTTGAATGGGAAAAGGGAAACACAGATGGATTCCTGCAGTTACTGTCTTTTACTTCCAATCTTGCTCCTTAAGTGGATATTTGAATAGGGAAGCAAAAAATACCATACATACATACAAAACACACAGTCACATTACGCTATCATAGTCAGTAGTACGTGGGAAATGCCATTACGAATTATGTTTTGTGGTCTATTGACATTATATAGCCAGCCTTCCATATTTCCTGGATTTAGGGTCACAGAGACCCACATTAAAGGAGATTCTTTAGGAATCTCCAAGTCCTTCAGCATGACTCTATGGTCTACTTTCAGTAGACGTTGATAATAAATTGACATTAAAGGATCAACAGATTTCCAGTCATAATTTTTAATCAAATGCACAAAAGTTAAACTTGCAAACGTGGAGGCTTAACTATATTTTGAAAAGAAACATTGCATATATTTCTATGAGTAGATTTGCATTATGCACATATGTGTGTGTGTGTGTGTGTGTGTGTGTGTGTGTGTGTGTGTCTTTTATGGGAAATCCTACTATCTCAGCACAATGAAGTTACAAGAATATGTAGAGAAATGTTTGCACTCCAAAATATGCAAACCCTAATGTGTTCCTCACTGAAGTTCCGGCTTTGAATCACAGGAACTATTAATGCCAATTTTAGACATGGCATGTGCCATTTTCAAACCTTCCTAGTAATAATTATGGGTGAATCAAATGTTTGCTTTGTATATCTTCTGCAAATACCTTCATGGTGTATGTGTTCACAGCGTGCCATATTGAGCTTTTAAATTATGCTCACACTTGTTTACCATTGACGAGAAGGGAGCTCTCAACACCTCAAGGCACTACATTGAAATAGAAGACAACAACCACAAGATTTTATTTTCAAAAAATGCATTTTTCAACACATACAACTTTTGCACAAAATATAATGTCGTGTGTGTGTAAAAACATGGGGAAATTGTTGAAGATTTTTTCAAAAGCTCTTGAGATACACACACACACACAACTCAGCAAAAGTGTGCAAAGACTCTCATTCCTTTCCTATGGTATATGAGATGGAGATAACCAAAGATTTGACTTCCTATGTGCATTCATCACTGATGGTTTAAAACATTTATTTGCCTAAGGCAAAAAAAATATAGATTAGGGTTGCTTAGCTCGCTTTGTGGAGTTCTTCAAGCAGCGGGAAAACACTTTTTTATTCTGACAGGCCTTTCAAGCATTTCTAAGGGGGAAAGCCTTTTATAATGGTTATATTTTTGTCTTATTTCTTGGGTTTTAATAAACATGTTTTAATTGCTTTTAATTATATTTACAAATTTAGGACATCTTTATAGATCAGATCTTTTCTCTGAATCTGTGCTAATTTTCTAAGTTGCTTTGAGTCCCTCGACTAGGAAAGAGACAAAACAGAAACAAGTAAAATAATCACTAATAACAGCACTTCCTTGAGTTATAAAGCTGGACTGCCAATTGAGGCATTCTATAATACCAAGAATGGAAATGCTACTTTTTGGTATACCTAAAAGCAACACGTTTGTGCAGTGGAGTGGGGATAAGGCAGGCTGTGTGGGACACCCAGCATCAGTTACCTATAGCAACCTCTTAATTCTGCCTAATAAAGTGATTGACACTGGTATATGTTCATTTTGCATGCATATGAAGGCATATGTCCAAAGAGGAAGACAGGAATCTCCATACATCACACTGTAGGGAATATGTAGGGAAATGTTTGCAAAGCAGAAGAATAAGAAGAGTTCTCCATATGATTAAATAGTATAGGTACTTATCTGTTTGTCTATCTAATATGTCAGAGTAGTGTGTGGATAAAACAATACAGATAATAATAATAATAATAATAATAATAATAATAATAATAATAATAATGCTTTATTTATATTCCTCTCTATTTCCCCGTTCCATGGGGCAAAACAATTAATCATTGCTCAAGATATTTATTGAGCTGCTGGGGCAAGCAGGGCATGAATATGGATAGCAACTATTAATCAGAGGTATAATGGTAGTATTACCAACTACTATTCCTCCTCCTTGTAAGCTAGTGAGCAAAGGTATGTCTTTCTTGAATGGTACATTGTTCAAAATTAACATCACTAAGTAAAGGTGCACCTACACTGTAGAATTAATACAGTTTGACATCACTTTAACTGGCCTAGCACAATGTTATGGAATCATGATTGTTGCAGTTTAACAAGTCTTTTAGCTTTCTTTGCCCAGCAGTGCTCTAAACAACTCCCAGGATTCCATAGCACTGAGCCATGGCTGTTGGAATGGTGTCAAATGGCATTAAATATACAGTAAAGACACACTCCTTGTGATTTATGGGATGCCTTTGCAAAAAATCATGGTTTTCTTCCCCTTTAGAAATCCACTGGCAAGAACTAATTAGCTGCAATCACTCTACAGTGTAGATCAGGCATTTGCAAACGGTGTCGGAATATATATATATATATATATATATATATATATACACATACATATATATATATATATATACACACACACATATACACACACACACACACAGTTGAAACAGGTCCTGGCTCTTGTGCTCCCTCATTATATTACTCCCAGTGAGGCAACACAAAGATTGATGTCCACAGCAAATCTCAGACCTTGGTTACATATACTATATATAGGGAGAGACATTTGTTCAAGCATTGAGGCCCCAGATTGGTTTGTTCTTTTAATTGCATCACCATCACTTTGAATTTTGACCAGAAGCAAATCATCCGCTGTAGCCTTAGGCACCAACTGCTTTTACTGCAGAACCATCTTGAAAGGAGAGTGAAAGATGTTCTATTTCAGACTTCACTAACTTTATTAGTCCTGCCTGATTGGACTGGAAGCAAGTGCAGCAGGAAAGTAGCATTTCCCAGATCCAGTTTTAGGTCTCTAACCTATTGGCTCTTTGAAAACACTGCTCCTCAAACAATGTTGTCTGAACTCTAAGGTCCATTTGATGGTGATATTAATTATAAAGTGAGGTATCAGTAAACATTAATGGAATAAATGTGTTTGTAGAAATGTTTCCTTTCTTTTCCCTGCTGTGGTTGATCAAAAACCTGTTACCCAAACATATTAGTATTAACTGAGCAATATGGCATACTGAGAATTTCATGGGCACCATGGTGTGCTGTAGATTTGTTTTTCCTGTAATTTAATGGTTCTATTTACTAAATATTTGCATATTTTTCTGACCTCCTGGATGCTCTAGAATTGAGCAATTTGTGAACTAGAGATGTATGAAACAACTACTTAGGTGTATCTTAGCTCTATTTTATCTCGCACAAAATATGATTTTCCTTGATGCCTAAACATTTTATTTTCTATGTGAAATCATAACAAGAAAAGAAGCAAGTGAATACATCTTATTTAATTTTAATAAATTATTCAAAAGAAAAATCTGCATAAGTCATTTTGTGCATACAAACAATCCATTACTACTCTCCATGTAATATGTGACAAATAATTACAATTTCCAATCCTTTGGTTATGTATTCTGTCTAACTTACTTAAAATCAAAGTTATCTTTAAAATGTAGACTCAGAAAGATTCAATACGTATCAGTATAATGATAGAAATAATATTTATAAATACGAGTACACAGGGGTTTGTTTTTTTAAAAAAAAAACCATTTCACATCAATAAGTAAATCCAGTCAGATAACAAATGGTTTATCCTTTCTCCCAGCATTCAAATGCAGAAGAATTAGCTGTAGAGATAACAATGTAGAGTTTTTTTCAAACAAAAGCAACAACAACCCTGTTTTCTGTGCAAAAAAAGCGCTTCTTGTGAAAAAAGCACAGCACAATCAGACCTGCCCTGGAAGTCTTTAAAACAAAAATAATGCCAACACTTAAATTTGGGACTGAAATTTGGGGGCACATCAATTTGGCCAAGATTGAAACCTTCCAAGTTAAGCAGCTTTGCACCCTCCCGGGCCTTTCCAGAACAATGCTGACGGTGGCAGTAAGGGCTGAGCTAGGAATATTCCCAGTAAAAGCTCAAATCTTAATGGGACAGTTTAATTACTGGTCAAAAGTAAACTCTATGGATCCCAGTAGACTTCCTTGCCTATGTCTAGAGGATCAAGTCCAGCATGACCAGAAGCCATTATGGATGGTGGCTCTGAATAATGAGTTGGCTGGATTCAGTCTGCCTTTACAATTTCTGGGTGTTCTGTGTCCGGGGGCAGGGCAAGTGCTCAAGCGGTGCATTAGGGATGTCTATGCACAGCTGGACCTAGAGAGCATAGGTAGGGCTTCAACCACAAGGTTTTTAGCTTCCCACAAAAGGAATATTCATTTAGAGCACTACCTAACTATTCCACTTCCACTACCCTTAAGAAGAATATATACTAGATCTAGGTTTGAACAACTCGGTATTATGATGCAAACCGGGTCCTACTGTAACATCCCAAGAAGTGAGAGATTCTGCGTATGGGGAGAACAAACAGTGGAAGATATTGAACATTTATTAATTGACTGTCCAGCATACACTGAGCTGCGAGACAGATATTTGCATCCAATATTATCCAATTGCAGGTCCCCCAACAGAAATGATATTCTGACATCCCTCTTGCAAGGGCAGGAAAGATCCACCATAAACAGAGTAAGCCTTTTTATTCTGAAAGCTATTAAGAAAAGAGCAGATTTCCTGAAAGAAGAACCAGGAAAATAAGATTCTGACTATAAATAGAAGGTCAGCTGCTGTCCTCACCTTTTTGCCTTGTTTTTTACTCGTGTTCTATTTTGAAATCTTCATATGACTGGTCAAATAAATTATTATTATTATTATTATTATTATTATTATTATTATTATTATTAGTTTGTATCCTTATTTCAGAAGTTCTTGAAAATAAGGTGCATAAATTCTGGAGCATTCAATGGCAGAATTAATATTGAAATCAGAGTTTCTCCTACATTCTTTTTCAAAATACAGAAAAAAATCTCAATTGCTTTGCATTCTATTTTTGTTAAAAACCACCTCTAATTATTCACTGACAGAAAATTATATGAAATACACAGGGTCATCATAAATCAACATGTAATGTGAAGAGACACACATATACAAACTGAAAAAGCCCAGGATTGTATAGTATGTTGCTATGATAGTTAACATGGCATCAGAGTAGTGTACCTGTTTTGTGTGAAAAGGCCTGTGGAGACTGTCAGGGGAAACAATTCAATTTTTCCACAGAAATAGGACAATGGGGTTGAGGTTAAGGCCATAAAATAGCCTTGATGTTTGCATCGGAACCAGGGCACGTGGTAGTAGTACAAGAAAGAACAACTGCTATTTATGTCTCATGTCTGTTCCTAATGAGCACAAGGTGCTCTGTTCATACAAGAATACATTGCTTTTTAATTAGCTAGCCCTCTGGACACTGTTCTGGGAAGCTTTAATAGTTTGGGAACAAAGAATTGCATAATCCTTGAACTTTTCTGACAGAAATAAAATATTGTGAATGTGTCTGAATTAAAATGTAGACAGAATCATTTTCTTTACATGCCAAGATTGATCGGATTGATTTATTTCTACAAAATTCCAATTTGTCCATATTCAGGTCTGTTCTATGCTGTTCTACATATGTTTTTTTACAGGGGAAATATACATATTTTAATGCACATTTTTCAGTAAGCCCAATTTATGTTTGAATGCCCTTTATCAACATCTGTAGGGTTTATTTCTAGGGTTTGCTAGCTTCTTATTTTGATATTTTCAGATATGCAAATGTTATCAAAACATGTTCTTTCACTTTCATCAACTGCATTTCAAGCCCCCAAATGTGTGGATTGCAAATTTAATGTTTCTCAGATCAGTGATGAACAGAACACATCTCTTCATACCCCAAAGGCGAAATGGCTTGCAAAAGCATTGTTTCCTACAGAATTGTGATTATAGGGTGGTTAAGAAATACATAATTGAATATCAATAAATAAAAACATTCCCCTAACCCCATTTAGTCACCTATATTGAGACCTAGATAGTTGTCTAGAATTGTAAGTTTTAGCCTTTGTGTTTTTTTTTTTTAGAAAGCAAGGGCAAAGCTTTGAAATGCAATCAGTGTCCAGTTTCTAATCTGTTCAATTGAGGGTTTTCCACCTTAAACCAGCCAACTTCAATATGAAAAACATAAGCCACACAAGTCATCTCAGTTCTGAGTTTGATATATTGTGATATAAAGCTATTTCTAAGCACTGCAGGAGTATCTAGACAGATATCTACATGTTATTACACAGAGGTCTCAATTCACAATTGTGTATTCTGTATATTTATAGCAGGCGGTTCAACATTTCCACGTGCCTTCCGAACCTGTAAAAATGTTGTAATGTGAAATGTAACAGCCTCGAAATGAATCGATGATCATTTGCTTTAGGCTTTTTGTCAGCAATCAAGCAAAGGGAAGAAATGTTCACCTTCATCTAAACGGGTTTCTGACGGATTACCGAAAACCTACTTATCTCTTGCTACTTCTGTTGCTACTTTACCCTAACTTTAATTTAAGCAGGAGTTCAAAAAGAAAGCAGGAGAGGATGGAACATTTTCATTTTGGTTGTAGAATATTGAACATGAATCTGGGGGACTCAATTGCATTTCAGATCTACTACAGCCTTTCTTGCAGTCCTTGGGAGTTCTGCATAATTATCTTTAATCCTTACCACTGCTGACTCAGTACTTTGAAAATATGCTAGGGAGGGAGGGTGAAGCTTAACCGTTCCTCCCACTACTTGTCTAGTTTGTTCTCTATACCCACTTTAAAAATTTGCAGGCAAATAAACTATATTTCAAAGAAATGTGACCTTTTCTTTATTTAAATGGATTCTTTCTTTCAATATCTGAAATGAGAAAGTGATTAAGACTGGGGTTGATAGGAAAGCTGTATTTTAGAAATAGATAAGCTTAAAGGTCAAACATTGTGACAAAGAGGACTTGGGTTTTAAAATGTTTAAACAGTTGGTAAGGAATAGGCTTTATGTATGTTTGCCTGCCCTCTAAAAAAATAGAAACAAAAAAAAAACCAAACCATAAACATAGTTTATAATAACAAAATTTGGCATTCATAAAGTGTCTGTTTCTGTATTGGTTTAGGCTGGACCTTAGCTGCCATATAATCTATATTATCAAAGCAGATAGTGCACACTATCTGCTTTGGATTATATGAATCTAGACTGCTATATAACCCCATTCAAAGAAGATAACCTGGATTGTATATGACACTGTAGGGCTAGATCTACACTGCCCTATATCTCAGGATCTAATCCCATATTATCTGCTTTGAACTAAATGAGGCCCCTTATATACTGCCATATAAAATCCAGATTATCTGCTTTGAACTGGATTATATGGCTGTATAGAGTCATATAATCCAGTTCAAAGAAGATAATGTAAATTATCTGATTTGATAATCTGGATTATATGGCAGTGTAAAAGGGGCCTTAGTTAAGTGATTTTGTGTTAACTGTATCTTTCTCTTTGGAACAAATTTGGCAAAAACTCAACAGTGATATCACTATCTGTTCTGGCAACTATATAAAAAGAATAAACTAACTGATTTTTTTTCTAGAAACTGAGCAACAGGCCTGTTCTACACTGCCATATAAAAACTGGATTATCTGCTTTGAACTGGATTATATGACAGTGTAGACTCATATAATCCGGTTCAAAGCAGATAGTGTGGATTGTCTGCTTTGATAATCTGGATTATATGGCAGTGTAGAAGGGGCCTAAATCCACCATATTAAATCTATATAGATTTCAAAAAGGAAATTCAGCCTTACAATTCTCAAAGGCCAGCAATCCCATGTCATAGTTGGGCCAAACACAAACCATTAAATCTAATCAGAAATATTTTGAATTTCTCATTCAGTACTGGATATCCGGCTTCATAGGTCCCAACTACACTGACAATTTAATGCAGTTTCATACTGATGTTGAATAAAGCAGTTTCACTCTGGGCCCTTCCTGATAGATCCAAAATGTGGAACCTGTCTTGCTTTTACCTGAAATGTCCAAATGACACCTGAGTAAATGCAAATTAATTTGGAGAAAAGTGGGATTTCCTAGTTTGCTCTGGATTAATAAAACACTAGGAAAGATCTAGACCTTAAACTAAGGTCTGGATCTTTCCAGATGCCAGGCCTGTAGGGATTGACTACCCCCCCCCCCCCCCACACACACACACACCTCATTTTCTTGCAACAGAAGTGCTTTGCAGAGGGGCCTTTGCTGCCAGCAGTTTCTTGGGTAAGATTTTGGGGGGGGGGGGGAAATGGAAGGCTGGAGGGGGCTGTATGCCATCCCCTGAGGGAAAGCCCGGGGTTTGGGTTGGGGGTAGGGACACAAAACTGGGAGGAAGTGGGTTAAAATAACCCACTTCTTCCTTGGTTTCTGCATTGTCTGGAAGGACCCCATGTAGATGATTACATAGGAAATCCTTGAATCAGTTTGAGACCTGGATGGTGATGATTACACAAACCATGGAGCACTGAGATATGTGCTGCCATATCACAGCACATAATCCACATTATCTGTTTTGAACTGAATTATATGTTTCGACACTGACACATAATCCAGTTCAAAGCAGATATAATCTGGATTTTATATGGCAGTGTAGAAGGGGCCTATGACACCTAGGTTTTTTGTTGGAGTTTGCCACAGTTAAGATATGATGCAATCCATATGGATTCAAACATGGTTGACTTTTTTGTAGTTTGCATACTCAATCACATTTAAATGGAGTTAAAGGTTGACATCAATGTGTTGTTTCAATAAATAAATACAGTGGTAGATTTCAAAGCTAAGAGCTTATACACCTTGTTAAGATAAGCCTTGCCACTATTGATGAGAAACACACATGTGCTATTTAAAAATTAACATAGGTTATTCAAAGACTTCAATTCAACAACAAAGAGAAAGCAAAAAGCACATGCAAATGAGGTCATTTAAAGGTGCTAGTGGTTTTTCTTGTAGCTTCCTTAGCATTTTTCCCTAGGAATAACATGAAACAAATTGTTCTGTTTCTGAAGTATGATTATGAAGCACACAGCTAATTATTAAGTTTAACTATGGGCAATTTAATCCATTTGATTTTCATCTCAGTGGTTGTCTTTCTGATACACTTAGTTATTTTTAACATGTTTTTTTACATCAGTTAAAAACAGCATCTGGACCTGCAATGACTACACAAAAGAAAGAAACCAATGAAGGTGTTGAATCACTCACAAGTGTAGGGTCAATGAATTTGGGTAGCAATAACACTCTATAGTTGAATTAGCAATATGGAACATTTTGCCAAAGGTCTTCTAATGAAATAAATTATTTCCATTTGCTGGTAAACTATTACCATGCCAGGGAAGAAGGGGACAAAAGTCCCATTGCTTGTAAAGATCAGAGGTCAAGTTTGCAAATTGTTCCTATTTTCTGTGTCACTTTGTATAACACACACAATAATTTATTAATCCGGACAACTGCAGATTGGCTTCAATGAGTTGCAGAAATAAGTATATACAGCAAGAAGAGGTTTAAAAGACCAAAAGTGTAAAGATCAATGTTTAGATTGAGTAAACATGTTCTTTGCTTATAAATAATTTGGATTGGGAGTAGAAATAATAACTTACTTCTTTTTGTTTGTTACAAACTGACTTCTCCCATGGGGAGAAACTGTGTAACTTACACAATTATGAGAACACTCGTGCTTAACAAGAAACAGTCTAGTCCAGTAAACTATGTCATCTGCTTTCATCTACTCTTGTAAGAAATATAATATAGATGATAAACCTGGAGTATTTTATGTTGCTCCCACCATGGTAGTTAAGTTTCAAACCCAAGTGCAAGTGTTTCTAATAACGTAGGGTGATACGCAAGGAGTAGCTGCATATACTAAAAGAGTAAGAACAAATGATACAGTGAAGCAAAGAATAACATTGAAAATGGGAATCCTTACAGATTCAGTGTGATATAATGATATGAGTATTGGTTCTGGAGATGAGGACTCAAATATCTGTTCCATCACCATCTATCACAGGTCTTCTTAAACATTTTCTACTCACGATCCTTTCCATCCCAGAATTTTTACATGACCCCAGCTATTTGTATATAATAGCTATGCAAATCAAACTTCAATGATAATAAATCAGCATTTACAAGGCTATCTAAACAGGCTAGGGGCCCTTCTACACTGCCATGTCAAATCTAGATGATCTGCTTTGAACTGGATTATATGGCAGTGTGGACTCATATAATCAAGTTCAAACCAGATAATGTGGATTATCTACTTTGATAATCTGGGTCATATGGCAGCATAGAAGGAGCCTGTGCTTTCTTTTTGTAGAATACATCTGAAGCATTTTTAGCAGAGCCCGTTGCAAACACTACATGTTTTGCTAACAGATTTGTGTAAATGGGTGGCATTCATAAATATTTAACTGTTTCCAATTTTGTGACCCCTGACATTGAGCCAAGAAGACACTATTTAAGATCAGAACCAAATGTTTAAGAAAGAGTGATTGGTCATCTGTCTATCTGTCATAAAAACTATTTTTCTTTGTGTGTACTATCTATGTAATTTGTCATTTAAGTCTTTGTCACATGTGATTGCAGGGACTTGAAAGAAAGATCCACCAGCCACAACAGCCCTCATGTCCTCTGGTATAGTGTGGACATGCTGTATATTTTAATAAAAAAAGGTTAGCTATTTCATGTTTGAGTTCACTAAGGACTCTTGGGGGGAGGGGGGATATTTTGCATAGGTCCTATTTTGGACCTATTTTGTTGAGGCTCAGCGTCTTGGCAGTGAAACTACTACCGGTTGTAGGAGAAGGAGGAGTGATGCTGAGTCAGAGCTGGATCAGCATCAGCTGAAGCATATTCAAGATATTATTTTGGCACCTAGCGACACGGAAGATTTTGCAGGGTTTGGACCCGAGGATTCGGAAGAATTTGATTACCGGGGAGTAAAACGGGTTGCCAGTGAGTCTGATAGTGATGAAGAAACTATGAGTAAATGGCTTAAAGATACAGCTGACAATTCCAGTTCAGATGAACTGGAAGCCAGTAATGGGGAAATGGAGGAGGAATTGGACTGGACTCAGGTTAGGGAAATTCAGGACATATGTACACAGCCCACGTCTAGTGACGAGTTTGAAGGATTCCAAGATACATGGCAGGCAGGTACATCATGGCAGGATCCTGGTTTGGATCAACGCTGTCAGAGATGGCGGAGTAATGAGCCAGCAGCTGAAGGAAATGACCCAGATGCTAGTGATGAGGATCAATCTAGCGATAGCGATTGCTAATAAAATGGGGGTTCTGGGATGTGTAGCTTTGCAGAGGACAAAGCATTGCATCGGGTGTCTTGTTCTGCCTAACCTTCATTTGGGTCCTGGGAATCCAGCTATCTTGTCTTCGTGTACCTTGACTTCGGACTGGAACTACGTGAGTGACTTCGCCTTGCCCCACCTTTTGGAACGTCTCTGGACCACGTCATCTGCCTGTCGGACTTTGTTTGTTGCCTGTCTCCGTTGTCAACCAAAGACTGTTTGACTCCCCTTTCGCCACTGTTTGTTTTTGCTCCAGCTTTCCTTTTTCCTGAGACTGAGTCCTGGGATACTCCGGGTTATCTCTGTTATTGTTTACCTGCACGAAGGTCCTTTTGTTTTGCTAAGTAGCATTGCTGGTTAAGTGCTGCTAGCCTGTTAAAGACTCATTAAAGACTTTTGTTAACCCTTAATCTGCTGTGTTGGGCAATCTTTGGGACCTGAGTCACAACATATTTTCTAAATACATGGGAACATATGAATAACTGTCATGATCTAACTAATGTTTTCTTAGTCCAGCCTTCCAATTTAAACAGGTGCCTATGGGAAACCTATGAAAGGAACAGTAATGACAAGCACCTCTATTATCGTTGTATACTTTCTTTCCTGCTTTTCAGGCCCCTTAATCCTCCTAAGCTCCTTTTCTTCCTGAATGACAAAAAATCAGGGAGTACCTGTTCGAACAAGCATTCGATTAAGCAGTGTAATGAATATAGGAACACGGATTAACGGATGATGAGATTGGATTCTGATTTTACTGATGAAATGCTAATGATTGTTATATTGATGTTTAATTGTTGATGATGCTATTGTTTTAACTGTTCCATAATCGTTTTATGATGTTTTGCATTGAATTTTGCTGTTGTTAACCGCTTTGAGTCCCTGAGGGCTGAAAAAAGCAGTATATAAATGAAGTAAATAAATAAATAAATAATAAATACATAGCAGCCCCAGAAAGGGGGGGGGGGGTCTGTCAATTTATGTTGGGGGTAATTGAGAGTTGAGTGGGTAAGAAAATGGGTATATGCCCAGCCCTGCTGAACCAGCTTTAGCTTAAGAAGCTGGGTTTAGTATGTTTAAATATTTGAAAGGGTGACACATAGAGGAGAGAGCAAGCTTTTCTCTGCTGCTCTATAAATACAGATCAATGGATTCAAATTGCATGAAAAGAGATACCATCTAAACATTTGAAAGAACTTCCAAATGGTAAAAGCTATTCAGCAGAGGAATATGCTGCCTTGGAGTGTGGTCAGGAGTGTTTTGACTGGCTGTTCCTGCATGTCAGGTGGTAGGGCTGGATGGCCCTTGTGCTCTCTTCTAACTCTATGATTCTAAGTGATCAGTGTAGATGAGAGCCCAAATAATCACTACTACTGGATAATAGCTAAGATAATAAGAGTTAGAGGAAGATGTTAGAGAAGTTGTGTTTTTTTCATGTTTTTTTAATAGTAAGGGTTAATATTACTAGTTTCTTTATAATTTTCTTTTCTTCCATCCTGCTCTTGATCTACAACTCAAGAAGTGGTATTATTATACATATTCAGAAGTTTCTCTGAACTGCATAAATATATGTATCTGGACAATTTGGAGCCATTGCTTAGAATTTAGCTGATATATTCCAAAGTGGATGTGGTGAGGATGGTATCTGAGATGTCAATCCTATTTTCCCCCTGTTATGAATATTTTCATTCATTGCATGTGCTTTTTTAAAAAAAGACAAAAAAGCTTTCCAGGGCCCTCTGAAAATATGGATTAAATTATATCACTCACATCTATGCACTGTGGACTGACAATTTGAGAAAACTTCTGTTATAGCAATAGCTATTCTGGAAAGCATTTCTGTAGGTTGTTTTCTTTCTAATGCAGAACAATTTCAAGTTGCAGTCCCAAAGCTTTTCATGATCCACCACTGGCATATACCTAATCTCTCTAAATTGACAGCAAAAGCCATATTAACTCAGCTTGTCATCCATTCCACTACACAGAGGAGTTGTACCACCTGAGAACAGAAAGGGAAAAACACATCTTAAGTGTTTTTTGTTTTTTGTTTTTTAAAAATGACAATAGATGGTAGCACATCATGCAAGATTTTTTAATCACTTAATTGCAGATTGTTTCTTGAACACAGCATGAAATTGGATTCAAAGAGGAAATATGCCATGCAGATTTTTTGGCATAATCAGTAATATAAACATGTATTGCAAGGAATGGAGATCTCACTTTAACGAGGGAGTGGGTGGGATGGTTAGATTAACCTTGGAATGAAGTATTCAGTAATTTCCACTGGGTTGACAGAATAGATAAAAGAACAAAAAGGGAACAAAACATATCTTGTTGGGCAAAGTATATTTCTTCCCTTGATTTGAGCAATGCTAAGCCAGTGTATTCTGTTCGTTGTCCAGAGGCATTTCATAGTTGCCATATGTAAAGCCTCCTTGAGTCTCCTTCGGGATAGAGAAAGGCAGCATACAAATAGAGTAAATAAATAAATAAGCTAGTACCTATTTTCTTTCTTATTGTTTATAAAGATGAAAGTTGTAATTCCTTTTGTAACAGTGCAAAACTCAATGTATACTGTGTTAATTTAATTTAATTATTGAAGCTATATCCTATCTATATCTCAAAGTAAGATCTGAGGAGATTCTTAATTGCCATTCAAATCTAATTATATAGCACTGGATTAAAATAAAGATGAAAATGTATAGAGCATTCCTTTAAGACGTAGATTTTGTTCATTTTAACAGTAATGGGCTATTATTAAATCTGAAATGTACAACTATTGGGCCTTCTGATCCAATTCTTATTTTAAAACAGCAAACCATACTGGTTTTAAAAGAATTACATTATAGTTTATACTTTGATGAGTATCTTTGTAGGGAGTGAGGCTGGATCTTCCAGACAGGCCCAAAATGCGGGACCTGTCATGGGTTTATCTGAGGTGACAAAAATTTTATGGAGGGGTGCTTGGGAGTTGTAAAAGTGGCACCCAGAATCGACATGCATCTTGCGTACCATACTTTTCCCACCCCTGGCCTAGGCCAAAGGTTTTTAACATTTCAACCTCCAAATCTCTGGGGTTTGTTTCCAGAATCCTTGATCACTGGAATGCTATCTGAGGCCACAGGAAGCTGAGCTTCAAAACAACTGGAACACAAAGTTTAAGACCCACATTCCAATGCAATTCAAGACAATATTATGAGATTCTCATTGGTAAGTGGTCCTAGTTTTTTTACATAAAAGAATAAAATGACTAAAAGATTTGATTTCATTTATTTCTTGTTTTTCTAGGTTGCTCAGAATCCCTGGCTTTCCTTCATCATAAGACTCAAATTTGCTTTAAAATGCTAAAACATGAAGAAAAAAATCAAAAATAATGTAAAACCCAAATCAACTGAAAGGAAGATTTGGGGGGGGGGGGTTGTTTTGTTTTTTACTTTTTCAATTATCTCTGTCTAAATTCAACTAGATGTTTTATGAGTCAGATTTCTAGTTGGTTAATACCCCTCCTGTCTTTCACTGTCAGAGGTGGAACTCTTTTTTTCTTGGACAGTAAAGCCTGAGTTAGCCGTGAGTTGAAAAATTAGCTCTTTGAATTGTGTCTGGAAATGAACTACTAGTCAGTGGAACAATTTCTGTGACATGGCTCAGTCTAAGTTCTGGCCACAACATTTTGGAGCAAGATAGATGAATTCAGGAATTGGTGTTTAAATGGTTCTTCATTGATTTTTTAAAGTATTGGCCCAAGGGCAGGGGATGCTTTCGCTTAACTCAACATCCATTATGAGACAGTCAAGGAGCCTATAAAACAACAGTATTCTGAGCAATCATCATAGATTGTCTCTGTCATAGCCTGCATTGTCTGAACAGCCAATTGCCAATTCCTAGCTTCTAGAAAATACTGAAGAGCCACATAGGTCCCTCTACACTGCCAAATAAAATCCAGATTATCTGCTTTGTACTGGATTATGTGGCAATGTAGACTCAGATAGTTCGCTGGAAAGGGGGAGGGGAAAAGGCGAAGCATACTCATGTAGCCTATCCCAAGATCTATCAAAACACTTTCAGAAACGTTATTGCAGTGGAAGGAAAGATAAAAAGGAGGGGAGAAATACAAGAAGTGGTGAAAAATGAATCAACTCCTGTAACTATTACATTACTTCACTGTTATCCTGCCCCACCTGTGTTACACTACTTCACTGGTATCCTGCATTTCTCACTCAGTGCACTGTCTCGCACATGTGCTCCCTTTTCTAATTCAGAGCCACATAGTGCAACCAGTATAGCTGTGCAACTACCAGAACTGGGTCCGAGCTATCATACTTTTACCAAATTAAGTTTGTCTATAACTGTTTGAACATTATGGAGTGCATCCTTTGCATACTAGTCCTCCTATGGTGGGAATTGCCAGTGAAGGGTGGGGGAACAGCTCAAAGTGCAGCATTCTGTCACAAATTGGCGTTTCCTCTTTCCAGTTTTGCATTAAATCCTTCTGGTGAAGTGTTATGTGCCTGGTAGGAATGATCTATGCTCACTGGAAGTCCATACAAAATGTATTAAGGATTTCATCAGATGGAGATTGTCCTCCCTTTTTACACATTTAAAAGATGGATGTGGGTGGTATTTTCATGTTCCTACCCTTATGCTTCGAACTTCTGTCCTACTTTTTTGGTGCTATAACTGCATAATTTTGAACCATTTAAAATGCACATTTTTTATTTTATTTTAAAAATTGTGATGTGAGTACAAATGACAGAATAGGAGAAGCCCTCATCCACCCATATGATGAGAAATGAAATTCAGAGTTTGACTAGGAACAGGGGGGGGGGGGGTTGATCCTGTGTGGTGGAGGTGGTATCACTCACATCTATGCACTGTGGACTGACAATTTGAGAAAACTTCTGTTATAGCAATAGCTATTCTGGAAAGCATTTCTGTAGGTTGTTTTCTTTCTAATGCAGAACAATTTCAAGTTGCAGTCCCAAAGCTTTTCATGATCCACCACTGGCATATACCTAATCTCTCTAAATTGACAGCAAAAGCCATATTAACTCAGCTTGTCATCCATTCCACTACACAGAGGAGTTGTACCACCTGAGAACAGAAAGGGAAAAACACATCTTAAGTGTTTTTTGTTTTTTGTTTTTTAAAAATGACAATAGATGGTAGCACATCATGCAAGATTTTTTAATCACTTAATTGCAGATTGTTTCTTGAACACAGCATGAAATTGGATTCAAAGAGGAAATATGCCATGCAGATTTTTTGGCATAATCAGTAATATAAACATGTATTGCAAGGAATGGAGATCTCACTTTAACGAGGGAGTGGGTGGGATGGTTAGATTAACCTTGGAATGAAGTATTCAGTAATTTCCACTGGGTTGACAGAATAGATAAAAGAACAAAAAGGGAACAAAACATATCTTGTTGGGCAAAGTATATTTCTTCCCTTGATTTGAGCAATGCTAAGCCAGTGTATTCTGTTCGTTGTCCAGAGGCATTTCATAGTTGCCATATGTAAAGCCTCCTTGAGTCTCCTTCGGGATAGAGAAAGGCAGCATACAAATAGAGTAAATAAATAAATAAGCTAGTACCTATTTTCTTTCTTATTGTTTATAAAGATGAAAGTTGTAATTCCTTTTGTAACAGTGCAAAACTCAATGTATACTGTGTTAATTTAATTTAATTATTGAAGCTATATCCTATCTATATCTCAAAGTAAGATCTGAGGAGATTCTTAATTGCCATTCAAATCTAATTATATAGCACTGGATTAAAATAAAGATGAAAATGTATAGAGCATTCCTTTAAGACGTAGATTTTGTTCATTTTAACAGTAATGGGCTATTATTAAATCTGAAATGTACAACTATTGGGCCTTCTGATCCAATTCTTATTTTAAAACAGCAAACCATACTGGTTTTAAAAGAATTACATTATAGTTTATACTTTGATGAGTATCTTTGTAGGGAGTGAGGCTGGATCTTCCAGACAGGCCCAAAATGCGGGACCTGTCATGGGTTTATCTGAGGTGACAAAAATTTTATGGAGGGGTGCTTGGGAGTTGTAAAAGTGGCACCCAGAATCGACATGCATCTTGCGTACCATACTTTTCCCACCCCTGGCCTAGGCCAAAGGTTTTTAACATTTCAACCTCCAAATCTCTGGGGTTTGTTTCCAGAATCCTTGATCACTGGAATGCTATCTGAGGCCACAGGAAGCTGAGCTTCAAAACAACTGGAACACAAAGTTTAAGACCCACATTCCAATGCAATTCAAGACAATATTATGAGATTCTCATTGGTAAGTGGTCCTAGTTTTTTTACATAAAAGAATAAAATGACTAAAAGATTTGATTTCATTTATTTCTTGTTTTTCTAGGTTGCTCAGAATCCCTGGCTTTCCTTCATCATAAGACTCAAATTTGCTTTAAAATGCTAAAACATGAAGAAAAAAATCAAAAATAATGTAAAACCCAAATCAACTGAAAGGAAGATTTGGGGGGGGGGGGGTTGTTTTGTTTTTTACTTTTTCAATTATCTCTGTCTAAATTCAACTAGATGTTTTATGAGTCAGATTTCTAGTTGGTTAATACCCCTCCTGTCTTTCACTGTCAGAGGTGGAACTCTTTTTTTCTTGGACAGTAAAGCCTGAGTTAGCCGTGAGTTGAAAAATTAGCTCTTTGAATTGTGTCTGGAAATGAACTACTAGTCAGTGGAACAATTTCTGTGACATGGCTCAGTCTAAGTTCTGGCCACAACATTTTGGAGCAAGATAGATGAATTCAGGAATTGGTGTTTAAATGGTTCTTCATTGATTTTTTAAAGTATTGGCCCAAGGGCAGGGGATGCTTTCGCTTAACTCAACATCCATTATGAGACAGTCAAGGAGCCTATAAAACAACAGTATTCTGAGCAATCATCATAGATTGTCTCTGTCATAGCCTGCATTGTCTGAACAGCCAATTGCCAATTCCTAGCTTCTAGAAAATACTGAAGAGCCACATAGGTCCCTCTACACTGCCAAATAAAATCCAGATTATCTGCTTTGTACTGGATTATGTGGCAATGTAGACTCAGATAGTTCGCTGGAAAGGGGGAGGGGAAAAGGCGAAGCATACTCATGTAGCCTATCCCAAGATCTATCAAAACACTTTCAGAAACGTTATTGCAGTGGAAGGAAAGATAAAAAGGAGGGGAGAAATACAAGAAGTGGTGAAAAATGAATCAACTCCTGTAACTATTACATTACTTCACTGTTATCCTGCCCCACCTGTGTTACACTACTTCACTGGTATCCTGCATTTCTCACTCAGTGCACTGTCTCGCACATGTGCTCCCTTTTCTAATTCAGAGCCACATAGTGCAACCAGTATAGCTGTGCAACTACCAGAACTGGGTCCGAGCTATCATACTTTTACCAAATTAAGTTTGTCTATAACTGTTTGAACATTATGGAGTGCATCCTTTGCATACTAGTCCTCCTATGGTGGGAATTGCCAGTGAAGGGTGGGGGAACAGCTCAAAGTGCAGCATTCTGTCACAAATTGGCGTTTCCTCTTTCCAGTTTTGCATTAAATCCTTCTGGTGAAGTGTTATGTGCCTGGTAGGAATGATCTATGCTCACTGGAAGTCCATACAAAATGTATTAAGGATTTCATCAGATGGAGATTGTCCTCCCTTTTTACACATTTAAAAGATGGATGTGGGTGGTATTTTCATGTTCCTACCCTTATGCTTCGAACTTCTGTCCTACTTTTTTGGTGCTATAACTGCATAATTTTGAACCATTTAAAATGCACATTTTTTATTTTATTTTAAAAATTGTGATGTGAGTACAAATGACAGAATAGGAGAAGCCCTCATCCACCCATATGATGAGAAATGAAATTCAGAGTTTGACTAGGAACAGGGGGGGGGGGTTGATCCTGTGTGGTGGAGGTGAGTTAATATGATTATCTTCATTCAAGACAGAATGCCACAGAATGCCTACTGTATAGAGAGGATACTCTTGAAAAAATTTTTTAGCTCTCTAAGGACAATCCCATATCTCAAAGACTGTACCAATCAACATTGCTTTAAAGATAGAAAAATGAAAGAAAAGAATACAGGGAACCCAGATTTTTTTACTTAATATTGGAGCAGCAGACTCTGTAGGTATTCATGTTATCTGGTTGTAGTCTTCATGTTTATTGGGATACATTATATTTCAGTTTCAGTTATAGATGTAGTAATAGTTTCAAAATTTATATTTATGCAAATAATTTGGTGTATACATATTGTTTGACAAGCAATATCCTTTTCCATTCTGTTTTTATTAATAACTACCATATTTAATCTAATGCACCATCAAATGTAATGTACACCTCTATTTTCAAAACCTTGAAACTAAAAAAAAGTATTTGCTGGCTAATGTAAAGCACAGCAGCAAAAAAATCATTCTTTGTAATTTGACAAAAAGATATATGTTACAGCTGTGGTGCACTTAACCGCCTTCTTTAAAAACAAAAGTACAGTGATACCTTGACTTAAGCATTAAATTTGTTCCATGACCAAGCTCTTAATTCAAACCACTCATATCTCAAAGTGAATTTTCCCATCGAAATATTATTGATCCATTCCAGCCCCCAAAATCCACCTCCCCCATTTTTGTTATGTGTTTTAAAATAAGCAAATATACTTTATAAATAACAAATAATGTGTAAAATGCACATTAACATGGAACAATAAAAATAAAGATCAACTTTAAAATGGTAGAAGCACAAGATTGTGAAAAGGAAACACATTTGAGGCAACAAAATATGTGTAGGCTAGTGTAATAGCAAGGCAAAACCTGTACATTCACATGGAACCAAAAAAGAAAGATCAACTTTAAAATGGTAGAAGCACAAGATTGTGGCACAATGATAGAAGTACTAAGTTGTGGCAAGGAACCAAAAAGCACAAAGTGAAGAGGAAGAAGCATAATTCCCTTCATATTTTACACATTTCAGTCTCCCTCCCTCTTTTGCTGTCTCTCCCTCTCTCTCTTCATGAAGTCAAACATACCAGGAACAAAAACCACATAAAATCAACTAACCCAAAGTTCTCAAAGCAGATAAGAGCAAAGCAGACAGCAATCTCCTAAAGCAGATGAGATCATCAGGCAAGGAGCCACAAGGCTGCTCCTTTGAAGTCCTAAAGCCCTGTACTCTCACACTAGTGTTCCCTCTCGTGCTAGTGCTCTCTCTGGCACTAGCTCTTAACTCAAAACACTGATTTTATGTCAAAGCAAAACTCTTTAATCAAAATGCACTTAAGTTGGAATGCTCTTAAATATAGATTCCACTGTATTGGAATACCAAAGCTTTCAGTGAAACAGATATCCTTTCCTTCAAGATGCCTCAACTGTTTATCCTGCCTTAGCTTCCTTAAGGTGCATTGATATTGTATAAGAAACGTAGCTTGACACTACTTTAACTGCTTGACTCTGTGATATGGAACATTCATGTGGAACAATAAAAAAATAAAGATCAAGCTGTAATTTTACAAGGTCTTTAGCGTTCTCTGCCAAGGAGTGCTCAGCGACTTCTGAATACTTCTAATAGAGCCAATGACCAACATAGGGTGAATCCACGCTGTAAAATTAAAGCAATTCACTTTAACTGCTATGGCTGAATTTTATTATTATTATTATTATTATTATTATTATTATTACTACTACTACTACTACTAATATTACACTAGAATTGTGCAAATCTGGTAACTTCAGTTAGCTGCCTCATTGCCTTTGTAAAGGGAAATCATGCAACTTACATTCTGATGGCTGGAACAAATAGCAATACCTAGGTAGTATTGTAAAATACTTAATAAAATATGAAGAAATGGGCAGTGCCATTTATTGAAATAATTTGGGGAAAAGAAATTTGAATGGGACCTAATGGAATCCCATTCACTGTTTGTCCTTCTCAGCTTAGATCTATATTGAGCAATAAATAAAACAAGAGTTTGAATTATCTCATATTTTCTGACACACTGAAAGCTACTGAAAAGCATATAAATAAGACTTTAATGAAAAATGAGAATATTTGAACAGTCATTCTTAATTCAGTGTTTTGGTAACTTTTGCTCACTCGGGCTATATTCTCACTGCCAAATAATGCAATTTGAACTTCATTACATGATCTGTATTGTAGAGCTATATAATGCAGTTTAATGCAATTCAAACTTTATCATTAGGCAGTGTAGATCCTGGCTGAGGGCCCTTCTACACAGGTCCAAAACCTGTGATAGGTAACGAGTTTACCTGGGGTGTCCAAATGATGTCTAAGGTAAATACTGGATTAATCCAAAATAAACTGGATTTTCTCAATTTAATTTGGATTAATAAAACACCGCTACAGATCTGGATGTTACTGAAAGATCCAGATCAGTTGAAGTGCTGGGTCTCTAGGGAGTGAGTCCCAGGATCACGTTCCGCAATTCGCACTGCCATGTGGTTCTTCAGGTTCTTCTTCTTCCTGGAGTCCAAGGGAGCAGGAGGATGCCCCATTTCTCCCCCACCAAAAACACTTACTAGACAGACCTGCTGGTGGGGTGGAGGGGAGAGTGCAGTAGGATTTTCTGCCAGCAGGCCCCTCTGGTAAGTTTGACAGGAAGCGGGGGCTAGGTAATGGCATCTAGCCACCCTCCAAGGGAAAGCCTGGGGTTATGGGAGGGAGTGGGGACTGCAACCTGGGACAAATCGAGTTTTTAAAACCCACTTCATCTCAGATTTTACTATAGGGTCCTGAGATAGATTTCAATTAGCCCAACATTAAGCAAAGTTGAGAATGCTGCCCAGTTTGGCCAAAATACTGGAGTAACTCCGTGGCTTCATCATACTGTGGACAGCAGAACCAGGTCTGATTCAGACTAGTCTGCTATTTACATGGACCACTGTCACCATCTCCTTTTCCTTGTGCTTATCCTTGCATTCAACTCAGTTTACTCCGCAATAAGCACTAGAAAGTGCCAAAAAAACTTGTAATCATCAGGAATGCTTATATACAGTAAAGGTTATTAAGTTCATGTAAATGATCCTTCAGTGAGTTTCATTACTCAGTGAGGACTAAAACTTCATTTCCCACATCCAGATCTACTATTTTCACCACTCCATGCACTATTATGTGGCATCCATCATGACTGGAAGCAGGTAAATACAGAAGAGCGACTCTTTGAATAAGATAATTGACTGTCTTCAAGAATGTATAGTTTGCAGTTTATAATTATTTAATTCTGCTGTGTCTATGGGACATAATACCATGAAATGTATGTTAAATGTATATAATTTCTTCCCTTAACTCATTCCACTTTATGTTTCATGTAGTTCTCTATTGTGTAGTTCTCTATGTATTGGGTCCCATATCCTACTGTGTGTGTTGGAGAGAGAGGAAGGAGTCTGTGACTGGGGTCTGTTATGGTGCAATTAAAGCGAATGTAGGGAGAAATAGAAAATACTATGTCTCCCAGTTTTTGGCAGCAGTCTAAATGACTCTCAGCATGATAAACATTTTGTACATAAGCAGCAAGTGACTACTGTTTTTGGTGAAAACAGGAGTTCAGATAAAAATGCAAGCCTGTAGGTAAGGATTGACTCATCATTTAATATCTACACTGTGCCTCAGAAATGTAAGGTGCTTTAAGTGTTTACTGTTACTGCTGATATGAAAAACAACCTCCAGGAGTTGTTGAGCACAGTGGGGGAAATGCCTTGTAGCAAACTCCCACATCTCTCTTCCTTCTCTTGAAAATATCTTGTCTGACATTATTTATTTTTTTTGCCCATCCAGGAAGGGGAGGAAAACTTACCCCATCCATAATCCTCCCAACATGCAATTACACAAACTAAATGCCCTCTGAGCCTGTATAGACTGCTGGGGAGAAAAAGAAAAACAAATAATTCCATGAAGTTTGTGCCTCGTTAACCCATTGCCACAACATAGCAGAAGTGTTACATTTTGACTATGTTTTGTGTGGGGAATCTTCTTGCTTTCGGTGATTAAGAGCCAAGGCATAAAGAGGGGAAGCCCCCCCCCCCACTACCTATAATTTTAATGTGTTGAGTACTGAAAGTGTGTTTCAGATCTCTCACATGACTGCCCTAAATCTCTATCCAAGTTCACAGTTAATGAAAATCTGTTAAATATATTTCTTCTTCTGGATCAGTAAAACTCAACAGACCTTCTGGATCAGTAAAACTCAACAGTAAAACTCTACATGTTTGGGTAGAGTAAAGATAAAGTTTTCCCCTTGACATTAAGTCTAGTAGAGTCTGACACTGGGAGGTGGTGCTCATTTCCATTTCTAAGCCAAAGAGCCAGCATTGTCCGTAGACACCTCCTAGGTCATGTGATCAGCATGACTGCATGGAGCACTGTTACCTTCCAGCCAAAGCAGTACCCATTGATCTACTCACATTTACATGTTTTTGAACTGCTAGTTTGACAGAAGCTGGGCCTAACAACAGGAGCTCACCCTGTACTGCGGATTCGAACCACTGACCTTCCGGACCACAAGTTCTGCAGTTTTGCGGTTTGACCCACTGCGCCACTGTGGTCCCACATCAATACTGTTCAGAAAAACAAACTTGCCCATTAAGAAAGCCCAATCTCTTCTTTGAGCGGTTCCAAGTGCTTTGGGAGGCCTTCCAGAAGCTTTATTTAACTGAAGACAAAGAGTATAAGACATATATGACTACTTTATGTGGCAACAAGTGTTCCTCGAAGGCTTCTGGCTGGCTCTATCAGTCTCCCAGAGAAGATTCATTCACTGGATGAGGCTTATGTTATTCCTATTTGTGCCATTACAGTCATTGAAAAAAAGGGAGGTGGGCAGGTGGGGGGGGGGCATGGGGTCTAGGCACTTGCAATCGATAAAAATGTTTCAAAAGTCATTAAAAATAGGGAGTGCTGGCATTTCATTTCTAAAGTGTTTTTAAAGCATAGTGAAAATATTGTTACTATAACTAGAGTAACAACATTTTGTTACTTATTCGTTATATTAGTGTGCATCATTACTATAAATTGAGAAACTTCAGGGGCTCCTTTTGCCCTCATTTTTACAGCTATTGAGGCAAAACTTACTAAAATGGTAAAACACATTTAGCACATCAAGTTTCAAAATGTTTCACATATCCATGGATTTTGAGAAATTTTCATTTTTTTAATAAATGTAAACATTAAAAAACCACAAGAGCTATCTTTTGATTTTTTCTATACAAAGACGCAAGATAACAGGGATTTTAAAACAAGTTTTGAAAAAAAAACCTTTTTTTTAAAAAAAAAGCCACAACAGTTATTTCAGTGAATGTTTCTTATATTAACCATAAGAAAGCAATATGGACCAATTCTGCATTTTCATAGAACCCTAGAGTTGAAAGGGACCCCCCAATGGCCATCTAGCACAACTCTCTTCTTCCAGACAGAACGGCACCATCAAAACTCTCCTGACAGATGGCCATCCAGTCCCTAAACTAATTAATACGCTCCCCCTTATTGAGTTGGGACTCCCAAGGGTCATCCATTTTGTGATTTCTTCCTAGCTCAGCACTAATTTACTTACTAGAGGTATCAGTCAGTCCTCCTCTGATGATTCAACAATTTATGGAACTCTGGCTAGCTGCTGCTGCAGAGGGAAAATAGTTCTCTCCTATCCTGATTGGGGCTTTCTGATGCAAGCAGAATTCTGGACAATGTAGTCTAGGACCAGCCTTTTGAATTCTCTGACACAGGGCTCCTTGCCTTCCCAAAATGCATTTCCCAGAGTTCTGTGCTTTCTCAGTATTTTCCCCAGCAAACACTGCTCCCTGCTTTCTTTCTCCTGATGGCAAGAGGTCATTATTTTAAAGAGGAAAGACAATCTTTTTGTCTTGGCTTGGCTTCCTTTTGCTGAAAATGAAACTGACTTTGGGAGACTTCTGAGATTTATAAAATTCAAATGAAAAAGTATTGGGTGATTTTTTATTCTTAAGTTTTTGGCACAGGCCATGCCCATGTGTTGGATATTGCCTTGTAGTATGAATTTAACAAATTGATATAACTTATGATGACTGATGAAAAATGCACACCCCTAATGGGGACTTTATGAAGCCTGATGGTCATTTAGTGACTGTACCTATCGATAACAATAGTTCAACTACATAGGTATGTTATCCTGGAATATCAGCATGCAAAGGAATCATGGGCCAGATGTGTAGCACGCCCATTGCATCTAGTCACTACTCTGTGATGGTGGAACACAGGATTTTCTTTGGTGCTTCCTGGAAGCTCAGAAATTATTCCACAATGTTGGAATTGAGAAAAGCTGAATTGGACAGGATCCAACCCAGTTTGCTGTCCCCAGCCCACCACTGCCTTGCCACCAACAAGCTCTCTCCCAGATGCTTGCTGGCATCATCTTTACATTTGTCTAACCAGTTTACACATGGCATAAGTCTACTTCCTCATTTGCAAGAGCTTTTGTTACCGACTTTATTTTCACTGTTAATCTTTAGGGGGCTATAAGACTTATTTGCATGCACGAGGATAGATTGACAAATGAATGGAATTGGAAAAGTCAGGAATTAACATTAGAAGTTATGAACGATTGTAAACTACATTTCTGTGTAGCTCTGACCTCTATTATAAACAATCATTCTTAATACATTTTATTTCCTTAAATGTAGCCTTTTTGACATTTATTTGGAGGTACTGTCAAATGCATCTTATTTGAAATTATGGAGGATGAGGAGGGGGAGACTTATAATATACAGGGTTAGTCAAAATGCATAGGCCAATAAGCCATTCAATTGAATGGCTTATTGGCCTAAGAATTTTGACTAACCCTGTATTATCACCTATTTGCAGAAGCTACATAAAGAAATGAATACATAACTGTCAAAAGTGTGTAACTCTGTTACACAGTTATAATTGCCAAAGGAGATGCCAGCCAGTTCTTTTAAGGAACAATTGTCAGATCCAGCTTTATATAGCTGGCCTACTTATATTCACCTTCCTTCATTCCCAGCTGCTTCTTCAGCCTCTTGGCCAAAGTCCACTGAGGTAGAACCCAAAGAAAAAAAGATGCCTTGGGATGCCACCCATCCTTTCTTGTCAGTTGAGTTTTCTTTGCAGTTCTAACTTTCCTAAGATGAGTTTTCCTCCAAAGAAAAATGATGCCTTTGGATTGTCATCCAAACATGAAATTCTCTTGTTCTTGAATTAGTCACTTGGTAAATGGTGTGTATATAGTTTTATCCTAGAGCAATTAGAGGTAAGGTCACCATAACTTTGTTAAAAGCTGTAGTTGATGCTAATTGGTGATGGCATTTTATCAATGTTGAAAAAATGTTCTCCTTCTGAAGCCATATTTCTAATTTTGATTCTGCTTTCCTTATTGATTTTAATCTGTATGTCTGAAAATACCTTCCAAGTGATAATCACTAAAATGCCATTTAGAAACATTTAAAACCCAAGAGAGGGGTTTCCTTCAGAATCTATTGATATCAACTTTCTTGTTTTAGTCACTCAGGGACTCATCCTGATACAACTTTTCAAGCAAAATGGCAGAGTTTATGGCCTTGTGTTGCCCTTGAATTTGTAGAGGGCAGAGCAAATTCTCATAGGCACATGAGCGGGAACAAGGAAGCACAAAACCATTCAATCTTTCCTTATCCATTGTATTTTTTATTGCCGCAATGAATTCTCTAGAAGATGTACAAATAAATATAAAACAGATTAAAATGTAATAAACAGACCCATCACCAATACCATTTTAAAAAAACAAACCTCCAAACCTCAATGTAAGAAGAAATATTAAATCCAGAGAATGCATATTAGTTTATTAAAATAGTTTATTACTATACACTTAAATGTGTTTTTCCATCCAGCTCTGACTTTGATCTATGGGAATGAAAAAAAATCAAGGGGTGAGTGACACAAAAGCTATGATAATTGGAATGCTATATGTGTGTGTGTAGCAGGGTAGTCACAATGCCCAGCACAATTCTTAGGTGTCTTTGCCATGCTGGAGGTAAACTAGGGCTGAGCCTGCTTAACTTCCAAGATCATATGGGATCTGGTGCTTACATTATTATCATCAAAATAGTTTATTGTAGAGGCCCAAGGCCATGACAAAAAAAACACCACATGTACACAATAGTAACATCGAAGCACCAGGAACCAAAGATGCTAAATAGAAACCATAATCATGCTCCCACAAAGAGCAAAAATAATACGTTAACAATAATTAAAGTACATTTTGAGTTAGGGTTCGGTTAACACTTAGAGATTTACATATGAACAGTTACATGTTGGAAGTGTATCTGTGACTGAGGATGCACAGTTACCCACATACTTCCATACTCAAAGCAGTGTGTTGAATTTCCCTCTTTACAGAGTTTGATGACATACCTCTTACCTTTGGGTAGCATATCTCCCTGACTGAAAAGCCATGAGCAAAGTGTCAGAATAGGACGGCAGAAATAATGTTGAGATTCTTTTAGAAGTACTACTAACATATTATCTCATGTCAGTTTCAGTGAAGGCAAAAAGATGAACTGCTTGTTAAAGAGTCATTCTTCTTAGAAAGCCTATTCTTTGCCAAGCCCCATTGGTTACTGTACTTTTAGTCACATTACCTAGAACAGTGGTGAATTGCCTATTGCCTTCTCTCTGCATTTGGGAAGGAGGCCATTTCTTTTCCTCACCTCTAATGGATATTTGGACTTTCCTAGGGAAGTCAACCCAGTGAAATTCAATTTCATGGTATTCAATTACACTTTAGCAATGTTTTATCCAATATGACTTGCTTACTATATTTAGTGATTTCAGCTACCACACAAACCACAGGTTTGGAAGCCAGGTGTGTCTTTCTAATCCAGAAGGCCAAATCAGACACAGACATGGTTCAAGGCAAAAAAACCAGGGGTTTTTTCTCAATGGCCAAAGAGGATGTCAGCAAAGAAAGCACTTCAAAGTATTTGAGCTGAACTTGAACTTCAAATTTCTGACATACTGCAATGCTGAATATTGTTCATTTTTATTTCATTTGTCAGCTATTAAAAATGTGTCCCAGCCCCTGATGGGTTGGAAAACAGTCTGGATAGGATTGTGTGCTGAATGGCTTGGGACTCTGTTAGACATCTTCATGAATTGTCTCTTGGTAATGGCAGGAAATTCAATAAACTATCATTGGAACATTTGAAGTGCTAGTCCATTTAATGGTCCTCCTCCAAGAAGGGCACAATAGAAAGGAATGAAGTATGGCAATATGTAAAGAGTCATTGGTTGGCTTAATAGTCTAGCTCCAGTAAGTATGATAGGGTTAGTCCAATGTACATAATAGATATTTGGGATTATGTCCCTCTCAATAGGTGAAACTGGCTTGATGCATGGGTACTGGATCCTTCTCCCAGATAATCCCAGTCTTATCAGTGGGAGCAAAAAATACTCTGATGTACATTCACTTAATAATTTCCTCCCATCTCCTAGCTCATTGTGATGAGATTATGGAAATTAAAGGTAGGGGTCTTGGGTGCAACCAGACAGCATTTCAGGAACAGATTACACACAAGGTTAATGTTGGACAAAAGGTGTGGCTCACTGGATTTTGCAGAGCCATGGTTTCAATTTCATATAATTCTACATATTTTATCATTGTGCGGGGGGGGGGGGGGGGGGGATGTTCAATTCCTCGATATCAAGTGTCTGGTGGTTAGGGAGAATTTTAGCAGCGCCAAGCACACACATTCACACAAATTTCCAGCTGATAAATTCTACTATATGCTTTGAGAAATTAAAATTTGAGGCACTGGATAAAACAATAGATATATACATGATTTCCAGTATAGGCACATTTGTTATACCTTTCAATTGTTCCATTTCAAACTTTCTATTCAGTTTTAAATATGGAAGTATGCGGGTAACTTCCCCAACCACAGATACACTCCAACATGGAACTGTGCATGTTTGACCACCAAATCCCAATTGATTTTGGAAGCTAAGTAGGAGACTGGTAATGAATATCAGATATTATAAGCTATGATTCTTAGAAAGCAGCATGTGCATATTCCTTGTCTAAGAAAAAATATACATGCAATAGGACACCATAAAGCAACAAGTGGCTTGAAAGCAAATATGTGTAATTATTGGTGTTGGCCTAGTAATCAAATTGGTGGGAAGTATTGGCCACTAAACTTAGATACTGGACTATATATCTATATCTATATCTTAAACATATCAAATCTCAGTTTTAGGTGCAGAAAGGACAAATTGATTAGAGTGAATCAAGAGATGAAAGATGTTTGTTAGATGTCTAGCTGGTTCTCATTTGGAGAATAATCTCGCAACCTTCCTGCACACCATCTTTCCTTCTAGAATTGTGCCTATTGCAATGGCAGAAACAATGATCAAGAAATACAATAAGGTTTCATATTTGGATGGTGCAGCTTCAACAAAGTCTCATAGTGAGAATGTCCCATCCCTAGAAACCTGTCTGCTCCGGATTAATAAATTAGCCTTGAACTGTAGGCTAGAGATAAAACAAGAGTGCAAAAGGAGAAGAAGGAGATGGAGTACAACTGACACATAAAAGAGCACAGATGGTGTGAAAGATCTGGCAGGCAGAGCTAGAGGTGTGAATGTAATAGACATGTTAAGATGTAGTGAAATGGAGTTTGACAGTAAAAAAAAAAAAACTGGAATGGGCAGGTGATAGGCAGGGGAAATGTAACTATTTCCCTGTTATGAAGGAAGAAGAATATAAAGAGTTTGGGAATCCTGTACATTTCAGTTTCAGAATCAAAGGTTTTCTCAAAGGCAGTGTTTCTCAGCCTGGAGGTTGGGACCCCTGGGAAGGATGTGAGGAGGGTTTAAGAGGGGTTACCAAAGACCACCAGAAAACACATATTTCTGATGTTCTTGGGAACCCCTTTGGCAGAGAAGGATGAAAATCTCTCAGCCCATCCTTCTCTTCCTTTTTGGAAACAGACCCTCCTCTTGCTGTGATTGGCCAGCCTCTCAGCTGGCCTATCATCCAAGGGGAGGGTTGTTTCTGAGACTCCAAGTCGGGAGGCGAGAGCAGGTGTGCTCAGTGCATGGCAGTATGGTGTGCATGCGCAGGCTAGAAGGCGAGGCTGGAGGGAGGCTCGTGTCAGCAAGTCCCTTCAAAACATGGGGAAAAGTGCCTGCGCAACATGGGATTGAGAGTGGCCCAACAGCATCAAGAGGAGAAGCAGCTTAGGTAATTTGTAATGCTATTTATTGGAAAATAAGTCAGTCTTTCCTTTTGTTTTTATTAATGCTCCCATTAGAAAATGCATGATACTGACATTATAGTGCTTATTTTTCACATTGAACATACCATAGCATTTGATAATGGTATGATGGTCTTCCTTTAAAAAGACTGACAATTCTAATATGAATGATCTAGAGGCAGTGGCCAGAAGAGTGAGGCAAGTATATATGTCCGATGGGAAGATGATGGAAATATCATTAATATAATATATATCTTCTCATCTTGTCATTCTGCCTTCTAAAAATTGTTGTGGTGTCCAATTGTTTTGTTGGGTTTTTTTTTCTGGGGCAGAGATAAAAAAAAGTCTGCGCATCACAGAGCTGCCTTTCAAAATACGTACATTATTGCCAAATCTCCCTTACTCCCGAATGCTTTCTCCAAGGATGGGTGATGAAATCAAATGCCTATTAAAATTATTTCTCAAATTGTATTTGAATATGAAGAAGTCAAGTTAAAATATCAGGATGATAGGTGGGATCGCATGCAAATGTAGCAAATTAACTTTTTTGAGCTGATTATGGGGAAAGTCACACTCACTGCATAGGCCATCTAGTTTCTTGTTAATGAGGCCTTATTTTAAAAAGGCAATGGTTCTTCTTTTTGATTCTTCCTTTTTTTCTTTCCCCATTTCCTTCCAATAAATGTTCTCTGCTTTCCTCTATTTCTGCAGCTACATGCTGTTCTGTTTCTAGGGCTGTTAAATGCAGCTTTAAAATATCATTACTTGCTCAATCCCTTGAGCTGTTCCCTTAGGTATATAATTTGGGCCAAGGGAGGGTCAGGTTTCATGCAATCATATGCCATTCAAGCTTTTTTCCACAGTCCTAATGTGGAGTATCTCATGAATACTGCATTGTTTTAATGATGGCTTAAGTTATCAGCAGAAATCTCTACTTCCATTTACTTTTACAGTGAATTCTGGGTTTTTATGTCATCCTATGCATAGTGAAAATAGGTTTCTACTGATACATTGCCAAGTATAGTGGATATAATAGTGGATTAAAAGGTCTGGGCTCAAATCAGTGCTTAGTTATGATGATTACTTATGACCTCGTCAGACGGCCACCGAAGGCGCTCCACTTTGTAGAGGTGCATGGGAACCCATCACTCAATGTCCTACATCACCCAGTTCTAGCCAAGGGTGATGAGATGGGGAAAGCATGAGCACACGTGGTGTGCTTGGCTTCCCACCATACATTCCAATGGCAACACAGGAACCCTCCTATATTGCCCTGGTGGCAGCATGCACTGGCTCTGCTCTCCTTCACCCATGGAACCATGCCAGTGTGATATGATGAGAGCAAGGCAGTTCAGTGGGTGACCAGGGCTAAACAGTGAATGCCACCACATTTAGCCCTGTGTGAAGAGGTTGTGGTATTCAACTAAACTCTATGCCAGGCCTGGGTGATGATCTGAGAATGAGGATTCCTCTTGTCTGGTATGTGCTCTTATCTTTGTATTACTGAGTGTATAGTATCTCTATTTTGTAAGGCACATCAAGTTTTGGTAATGAGGGAGGGAGGAAAGAGGGAACAGGAGAGAAAGAGGAAATGGTATATGAAGTCTTTTAGATCACTTCAATGTTTAGGCAGCAATTTAGTCTCTATTCACTTACTAAGTGGTAAGTAACATTCCAAATAGAGGTACATATACTCCAGAGTCAGGTCAGTGTCATGATTCTCATAGCTCCATCTACCAATTATGATACTGCTACAGATTTAGCTGTGAGTCCTACAAAACAAGGTGCTCTTCGTCAGTTGAAAGGCATATCTGGAAAAAGGATTCAGCCTTTATATTCCCATGAAGATGCATATTTCAACAGGCTGGATTCCTGGACACAGCCTTGGATACCAAGCTTTCTACTTTGCACTATCCACCCATTCCCAGAGGTGTCCAGTCTGGACACAGTGCTTCCCTTTTTGAATTACACTAACAAGCCTGTCTAGACAGGCTTAACACTTTTAAGCCTGTCTAGACACTTCAGATGATACAAAGAACTGCAACCAAAGTGTTATGGGGACATTTCAAAGTGTTTTACGATCTATAAAATTAAATATGTTAGGAGCCAGTCAAATACACTTTTAACATTGATCACCTACATTTCAGACAGATACAATGGGTGCCTCTACACTGTACAATTAATTCAGTCTGACAAAATTTTAACTGGCATGACTCAACAGTGTGAAATCCTGAGATTTGTAGTTTGATGAGGCAGCAACACACTTTGGCAAAAAAAGGTTAAAGGTCTTGTAAAACCTACAACTCCCATTATTCCATAGCATTGAGCCATGACAGTCTATTGCTACAATGAGATACTGGCAAAGTTTCAGTTTACTTTTGAATAATTTGCTAAAAATTCTTCAGATTCAAGATAGAAAGGACTTGGGATTTTAAGCAAAACAGAGGGAGTAAGCAAAACTGAGATTTTCCTATCACAAATCTAGAAAGGTTGTTAAAAAGATTAGTTCAACCATTATTCATAAAAAACACAATAGGCTCAAGAACCAAAACACTGAATCAATTGAAACTGTTAATTGACTTTTAGATTAATGCAGTCTAAAGTGATGCTTCTCAACTTGATCTTGAAATCATTCCACATGCAGTACTCCTCTTGAAGCCAAATATTGTTTTAAATATAAGAGAGGGCTGAGAGGTCAGGGTCTTAGGGTCTCAGTCAAAGTGAACCCTTTAACCATTAGAATGGACATGTCACCTCAGTCTGGTGATTGATCTAGTGCGGTGGCATATTAATTGACTCCTTGGCCTGAAATCTATAGTCACAAAGATCATTTACATTTGGGAGCAAAGTTGTGAAAGGAGGCATAGTTGTTTAACTACTGGTTGTGTCCTGCCAATTAAGACAAAAGATGGACCCCTGCCCCCAGTCCCTTTCCCATATCTCATTGTTTCTATTAAAAATATTCAAGACGGATGTATTTCTTATCCTTTCTGGGGCCAATTCTGTGGCTGCAACTCCCATTTCTGCACAAGGTATTTGCATTGCAACAATGACCGTGCAACTTTCTAAGAAGAAGCCTTATAATAGGGACACTTCTGAAATGAGATCTTTTCCACCTGCAGACTGCTTTTGGTCTGCCAAACACATAGGCTCCCGCTACAACCATTCTTTCCAGGCATTTGGCTTTGCTCCCTATGCCCAATTTATAAACTATTATGAAAAATTATTCTCCTGAAAAATCTATCACTAAAGCATTATTCATTAGGGGATCTGGACCTAGTCATATCCTTCTTGATCTAGTATCTACAGTCTTTCATCTGGTCAGCCAAAGATCCCTTCATGAACTTCAGTATTAAGGTAAAGGTCTTTCTTGATCATTTATCTTTTAAAATGAAAGATAGAAAATGTGGCAAACTGTTTATGTACTGGAATGGCTATATTCTGGAAACTTTACATGAGTCTGGAAGAGGCTTCATTGTCCACTAGTGTCCCCTAGGGTTCTCATTAAGAACGTTTACTTTTTCTTTATCTACTGTTCCTCTTGGCCAAGTGATTCATTAGGGTAATGCAGATTTCATTAATTTTTTTTTCCTGATCCACCATTATTTCTGTACTTGTCAAAACACTTGTATAAATGCATTCTAACAATTAATGCCTGAAGCTAAAAATAAAGCTTACTTTATCTCTTTAATAGGAGAATTATTTACAAGTATTCAAATTGCTGTTGTTGTTGTTGCTGCTGCTGCTGCTGCTGCTGCTGCTACTACTACTACTAATACTACTACTTACAGTTCTTTCTATTGTCTGACATCTTTGACTCTGATATTTTGTTACACACACAATCACTCTGTTCCAGTGCCTGCAAATTTCTGATCAATCCAGCAAAGATTTACCCCAGTTCTTTATTCCATAGCTAAACTCTCCTGCCAACAAAATATTTTTTTCTACAAAACTGGTGTCAGATGAATCTAACCTACCTTTCAACCTAGCATTCTGGTTTGCATTTTGCATTAACTCTTCTTCTATGAAGAAATATTCCATGCACGATTTGCTGGAACACTCCAGGACAATCAATGTTCTTTGTTTTTGGAGATATTTGTATGGCTGGCCTCATATTTATCATGCTAATAATCTATTTTTATCATTTGTATATACTTTTTTTGAAACTGTCATCTTATTCTACTGTCTTTTCATTCTGATCACTTTTCCCTTTCTCTTCATTGACTCATTTTACATTTCACATATTCTTGCTCCTTCTTTAATAAACCTAATTTTCTCATGAAGTGTCTATTCCACACATTCTCATCTTTTGCATATCCCTATTTCCTTGGCACTCTCTTCTGGTATTTTCTGTAGCATCTTCCTGCATTTCAAACTTTATGGTATTTCTTGTCTACCTTTCCTTTCAACTTTTTTATTTAAAAATCTGTACAAAACACTGCTCGCTTCATTTTCCTTTGCAAGCTCATCAGCTCTTCTTGGTCTTATTGTGTGTGTTCAGAATCCATTTTAATACATTTCCTTTTGTTAGCTTTCCTCTCTATTTTTGCATCTGCTTCCTCACCCTTCTGAAGTATCAGTTAGTTTTAGATTGGAAGCCTTGGGCAGGGAATCATCTTTTAAACATTTATTTTCCAGCTTCTTACAATATTAGGCAGTTTATAAATAAAATATGAAGATGATGATCTCTGTATTGATGTGGTAAGCCACTGGAGAAAAATCCAGTGGTGTTTTATATCTCAAATGCATGGAAGATTGCTTTGCAGAGAATCACTGTCTTCTCTCATCATCATCATCATCATCATCATCATCATCATCGTAATAATAGAAACAATTCGTGTTATTAAGCACTTATCAGTTTGTATGTGATCTGAGATTACCTCAAAATATAGTATTGGTTACATTCTCAGGCATATACCCCATACGTAGAATAGCCAGGTTCATATCAAAGATCTCTTGACTTCTGGTGAAGAAAATTGAGCTGTGAGCAGTGTCTCAATGAGCTGGTTGAGCACTGGGGTGCCCTTGCGTGTTTATCAACTATATGGAATTGAGAAATACTTGTTCAGAAAGAAAAAAAAAACAGGCACTAATCCTCAAGATTGAAAGGATCTCACTTTCCCTGCTGAAAAATGAGAAGGGGATAGAGGAGGGGGAGACATTATGTACCTCAGCAATATTGTCATGAAGCAGACAGAAGCAGCTTCAATTCACTTCCTAAAATACAATATTTATATTATATTTACACAAGGTCTGAAAAAGCTAAACTATGTCCTCAAATACACTGCAACTTACCAACTTCATAGACAAAAATGTATCTTACAGGTAAACTGTATTTGTTTTAACTGCACTGGAAATTGTAGAGATAAAAAATCTTTAAAAATCAAATTAGTAGAACTATTCTTCAAGAATTTTCTAAATTTTCTGGATGAAACTATCTGGTGAGACCAACTAAAAGGGTGAAAGTGAATTAATTTGTTCAAGATAATGTATAAGAACCATAGAAATCATTTCTTTTTTAACATATCTAAGAACTCTATAGCCACAACATTGTAGTTCTGCATGGAACCTCAGATTCCAAACAGAAAATAATACAGGAAGTAACCACAGAGATAAACCATAGAGATAAAATCAAAGAGAAACCCATAGCGCTTGAAATACAGAGAACAGAGAAACAACTAAAGGGGTTGTAAGCAATAGCATACTAAAAGTGAAATGGCAAAAGGAGGCACTACAACAAATCTTCAAAAATTAGACTTTTTTGTTTTTAGAAAGACGGTTTGATTTTAAAAATGACTGCAGGTTGACAAGACCAAGATTCAAAGAACAGAAAGAAGCTTCCAAGGGAGGATCTCTTCCACAAGAAGAAGATGATGAAATTAAAAAATTGAAGGTAAGGATTGGCATGAGAATTACACAGATTGAAGATTATTTACATAAAGGTCAACAAGAGATGAAGAAATATATGCTCAGATGGCAGACACAATGAGTGGTATGTTGAAGCAGTAGGAACAGCAAAAACAGAAAATAAAGATAATTGAAGATGCATAAAAGAAGGTGCAAATGGATTGCCAAAGAGATTCAACCCAATTCCAACAATTAGAATATTTGCAGAGAATAATAATAATAATAATAATAATAATAATAATAATGCTTTATTTATATACCGCTCCATCTCCCCGAGGGGACTCAGAGTGGTTCCCAAGTAATATCACAAAACATGCAGAGTAAAAACAACATAACCATAAGATTAACAAACAAAATATAAACATAAAAATTGTCACCATATCACACATACCAGAATCTGTTCAGAAACTTGATATGACAATAACCAAAGTTGTGCCTGGAACTGAGGGGGGGGGGGGGGGAGAGACTAAATATACTTTCTTTAAATATAAATTGACTAAATTTGCCAACAAGAGAAGACCTTTTCATTATTTGTGATTATTGAAAACAAAAAGAAATTCCCACTTAAGATGGATTGCAAAATGATTAGATTGCAAAATGATGCAAAATGGATTGCAAAATAATGGAACTGTAGAAATGGGCAAATTGATCTATTTTATATAATGACCAGACTCTCCCAAACTTGAAGAACTCTAATACTATAATGATAAATTTGAAGAAAAATGGCAGCTTTTTATTGACTATTTAAAAGAAGAAAAGATAATGAAAATATTGGATTTTCTATAGACTCAAGGGAAAATTAATAGTATTATGTTGTTGTTCATTTGTTCATTCACTTCTGACTCTTTGTGATGTCATGGACCATCCCACACCAGAGCTGCCTGAGGGCCGTCACCTCCCCCAGCTCCTTCAGAGTCAAGCTAGTCACTTCAAGGTATAATAATAAAAGACAAAAATAGATAAGTGAGTGACAAAAATAACAGGATACCAAATTATATTCAAGGAATACTGGAAAGATAATCTACAAGAGCTAAGAAGTTTTATGACAAAAATAATATATTTTTTGCCCAGGAAAAAGATAACAGAGGCAAGGTAGGAAGTTTTAGTTAGTGCTTTCTATCCATATGTCAAAGTTTCTATCTCCTTTTTTCAAAACACTGTACACCTTCTTTTCTATCCTATTTTAGAATAGAAAAGAAATGTTTTTCCCATAAAGAAAATACAGGTCCAGAAAATATAAAAAATATAGACCAATTTCCTTATTAAATTTAGATTATAAATTATTTACTAATAAAATAGCAGAAAGACTTTAAAAATTACTAAATAGATATATAAAAGAAGAAGAAACAGGTTTCTTGCCCAACAGATATCAAAGAGACAATGTGAGGACAATTATAGACATAATAGAATACTATGAAATCAAGAACCAGAAAAAGTAATGTTATTAGCTCTTGACATGGAGAAAGCATTTGATAATGTAAATTGGATTTAAAAAAAATTCTTATAAAAGAAATGGGCATGGGATTCTATTTCCAACATAGAATTAATGCAATATATGATACCCAAGAAGCGAAAATAATGATAAATGGACAGGAAACAGAAAATTGAAATTCATAAGGGAACCAGACAGGGATGCCCATTATCACCATTGATATTTATGTTAACATTAGAGATATTATTAAATACAATAAGGGATGAGAGAGAACTCAAAGGATCTAAAATACAAGGACAAGAATATAAAATTAGGGTGTCAGGATGTGCCTTCATGGTTCCAAGAGGTTCCAAGAGAAGTCTTCTTCCTGACAGTAGAGGAAGTAGTCATGATAGATTAGTTTATGGTTGGGGCCATCTGGCCAAGATTTCCTTTGAAGATGTGGGAATGTAGTTGTAGCCTAAACTGAGATAAGCCAGGAGAGAGAGGGGGGGAGCGAGGCCAGGAGGGGGGATTGGCTGGCGGGAAACCTCAGTTCTCTCTTTGCTATTATACTGTGTGGACTGAATAAACTACAATTCCAGGATTTGCTCTTGTGAGTGTGTGTTTCATTCTAAGACCCAGCGGTATACCTGACATAGGGCTTTTGCTGATGACATCATTTGTGTTATCAAAGAACCAAATAAGAATCTAGAGAGCTGGATAGAAACAATAAAAATGGAGCGGTAATGGGATTTAAAATAAATATGGAAAAAACAAAAGCCATAACAAAAAATATTCCAAAGAAAGAACAAGATATCTTGAAAGAAAATTGAGACATACAAAGAGAGTTGAAATAAAAAATATTTAGGAATTATATTAACATTCAAAAACTTACAATTACTACAAAACAACTATACTGAAAAATGGAAAGAGATCAAGAAGGACTTAGAGAATTGGAAAAACCTAGGTCTACCTCTATTAGGAAGAATTGCCAGCATGAAGATGAATATAGTATGGAAGATGATCTTATTCCAAAACCTACCCATAATAAGAAATCAAAAATTATTGAACGACTGGGATAGAGATATCATGAGGTATATATGGCAAAAGAAGAAACTGAGAATAAATTTTTAAATTATGACTGAAGAAAAAAAATAGGGGAGGATTAGCAACACTGGATCTAAAGATATATTTCAAAGCAAATGCTCTGTTGTGGGTAAGAAATTGGGCAAAATTAGAAAAAGAACAAATACTAAATTTGAAAAGGATGGAATTGAGAGCAGATTGGCACTTATATCTTTGGTATGGGGGGACCAAGATAGAAAACACTTTGGTAATCATTTTGTGAGATCTGCCACATTTAAAGTATGGGAGAAATATAAAGAGGAATTATGCAAAAAAAAACTCCTATGTGGCTATCACCCCTGGTAACCTCTCAGAGAAGAGTGTTAGGTTGGAATAATTGGCCAAAGTATAAAGACATATTGAAGAAAGAAAGAGGAGAGATAGTAATGAAAACACAACAAGAATTGAATCAAATTAACAAACAGATATTGTGGTTCCAATATTGACAAATAAAAGAATCCTTCAAAAAGGATAGAGAAAGAGACTTTTTGGGTTTCCTGTTTTCTTGCTTGAGGAGGAAAACAATATACTGCTGTCCAACCACAACTGTATAAAATTCTGGCTCTCTCTGTATGTATGGGCAGATTGCATTTTCCCCACATGGAATCTAAATGTTATATGTTTGTTTGCATGATTACCTTCAGATATCCATTTATATATGCTTGAATGGGTGGATCAAATCCATAGCTGAAATGAAATCTGGTAGAAGAAAACAGCAAATTTGCTGTAAACATTCTTGAGACTGAAATTCATAAAGAAACTAGTCAGTGAATTGTGTTTATCTAGCATTATTTCTCTAAGTTGTTTAATAATTGATTCACTTGTTTCATTGAACTTTACCACTAAACCAAGATTTATTGGAAAAATGTCTACCACTCATTGACAAAGAAGGAGGACAATTTATCTGGATGCCCAGGAAAATCTGAATCTGTAGCCTTCTCCTTACAAACATAAGTTCAACAGAACAACAGTTCTTCAGACAAAAGTTGCTACACTTGATTTAGAATTAACCAAAGCAAGAGAGTAGAGAAATGAATTCCCTAAACAGAGTCACTCAAAATCTTTTTCACATGACCTCTGGGGCTTGTCCCAGAAATGTCCATCTCTGCCTCCAAAAATAATCTTTAAAGGCACAAGAACAATTTCATAGAACCATAGTGTTGGAAGAGACAACAAGAGCCACCCTGTTCAGAAATCTACAATCAAAGCCCTTCTGACAGATGGACATCCAGTCTCTATTTAAAAGTTTCCAGAGAAGGAGACTTCATGACACCCAAAGGCCATTGCGACTTTTTTCCCATTTAGATGGAATCTCTTTGAATCTATTGCTCAATGTTGTAATCATTGGAGGAGCGGAAAACAAGCTTGCTCCATCCTCCATGTGACATCCTTTCAAATATTTAAACATGGATATTATGTTCCCTCTTGACTTTCTTTTCTCCAGGCTGAACATGCACAGGTCCTTAAGCCACTCTTAATAGGGCTGAGCTTTGATTATTTTGGTTATCCCCCTAGGGGCGCACCCTTCTCAACATCTTTATTGAATTGTGGTTCAGCTTATTTAAACAATACTTCCCTTGTCCCCTCCACAAACAACCAGCATTGGAATAGTTGTGAAAATAAACAATGGTAACTCCTGGTGTTCTTGGGACTTTTTGGTGTGAGCAATACAGTACCAATCTCTGTATTGGCCAAAAAAAACCATAAGCAGCCATGAGGTGTATTTACACCTGTGTATGTCATTTACATGAACATACCTTTTGTTCTTTATATTCCGTTAACATTGCATATCTGTTCCCACTAAAAATGTGCATATTACAGTGAGTTGTGTCAAAATATTTTTTAAAAAACTGTTATCTATTTCTTAACACATTCTTGCTTCCTCAAATTATCCTGAGCATTGTTTATTGAATGTCACTTTCTGAAAAGGAAAACAAAATTTTGTGCCAAAGTTACAAATAGATTTTTGTTTTTGAAAAAGGAGATGAGTCAGACAGAGACTTTTAAAAAGAAATCTTTCATCATCTCACTGTCTTTGATAAAATGTACTTCATTGACAGAAATGTTTTTGAAGCAATGTTTCCCACACTTCACTCTAATTTGCCTATGTGAAGGGAGGCAGTGTTATCCTACACCTTTTTTCATCTGACAATAAAACGAAAGGGTGGTGGATTCTAGTATTCCAGTGCAAAATTACAGGATATGGGCAAGCTACCTTTTGTCCACTTTGCAAATAAGTTAAAGATTTTTTTCAATTAATTTAAAACTGTGATGATTAAATACAAAATGAGAGGCAGTGGAGCAACCTTACACATACATTGTGCAAGTTCCACAACTCTTTATTTATAAATGTATCACAGTATATCACATTATCCTATAAAAATATTTGTCAACTGCTCCCCAGTCCTTTTGCTCCCATTTGCAGCAGCAATTGTAAAAAAAGTATGTTTTATACACAAGAACATGGAGGAGTTCTCAAACTTAGGTTCAACACTTTTGTGGTAGCTGAGGCAATAGAGACTCGGAGGGTATAAAAGTGTCGAAAGAGTTATTGATACAACTGCAGGTTAAGTTTGCTCTATTCTAATGAATACCACAAGTGAAAATATTTGCTAGCTTCCTTTTGGAATCTGAATTTTCCGACTCATTTAACCAGCTCAATGGAAGTTCTCTATTAATCACTAACTTTCATCCATATGAAGACAAACCAGTATTCAACATTCCACCTATTGCAATGTGCACACTGGTCATGATATTTATTAGTTCCTTATAGTTCATCTATTTGTTGTATAGTATTAGAGTAATTGGGGTGTTGTGTAGTTTTTTGTCTGTTAGAGTAATTATTTCAGGTAACAGGCTTTTGGGAGTGAGCACCATTGGCTACAGATAATCTGCCTAAACCTTTGCATAACTGGGGGATCTGATTTTGTTCTCTGTCTTCCATGAATAAACTGCAATACAATGAATATTTCCTGAAATACTAAGAATATTGAAAATATGACCTTTGAGATTCAGTATATTAATAGTCCTAGGAAGTGGGCCAACAGTGTCAAAATAAGATTGGAGTTCTGAGAACATATTGAGTCTAATGATCATTAGTTTTGAAGCATTACAATCACAAGGGAGCACTCCTGGAAGCCACATAAACTTTCTGATGTTGCAAATCTTACTTCAAGTGATTGAAAATGCCCCAAGGAGTCTAATTAGAATTATGGATGGGAAAAATATTCTGACAGCAATTTTGTTAATGTCTCTATAGATACATACGTTGCTTCTTTGTCTGGGAATGCCTTGATTTCCCACCCCACACACTTTCTTCTTTGCACACTTTAATATCCCCAACCCAAACAATTTATTAAAAAAAGTACTCTAATTGTTGGTATCAAAACCACTGAAAGACCATTTTTTAAAAATTGCAGTCCCCCCCCCCTTCTCTTGTAGTTAATCCAAATCTAAAGGAAAGGTGAAAATTATTATTAAACAGGGTAATTGTTGTTTTGGTGTGTATAATATAAAAAATAGCTAACTGTTCCATAGCTATTCAAGAGTTTTAAGCATCAAACAAAAATGACCTCAAAAAAGGAAGGACTGCATGAGTATTGCTAGTTTATCTTTTCTTTTTTGAAGGTTGAAATTTTTGCTTTTTTATTTTATTTCAATCACATTTTTTCCTATTTGGTTACATGGTGTTGCAAAAATGAATTCTAACAAGTTACATGAATTAAGGACCTCTTCAAACAGGCTGCCGGAATTGCCATGGTCAATTTGGCAGTGCCCGGAAGGAGACATGGGGAACAGATCACCCAACATTGCCTTACTCAACAGTTGCCACACCTCATGGGGTAAGTGTCCCTCAAATTTCTCAAATGTGCAGTATCTTCTATAGTTTTATGATGGAGCCCCGCTAGAAGTAGTTCAACATTGTCTGATGGGAGGCAGCGGGCTCCATTGTAAAACTATAGAAGATCCAGCACATGTCACTGAAACTAACCCTATTTTCAGTTAAAACACACACACTTAGCAAAAGAAAATTATATAATTGATTTAATGTTTGAGACTAGGGTTCACATTCTTCTCTCAAGCATGGAAACCCAGTAAGCATCTTTGAAAAAGGCACATTGTCTTTGCCTAAGAATTAGACAATGACAAATCTTGGGTAAATCTTGAGAGGAACTCCCTATCATGCAGTTACTGTAAGAAAGGGTGAACTTGAAAGCATAGCATAGGAACAAGTAAAACAATGGCAATGACATTGAAGAAATTTAGATATGCTGACTTATTAGCAATACTTTAAAAGAGTAAAAAAACTCAAGAAAAGCAAAAAATAGAGCTAAGGATCTTTTTCTTTATTATTTATAGAAAGGGACTAAAATGTCTCGACTGTACATAGAATATATTTGCAGTTTTACATGAAGATTTCTCATGTAGCATGGTATCAAGCTTACATGCAGAGGGTTCTACTGGTTCTATTTTTTCTATTTTAAAAAATGGTTGATTCAGCAAACTTGAGGATAAGCTGTTTGCCTACTTTTATTCTCATGCCCTGAAAAGAAGTTATGGGAGATGTGAAAGCAACATTTTTTTTCATCCACTAAAAAAAGATACCAAATAATGACATGAAATGACAAAGTATGAAAAAGTTATAACTTATTATTAACTGTAACAATTAGAAAGAAAAAAAATACAATATAGATTCTTGGTGGATATTGGCATATATGCCTACATCTTAAAGCCTAACGCTGGGTATCTCCACCCTAAACTGAAGTCCAAGTACGTGAGAAATATCCCAGGTTCAACAAATTATGTGCACCATAAAGATTAACAAAATAATCCATATTCTCAGCTTTGTTAATTGTCGATTGAATGATAGGTTCCATAGGTCAAGAAGTATCTCAACTCTCTGTATCCATCAGACTGATGGCAATTAGAAGAAAGTGGAGTTTCTTCTTTACCCCTCCAAATCTCAGCCTGCACACCAAGGTCTGATGTCATGTATAAAAAAATCAGCAGGAGGGTAGTAGTAGTAATATTTTAAAATTGGAATTATCAGATGGGGAAATATAGAAAAAATAATCCCAACGCTGCTCTGCCAAATTATAATGATATACACCTCCACTACAGACTAGCTCACCAAAGTATAGAGGGAGTATGGTTGTTAAACCAACTGTATATGTAATTGCTAGGAACTAGAAACGACTGCAACTGACAGGCTTAAAATGATTCTTTAAAAGATTGCCACTGCCACCATATTAATAATAAACAGGCTGAGGTATTATTGAGAGGTTGTTCAGTAACACACCCTATGTCACTATAGTTTTTTTAAAGGCTGTTAAAAGCTGACTAGATTAATGCTTTGACCACAAAGGTATACACACTGAACTTCGGTACATGGAATGTACGGACATTGACAGTGAACACCCCAAATGCAGAACTGTCATCATTGCAAGGGAGCTAGGATGCTTTAACATCGACATAGCAGCACTTCAGGAGACCCAGAGAGCAGGAGAGGGACAGCTGAAGGAAGAAAAAGGAGGCTACACCTTCTTCTGGAAGGGACTGCCTGAAGAAGACCAAAGAATGCACGGAGTTGGGTTTGCTATCAGAAATGATCTGGTGAAACATCTGACCGAAGCACCTACTGGCATCAATGAACAAATCTTAACCCTCTGAATTGAACTTGCCAAAAACCAACAGGCAACCATCATAAGTGCCTATGCACCAACACTAGATGCTAATTATGACATCAAGGAAACATTTTACTGTCAGCTGGACACTGTCCTATCAGAGATACCTAAGGAGGAAAAAATCATCCCCCTGAGGGACTTTAATGCAAGAGTCCCGCGAGACTTCGACCTGTGGCCAGGGAACATAGGAAAAGATGGGATTGGAAACAGCAACTCAAATGGTACCCTGCTTCTCACCAAATGTGCGGAAGACTACCTTGTCATCAACAACATGCTCTTCCACCAGAAAAACAATTTCAAGACATCATGGAGACACCCCCGGTCAAAGCACTGGCACCTCTTAGACTATGTAATCTCATGGGCCAGAGACCGCCATGACGTGCTCCTCATAAGAGCCATGACAGGTGCTGATGACTGCTGGACAGACCACAGGCTAATCCGATCCATGATGGCTATCAAGAGCACCCCCAAGCGAAGACTCCAAGGAAGAAAGACAAGGCACAAAATGAACACCCAAGCCCTTCAGGAGCCCTCCAAATGAGCCCATCTCCAAACAGCACTCAAGGACCATCTACCCATAGAACACCCCGAAAATGTTGAGGAACATTAGAACAAAGTGAAGACCTCCATCATCACAGCTTGTGAAGAAACTATTGGATATCAAACCAAAAACATCAAGATTGGTTTGACGAAAATGACAATGAGATCCAACATCTAAATGACAAGGAAAGCCTTCCAAACATGGCAGAGAGACATCAACTGTGCTACTAAGAAAAAGCAGTGCAAAAGCTGAGGACCAAAGAAGGACCAGAGAATTCAAGAACATCTGGTGGACAAAGAAGACTGAAGAAATTCAACACCTGGCAGATACCCGTGATGTTCAGGGATTTTTCAAAGCCACAAAGGTCTTCTATGGACCAAGAAACCATGGCATACAGCCTCTACACTCATCAGATGGAACCAAACTTCTGAAGAACAAAAAAAATCAATTGCACTACGTTGGAAAGAACACTACCAAAGCCTACTGAATCGCAACTCCAATGTGGCCGAAGAGGTTCTCTCACAAATCTCGCAACAACAAACCAGGGGTGAGCTTGCAGCATTGCCTAGTTTGGAAGAAGTCAGCAATGCCATCAACCAACAAAAAAATATCAAAGCCAGCAGACCTTTTGTGATCCCTGCTGAAATCTTTAAACAGACCACTAACGTTGTGCTGTTCCCCACAACTGTATTCTGAATACTACACAAAAGCCAGACCTAAATGTCTTCTTCAAAAACCCAAACGGCTCTTGCTAACACTCTTTACCCTTTCCAAGCTCCAACTGGCAAACAGGGACCTCAGACCTCAGTTTAAAAGTCACTTTTTTCTTTTAGATCACTTAGGCTCTGCCCCCATCTTTCTATCCAATCCTAGCCTTATGATTTTCCCTAAAAGACTAGAACACGCCCCCTTAAGGCAAACCTAACATAAGATGGCATCTCCCTTTCTTCAAATGGATGCCGTGGCTTCGCCAGGCCCACTTCCTTACGCCTAAGCTAGCCTGCTAAGGTAAGGGATTCATTTCATCATGCCACTCTGTTCACTGATCTTCACCAATAAAAGAGGAGAAGGAGAAGGAGGATAGCTGATTAGCAAAATAAACACCAACAGCTATTTACTGCTTTGTTATGCAATGCAATGAATGGAAAAGAGTGTCAAAAGAGCAGTCAGTACAGATTAAGATATTCCTAGCCAACTTTCAAATTGGTAATAGTGGGCTTTGTATCTGATGGTAAAAGACCACTGCACCAGGCAAGGTCATCTTAAGTAGACAAGTTGTACTCATTGATTTATTTGGAAGCTGTATGCTGATGCAGTATCATGGCATCCTCTCTATTGTCTGAAGGTAGGGAAAGTCAAACTCATCTGGACTCACACCCAAAGAATAACGTTCTAGAAGCTGTCCTTTTGGAGAAACCAAAATACAAACACCATAATGGAAGAAGAGTGCTAACTAATATTTTAATAGTGATATGTAAAAAAGGGACTTTGTTCTTTTTATTGTTACACCGTAGGAACAACAGTAAGGGGCAGCATTTAGCCATGATAACAGGAGAAAGAACAGAGATTGAATATCCCTAACCATTTTCTTTCTGGTGCACTGCCAACATACTAGAAGGAAAGATTTTTTATGGCCCATGGAAGTAGTTGAGTTTTAAGATTGTGTTTCAATTGCACATTGGAAACACAAGCATGATCCAACACAAAAAGAGGTGAGGAGTAATTGGATGGTAGCTGTAAAATCAATATGTGCAAGTTCAGTTTGATTCAGATGCACATATTTGGCTGGAGTAATATTGTACTTCAAAATGTACCTGTTCCAACTTACATACAAATTCGACTGAAGAGCAAATCTAAAGAACCGATCTTGTTCATAACTTGGGGACTGCCTGTAATTTCTTTTCTATCTCTTCTACAGATGGTAGTAGTATGTAGCCTCAGTGTAAGGGGAACATCCATTTTGGATTTTATCCAAGGTGCTGAGCTCTATAATTAAAATACATTCAGCTATTTAGATAGTTCCTTTAAATTTAAACAAAAGAAGCAGATTCATCATGAAAGCTGCAAGCTTCCACACCTAGCTAAAGAAGGAGGAGATAATTACTTTGTTTCATTTAAATCTGATGAATATATATATTTGTTATCCACGAAGATTGAATTTACATGGTGCAAGAAAATATTGCCTTACAGCTCATTCCGATTGTTCTTACATTTACCCAAAAAAGAAAGTATCTGCCAAAACCATATGTCTACATCAAATATGGCCAAGAGTCAATTCGTATTGCACAGTATCATGTTCTAAATGATCTACTGAAGAGATGAAAATGTACTCTCTGTATTATAGTCTCGGTTTCATTTCTCTATATGATGTATTCATCTGGTGCCTCTGAAGTACTCCTGGGACAGCCAGGAAAAGCTGGCAGAAAGCTACTGAAGGCTGCCTGCCTGGTTCTGGACCTGTTAAAAGTGCAGCTGCCAGCTTGTAATTCAAAGTAGTCTTAAAAGGGGATGTCTCCTCCAATTTCTAGTGGTCATGTATACTTCTGCTTCTGAAATGATTGATTTATAATAGACCTTTCATTGCTCACATTTGGAGAGTGGCTGTGTGGGGGATTGCTGCTGTGTATCAGCTATTACAGTCTAGTTCCAAGTTATGGCACTACCATCACTAGATCCAAGAAACTCAATTTCAGTTCTCAGCAGGGACCAATTTATTCCCAGCAGAAAAGTGATTTTCCAGCTGAAGGATCTGATCTGTTTTAATATGACCATGTTTCTCATTGGGCACTGGACAGAGATTTCTAGCAAGCATTCAGGCACAATGATTTCAAAGGGCCAACAACACAGGAATCAATTTATTTTAATTGTGTGTGAGCTACAAAGTTTTGCAGTGAGGAATGGTGTTCTTACCCTTTCCATCTCCCTGCCTGAATTAAAACACTGATATAATCAAAGACTCAAACCTTTAATAGGAAAAAAAAGGATGTTGTGGTTTCTTTCACCTGATTTTCAGGTTTATTCAGGTCTCGAAAAGTGATGGAATGGGTAGTAGATTTAATGAATATAATGCAAATAAAGGAACTGTATGCACTACTAATTCTAGTGCTATGATTTGATCATATCTATAGGTTTTTGACTGTGATTTCCATGGAAACATTATATAGGATCATACAGAAGTTAGAAAGGCCCACAAGAACCATCTAGCTAAGCCCCCTGCTAATAGAAATATAATAGTTAAAGCAAATCTAAGAAATGGCCACCTATCCTGTGTTAACTCCTCTAATGAAAAGGGTTTATCAGGCTCTTAGGCAGTCTATTTCACTGCCAAATAGCTCTTTCAATCAAGAGGTTCTTCCTAATGTGTAGTTATGGTCTTTTTTCTTGTAATTTGAATCAATTGGTGGTTTCCCCCACTAGTTTCTGAAGTAGCAGGTATATAAAAAACTTGCTCCATCTTTCACATGACAGATATTTAAATATGGCTATAAAAACACCTGCCAATTTTATTTTCTCCAAGCAAAACATACTTAGCTCTTGTCATCTACCCCACCCTCTTTTTTCTTTCTGATCATGTAGACACCATATTCTAATGAAGTGGGGTGAGCCAACAGGAAGTGAAACAAATTTGCCCAGTGGAAGTGAAATTCACTCTTAAAAGAGTAACCCTGGGGGAAAGATGTTTCGACTGAAGCTTTATCATTAACCATTGTTGCCACAACAAGCTTATTTTTTTTTCAAAATCTAATTGTCACAGGGATAGAAAGTGAGGTTAAATCTTCTGAACAAGGGAACATACAGCAAAATGCACACCACAATGGTGTTAAACCTACAGAACCTATCTTGTTCATAACTTGGGGGCTGCTTGTATAGTCAAAAATAAAATATCAGCAAGTTGTTAATAATCTAAATATAAGCAGTCAAAAAGAAACACATTGAATTGAACTGTGCTTCCTAAGCTTGTTGGGGAAAAGTACAAACCAGAAAATATCTAAAATGTTACATTTGGGAAAAGATGCTTCATTTTGATTCCAGCAACTATATGCTCTTAAGCATGCATACTGATGGAATGTGCCTCTTGATCTCTTCCCTAATTCTAAGCACAGTTCAATAAAATGTTTTCCAAACCTGCTTGTTTTGTGGTTCACCACAAGAAGATATACTTCACTTTGGCATTATCCAGTTTGCATTTGAGGACTCCTTGTAATATTTTGTATATTATGGAAGCTGCTGCACAAAGCACTTCACCTTCCCTGCATTGGAATTATCCAAATCTAATGCGAGTATTGTTCCATTTTCCAGGAAAAAAGTAATGCTATCAAGGGAAAGAGGTGTGCCACAGGCTCTTAGTAAGCCATCTTTATCTTCCAGAATTACAGGAATGGCACAAAAAGTGTGCATTTCTGCATTAAATGACAGGAAGAGCCTTTAAAGATACTTAGGCTTTAGGAAGCATCATCTTAGAGGACAGGAAAGAATACTTAAGACTAATCCGAATTCACTACTATTTAAGTCTCTTAGTTCTTCTAGGCAAATGGGAGATTTCTGTTTCTAAAATTTGTTTTAATGTTACTTTCTTTTTGCAGGATTTGCACAGAACTAGATCTGCAATGAAGACATTATGATGTGAGGAACTCTAAACCATATCCCTGGGTTAGAGCCATCTGCTTTGCACCAAAAATAAAAATACAAATACCCTAGCCCAAAAAAACCCAACAATAACAACAGCAACAAAACAAACAAAAAATGATTTCTGCTCTTTGCATTCTACAAAGAAAAACTAAAACCTAAAATGGCTGAATAGTGCTATACCACAACTGTGCTTGAGAGGACATAAAAGGCAGATTTCTTTTATACATCCAGTGTCTTAAAGCCTCGCAAGACTGGAAGGAAAACGTGATGGAAACTGTGGAAATAAAAAGTTAAGAATATTGAAAATTTATTATTATTATTATTATTATTATTAGTAGTAGTAGTAGTAGTATTGACCAAATGAGCTAATTACAAAGTATAATGCAAACAAACAACTTCTGCATTGCTAATTGCTGCTTTTCTTCAGTAGGGATGGAAAAATATTCACAAGTATTCAAAAATGTTCAAAATATGTTTCCTGGGTGGCAAGAAACCATAGCGAGGACAAACTAGAGTAATAAAAATCTGCAGTTTAGGAATATTCTGCACATTTTTTCATGATAATTTTTCATGGAAAAGGGCATGTTCAGTATGGGAAAAAAATCAAAAGATTATTTTATGTGATAAAAAGTTTCCTATGCAGAATTCTGTTTTTTTATGCAGAGAAAAAGTAAAACTTGTATCCAAAATAATACCTCAACTGTTTTCTGCATTTTGCATGGAGAAAGTGATATTTCATTCCGCAGATATATCAACCCATTTTCCTAATTCCAACAGACCTCACTAGCTCTGAGGATGCTTGCCATAGATGCAGGCGAAACATCAGGAGAGAATGCCTCGAGAATATGGCCATATAGCTCGAAAAAAACCACAAGAACCTAGTGATTCCAGCCATGAAAGCCTTCGACAATACAGTGATATTTCTGTTCACAAAGATGATCTTTTCTGCAAAAAATGTTGTATCATATCATGATTGTTTATGTCTGAATCTTACTTCCTGGAGGAGGTTTATAAAGTTTCTGTCCTAAATCCAACTGCTATTCTTAAATTAGTTAACCTGTTGCATCAATTGCTGACTGGTAAATCAATGCATACATATATCCCATTGTCCTTTCCTTCCTTTTTTCTTTAATAAGCACAAATATGATTATTATTTGAAGTTAGTTACACCACCAGTTCCACTCTATTTTTCATTTAACATTTCCACTGCATATTACAGAAGTGCTCATAAAGGTTAAGCAGTGATATTATGTTTTATTTTTAACATATTTTTCTGACATAATGAACATATGTTTTCTACATTGCTGTAGTCATTAGTAGCAAGGGTCTAAACAACAAGTTTACCAGTTTAAAGGCCTGTCATTATCTTGTCAGCTGTTTGAGGTGTTGAATGTTAAGCTATGAAAATCTTTAAATAACAATTTGGTCAAGGGAATAGTGTAGCATAATGTTTGTGAAACCATCATTTAAGCCATTAGCCAAGATATAAAAATACCATAGGCCATTGTTTCTCCAGAATCAAAACAGTGTATTCGTTCTGACAGTTCTGTTCCTTAAGGCTTGGTCTTGATGGTATCGCTCTGAATATTTGTTTAATCTAGACAAATTATAGAATATCAAAACATGGAATGAAAGATGCATTTCAAAACATGCTCTTTCAAAGATTTTGCTGCTAGCAAGAGAATATTGATTTTTGTACTGGCCAATGGAGGCAACTGTCTTTCTCAGAATATCCCAAAGAAAGACATAATACTATGATTAACCCCAAATTATCATTGCAAATTTCATTCTGCCCCAGATTTCAAAGAAAACACACCAATGGCAGACAACTCTTCAGTTAAAACAATGGCAAAGCCTTTTAAAAAACAAAAAAACAAAACAAAAAAACACCTTTTCCTCTTCTATTCCTTTCAAAATGACTGAACACCCTTTCTGAAGGTGAAAAGAGTCCTTGTAACAATAAATGATAAGCAGCAGGCAAGGCCTGGGCAGACGGGGAGGTCGAGTTGCAATGGTCTATCATGATTCCATGACTGGGTTCCCCATCCCACAGTCAATGGTTTTGGAGGGTATTTCCCTAAACGTGGGTAGGCAAGACAGAATCAAAATTCTGTTGGTGTACTGCCCATGTTGCTGCTCAACAGTCTTTCTGTTGCTAGCCAGGATGGTCTCTGGGTTGATGCTGGAGTCTCCACAACTTGTAGTGCTGAGGAACTTCAACATCCATGCTGAGTCTGCCTTGTTGGGAGTGGTTTCCATGACAATCATGGTTCTGCCCCAAGTGGTGAATGGTCCTATTCATGCTGTTGGACATACTTTGGACCTTGATTTCTGTGGAGGATGAGATGAAGGTGATGGTGGTGTGGAGGAACTTGCATTACCACAGTTCCGTTGACATGGATCAATCACTACCTGATTACGTTTAGACTCACTATGACTTGAAATCTCCATTGCAAGCTTGGTTAGTGGGAATGAGAAACTGGGCCTTATCTCTTGGTGGCTGCCCCTCGAGTCTGGAACTTCCTGCCCAGTGAAGCCAAGTAGTCCCCTCCCTGCTGTTCTCCCAGCAGCAGACTAAAACTTTTTTATATAGGCAGCAATTTAAAGGATAAGGTTTTTAAGATTAAGTCAAGGGATGATGTGGTTTTTATCTTTGAATATGTTTATATGGATTTTAATTGTGAATTTTAAATACCACTGATAGTTAATTCTGTTTTTAAATGTTATATATGTGTAGATTTTAAATAATATTAGTAATATTGAAATGCTTGTAATGGAAACTGCTTGGCATTTCCTTGAGGAGATAGGAATAGGACCATAAATAAACTCTTGTTATTATTTGAAACACAACAAGCAGACACTCTGCTGGCTGTTGAATTGGATCACACGTCGGACACTTCCTGTGTCTAGGACTGTGTGAAGTATCAGTGATAATGCATGCAGATCCCAGTAAGGTGACCTTCTGTAGCTGGCAGATGGTAATTTTGTCAGTGCCGATTGTGTTTAAGTGCAGGCCAAGTTCTTTGGGCACTGCACCCGGTGTGTTAATCACCACTGGGACCTCCTTTACTGGCTTGTGCCAGAGCCTTTGCAGTTTGATCTTTAAATCCTCATATCGTGTCAGCTTTTCCAGTTGTTTCTCTGAAACCCTGCTGTCACCTGGGATTGCACCATCGACATTTGTTTTTTAAAACGATTGTGAGGTCAGGAGTATTATGCTCCAAAACTCTGTCTGTCTGAATCCAGAAGTCCCAGAGTAGTTTGGCGTGTTCATTCTCTGTAACTTTTTCCGGTTTGTGATCCCACCAGTTCTTTGTCGCAGGCAGATGATATTTGTGGCACAAGTTGCAATGAATCATCTGAGCAACAGTGTTATGCCTCTGCTTGTAGTCTGTCTACACGATCTTCCTGCAGCAGCTGAGGATGTGATCTATTGTTTCATCTGCTTCCTTGCAGAGTCTACATTTGAGATCTGTTGTCGATTTTTCAATTCTGGCTTTGATAGAATTGGTTCGAATGGCTTGTTCTTGGGCTGCCAGAATCAGGCCCTCCGTTTCTTTTTTCAGAGTTCCATTTGTGAGCCACATTCATGTTTTTTCTTTGTCAATTTGGCTCTCAATTTTTCCCAAGAACTGTCCATGGAGAGCCTTCTTTTGCCAGTTTTCTCTTCTGCTCTGAATTGTGTTTTTACGGTATTCCATCTTTGTCTTTTGCTCTTGAAGCAGTTTACTTCTATCGACCTCCCTCAATGTTGGTTCTTGACTGCCTTTTACATAATATGCTAGTGCATGTTTCTCTTCTTCTACCGTGTGTTTCACTTGCAGAAGCCCACTACCTCCTGATTTTCTGGGCAGTTAAAGTTTATCGACATCACTATGTGAGTGTAATGAGTAGTGGATTGTCGTCAGTTTTCTTGTTTTTCTGTCCAGATCATCCAGCTCTGCTTGTGTCCAGTTCACAATTCCAGCAGTGTATCTAATGACAGGGATGACCCAGGTGTTGAGAGCCTTGATCGTATTTCCGCCATTTAATTTCTCTTCAAAACCTTTCTGAGTCTTGGGATATATTCTTTGTTGACCACATTTTTCACTTGCTCATTCTTGATATTGTCCAACCGTATTTGTCCAGATATTTGTAGGCTTCAGGCTAATTGCATTTTATGGTTTGTCCATTTGGCATCTCTATGCCCTCGCTGTGTGTCATTTTCCGTTTCTTTAATGCCACTGTGGCACATTTGTCTAGGCCAAACTCCATACTGATGTCCGTGCTAAAGATTCTGACTGTGTTGGTCAGTGACTCGATTTCAGTTTCTGATCTTCCGTAAAGCTTATTATTATTATTATTATTATTATTATTATTAATTCAGTTCTGTTCTGGCACCAATAACTAACTGGGACATTCAGATTCAGAACCGGCTAAGTAGTTCCCAACTCATATCATTTTAGTCATCTATTTCATATTAATTTTTTAAAAAAACCAATAAGGAAGACCTTACATAATTGAACCTATCATGATGGACAGCTGTAATTGAGTGAAGTGATGGAACATGAAGATCCTTTTTTTTAAAAAAAAAAATCAAATCAATTAACCTAATTCACATCAGTGTAGTTAGCCCAGAGTGGGGTTAAGTGACCTTGTCCCTATGCCCCCCTACTGGATTGGGCATCTTAAGCTTGGTAATGCCCTCTGAAATCCATTCAGAGGCAGCTCGGCAGCATTGTAGTTGGGTTGGCAGATGCAATGATTCAGGGCTCATTTGTGTCTGCCAACCCTATTTTTGGCTATAATCAATGAACAAGTTGTGACCTTTGTTTTCCCAACCTACATGTGTCTTGTGTCGTATTGCTGTATTAGGGGATAAGTCCCTTGCACACGCAATCATTTGTTTCAGAACTGTTTACAAAAAGGAGGGTTGCTGATAACCCACTAGAAAGCTCAAAAAACAAACATGGTTCCTTCCTCTGTGCTAAATTTTATTTTCTGAGTTACCAATTATCAGATCAATAGGTAACCAACAAGGGCCAAGTGTTACTTGGGAACAGCCAGTTGCAGGATCCTATATTAGGTTTCCCTTTGGGTTTTGTTTGTTTGTTTTTTAAAGAGTTGCCTCATATAACTGCTATTCTTTTTCTTTTCTTCTTTTTCTCCCATTGCCTTTCTTTGTATGATGACAAAGGTTCAAAGACATAGAAAAATGCTCAGATTCTAAAACAGCCTGCTACCAAATAAGAATATTTATATCCCTTCAATTAAGGTTACAAGGAAATCACCTTAATCTTTATTGTTGAATCATTGTCAGAATGCATATTTTTCCATTAGACATTATAGTGTCATTCAGTGCTCACACCATACTACGGATATAACTTATTGCTATTTGCACTAAAGCTGATCAGACTTAAATAGATTAAAATCATTTCAACATTTTAATGTACCATTATGTTTCAGAGAAGAATCTTGAATGCTATCAGATTTAACCATTTCTGTTGATATTTCCCCTGATGAACTTATATTTTTACATATGCATAAACTAAACAAGAAGGGAAACCATGAATGGCTGTCATCTGATCATCTTGCTTCTATCCTCAGTGCTATTAAAAGGCAATGTTGCTAAAATGGAATATTTCTTAGCATTGCTTTTCTAACTGACTTCTTGGTGCTTTTTTAAAAAAGAGTTAAGCCTGATGTCTGTCAGTAAGATGATACAACAAATGGTTTTATTCTCTGATTTTGCACTTACAATAATCCCCTTAGAAATAAAAGTAGCATTTAAAACAAAATATCCACAGTAGCGAAAATGTTGTTAAAGATTTCAGTAGCTAAACACTTGCTTGAAATGGACACATTTCATATACTCTAACAACTTCAAAAAGCACGATAATAAACCATTTTGTTTTTCAAAAAATATGCCAACATGCTTTTAGTGATTTGATGCACTAAATGCGTTTCTGCTCCAATTATTCCAAGTTGCAGGGGCTACACTTAATCCTAAATAGGTCTCGGACAAACAGAAATGTCAGCCAATACATACTTGAGATGATGCATTTTGTGCAGTATACATAGGGCATTAAGTCCTAGATTGCAGCTGAGTGAATGATTTGGTGAACTTAACACAGCCTTTGGGGAGAAATGAATAGGTAGGTTTTCTGCCTCCAGAAATTTTCTGTTGGCAGACATTTTTGTCATTAACAAGTTGGACTTTGAGTGCATCATATAACTTTTTTTTTTTAAAAAAAGGAAAGATAGAACATGCATTCATGCTTATTTGTACCTGACCATAGCCATTTTCATTTCATGCAATCTAAGAAGGATGAAAAAAAAATCTGAAGTCCACCAGGATTTGCACCTCCTCGATCTATTCATCAAGTATTGTTGGATATAAGTAATTTTTTGATATAAGTAATTTTTATTATAATGAATATGTACAGAGGTGGCCCTAGGTAATTTTCAACGGTAAGCAAACAGTATTTTGCCCCCCCCCCCTCCAACCAATCATTGATATATATTTTCTGTTCATCGTGGGAGTTCTGTGTGCCATATTTGGTTCAATTCCATCATTGGAGGAGTTCAGAATGCTCTTTGATTGTAGGTGAACTATACATCCCAGTAACTACAACTTGCATATGTCAAGGTCTATTTTCCCCCAAGAGCGCCTCAAGAGCGCCCCTGGGCAAAATCAACTATACTGCAAATGCTTACTTTGCGTAATGGGTTGAGCCGCCCCTGAATATGTACTACAAACACATTTGCTAACAATTACAATCAAATGAGAAATACTTAGTTTTGCAGTATTTACACTACTTGCAACACTTATATTTTCTAAATCATTACAGCTACAAAACCAGTTGTGATATTTCTTCACAGTTTTTCTTTCTTCTTTGGTTTCAATTACAAATACAGTTATAGTTACAAACACAATTGCAAATTCATATATCTATATCTCAGTTAATATATATCAAACTTTTCAAAATTTTATTTTGTATCATGTAGTGTTTGATAAACAAACTGTTGTCCTCTCACAGTTTTGTACCACAATTCCTATAATCACAAGCCATTGATATGGTGGCCAGAATTGGCAGGCTCTGTTGGTCTACAATATCTGGACTACTTCTGCAGAGCATTCATAACATATAAATCAGTGAAGTGTCTAATTTACAAGAATGATGGTATTCACATGTGAATTTAATAATCCTAGTTTAATGTTTCTTAATCCTAGTTTAATGCTGCACTACAGATTGGTCATAGGAGGGAAGTATCAGTCATCTTATTCATGACTGATAGGGGATCAGAGCCCTGTCACTTGCATAGGCTTGATAAACAAAGACTGAGCCAATGAGTCTGGGGATCATTGTATAGATACATAACTGAGGTGATTATGTTTTTAAGTAGGTAATACAGAACTGTGGCCATCATTTCCCCCCATTCATCTCATTCCCATGTAAATTAAAGGGTGCTAGTTCTGCCACTGCCATAAGTGACACAACAGCAGAAACATAAATCTTGTCACTGCCGCAATTATTCTCATTAGCAAAGTCAGGAAAGCAGGTCAGCTCTCTCTCTCTCCTGACCTTCGGGAAAAAGCTTAAGACATAGTTGTGGGACCAAACATTCGAGCAGTAATTGTAGCAGTGCAATAATGATTGACAAATGGACAGGATTGTGACAACGATTTGAATGTATGTGATTTTAACTGTTGTTTTAACCACTGATCTTTTAATTGTTTGGATTTTAATGTATTTATTTTCAGATTGATATGTGTTGGCATCAAATCATTGCCTGTTGTAAGGCCGCCCTGAGTCCCCTAAGGGGCGAGAAGGGCATGGAACAAATGTGGAAAATAAATAAAGCCAATTTCCATTCCATTTTCAAGGGGAAAGTAAGTGTATGAAATCAATGGAAAAGTAGAGCACTTCATAACCAACTGAATACCTAGTTTTGATCATGATGTCATATTTGTTAATTTTTTCTCCATGCTTTCTCACTGCTTTTGGGGATATCTCTTCTTCTTTTTTTCATTTCACTACAAACTAATCTGACAAATACCAACAATTCTGTTTTCAGTTCAATTTATGCAGCTGTATGTGAATATAAGATTGAAAAGAGAGGGAGGAGAGAAAAAAAGTAATCCACCAACTGCCTTTTAAGTTGAAAAGAAGGTGCTGCCTTGAACAGGCACTGCCACACAGCATGCGCTTAATGACAAAAGTCTGCTTTCCTTTTTAGGCACTTCTGTCAAATTATCTGTGCTTCCTTTTATTGTCATGTGCCAACATGAGGTGAAGCATCTGGATATGACTTTGCATAACTGATGTTGGAAGAACATGTTAAATCAGTTGTTCTTTGAAAACAAACAACTTTAACTGAGGTAATTATAGAACTTTCAAGAACATGGCTTTCAAAGAGTGGATTCACATTGCGAAGGATTAGACAGTTCTGTCGAGGATGTGTCTAGCCAATATTCAGAGAAAGAGAGAAAGAGAGAGCACTTTGAATAACATGCAGCTGTTCTTTTCATTCCTTTTTCCCCCTATAAGGGAAGCATGTTCTTATGCTAACTCTGGTGCACAGAGAGGACACAATTCTGTAAACCGCCTTGAGTCATCTGCAGGCTGAGAAGGGTGGTATACAAATATAGTAAATAATAATTAAAAAAAATCAATCTTGCTCCAGCTGGTTGCTTGCATGATTTCCACTTGTAGTCAAAAGCAAACATGGGAAAGCCTCTCTTAATGTCAGTTGAGCTGTTAATTAATTAATTAATTAATTAATTAATTTCTTAACTTTAATATTGGGAACATGTTGGGAGTAGGGAATCTGAAGAGTATAAAAACCTAAATCACTCTCTATATCTTTGGTAATTCAGATTGGGTTAATGACTCCACATGCTTATCTTTATAATCAGCCCGCCACATTTGTGAATTTCACTCTTGCAAATGTGATTAATATGATTTCTTTGGGAATTTCTGAGTCCTCCGGAAGTTAAGTATAGAGTTGTGCTGGTAAACCTAAAGTCTCCTAGAGAGAATGGAAGTTGATCATAGAGCTATACTGGAGGATCTAGAGCAGTGTTTGGCAACATTTTTTGCCCATGTCCCACCTAAGCATTTCTAAAATCCTGAACCCTTCCATCTCCTGCTGTGATGTATCATTCTTATTATTCAGTAATTGAACTCCTGTTAAGGAGGAGGCAGCCTTTTTTATTAGCAGTACAATGGCAAATCTGGTATTATTTTCTTGTAAAGAGACAAAGGCAGTGAAGCTAGGTAAAATGCAGAATTGATTTGAGTAATCTACATCGAATTCAGGGTAACTTAAGTGTTCAACTTCATTACATATATTTGGTGGAAATATTGTTACAAAGTCACAGTTTTGGGGATGGTAATTTTATTTTTTTTCATACAAAATATTGACTTACTCATGAAAATAATAATTGTCCTTTTGATTTTTTTCACAGATTTGTTGTTGCATTCATATGCAGAACAAAAAGTCATTTTAATATATATTGCATAACCTGTAATATTAAAAAACACTGAGAGGAGTGGGGGTGTTTGGAATGAAAGTTGCTTCAGTTTTCTGTGCTCCTGCACTTTCTATGTAACTCTATGGTCTCACCACTCCTCTATTGTCATCAATTAAGAGTTAGCCCACTTAACATCACCTGATTCTATTCAATCTGACAATGTGTTTTAGAAGTAAATCTTCATATTCATCTCATAACTCTGGAATAGGAAGTTGGTTACTCCACTCTCCAACAATGGAGAGTATCAAAACCAAGAATATTTTCAAATTAAAATAGTAAGGAATGAACAACCTGTAGGGCAAAATATCTTGGTCTGTGTGTATTCTGAAACATTTGTTGTATTCCAAATGCTTTAACCTCTTTTAGAAGTAAATCTTAATTGAAAGTTAAAGATAGATGCAATATCCAGAACTCCTATATTTAACAAAATGGTAAGGTAAATGTTGGGCCACTTGGGGGGAGTGGAAAACTAATATCGGTGCTCTTTAAAGCTACAAAAATGTTGTATCACTATTAGATTTTCAAAAATGTCTTATAGTAATCAAAGATAGTAATCAGAGTAGAGTTGTGTGTGGATCTGTTTTCCTTCATTACACCTGTTCTTTCATTACTTTAGTTACTTTCAGGTGAACATAACGGGAAGCCCCCGCCGGGTACATAAATCAGCTCAACATGAAAGCAAGTGGGAGCCAAACCTAGGCCTGCTTTTCATGAGCAGCCTCCTTTCATTGGAAAGAGTATGAGCATGGTATGCAGACACAGAAAGCGTGTTCACCGGTCTGCAGCTGAGTGCTTCCTCTGAAACAGAACTTGCCTCTCATCGGCCTTCGATACCATCGACCACGGTATCCTTCTGAGATGCCTTACAGGAATGGGCTTCGGAGGTACTGCCTTGCAGTGGCTCCAGTCCTTCCTCGAGGGTCGTTACCAGAAGGTGTTGTTAGGGGACTCCTGCTCAGCCCCATGGCCATTGTACTGTGAGGTCCCGCAGGGCTCAGTATTGTCCCCTATGTTATTCAACATATACATGAAGCCGTTGGGGGAGATCATCCGGAGTTTCAGAGTACGGTGTCATCTGTATGCAGATGATGTCCAACTCTGTCACTCCTTCCCACCTGCTGCTAAGGAGGCTGTTCAAATCCTGAACCAGTGCTTGACCACTGTAATGGACTGGATGAGGGCAAACAAATTGAAACTAAATCCAGACAAGTCAGGGGTACTCCTGGTCAGCCTGTGATTGACAGGGTTACACTCCCCCTGAAGGCACGGGTTCGCAGTTTGGGAATGATCCTGGGCTCATTGCTGAGCCTGGAATCCCAGATCTCAGCGGTGGCCGGGAGAGCTTTTGCACAATTAAAGCTTGTGCGCCAGCTGCACCCATACCTTGGGAAGTCTGACTTGGCCACAGTGGCCCACACTCTGGTTACATCCCGTATTGACTACTGCAATGCTCTCTATGTGGGGTTGCCTCTGAAGACTGCCCGGAAGCTGCAATTAGTCCAACGTTCTGCAGCTAGATTACTAACAAGAGCGAGGTACAGGGAGCACACAACTCCTTTGTTGTGCCAGCTCCACTGGCTGCCAATTCGCTTCCGAGCACAATTCAAAGTGCCAGTTTTAACCTACAAAACCCTATACGGTTCCGGCCCGGTTTACCTGTCCGAATGTATTCTCCCCTATGAACCACCAAAACAATTAAGATCTGGTGGAGCCCTGCTCTCGGTCTCGCCACTTTCGCAATCGCTTCTGGCAGGAACAAGAGACAGGGCCTTTTCTGTGGTGGCTATGGAGCTCTCTCCCGATTGAGATCAGATCTGCCCCCTCTCTCCTGTCCTTCAGGAGGCTGGTGAAATCCTGGCTATGGAAGGAAGCATTCCCAGAGTAATGGTTGAAACTGACTACAGAACAAAGTTATCGACCACACATATGGACTGAGTTGGACATGATTTTATCTTGGCGATTTGGCTTATTTGTAATTTTAATCGATATGTATTTTAACTCGTTATTATATGACGTTTTTAGATTGTACTATTAGCATTAAATCCTTGCTATAAGCCGGTCTGAATCCCTCTACAGAAGTTGAGAAGATCGGGATATAAAAGTTTTAAATGATAATAATAATAATAATACCCCCTCCCCCCATTTAAGGAGCTCCATTGGTTGCTGTTCATCTTCTGGTCCCAATTCAAGGTGCAGGTTATCACCTACAAAGCCCTGAATGGTTTGGGATCCACCTACCTTCGTAACTCCATCTCCTACCATAAACATGCATGATCTCTTTGAGCCTCTGGGTAGGCACAAAGAGATCACGCCCTCCTTTCATCCCCACCCTTATCACAAGTACAACTTGTGGGGATGAGGGAGAGAGCCTTCTCCATTGTGACCCCTCAGTTTTGGAACTCGCTACCTAATGAGATTAGGCAAGCCCCTACCCTGGCAGCTTTTAAGAAAGACCTAAAAACTTGGCTCTTCCAATGTGCATTTGGCGAGTGAACATATATTCCATATTTTGTCTGTTCCAACTACAGTTCTGTCCTCATGATGCACTTTCCCCCCTCCTCAATGAAGGTCTAACCCCACTGTTTGCCCCTTTTGAGCTGCTCCTTCAGAAACACATTCTACCACTACTTATCTCATCTAGGGTTTTTTAATTTTGTCCTGTGCATTTGGCCCACATATTGTGTTCCGTTTCTCTATCATGTTATTTAGTAACTGTTTATTTTATTGTGTTATTTCATGTATTTTTATCTTATCTTTGCTTCTTTGTATTTTATTTTGCTGTACTGTAATATTGGGCTTGGCCTCATGTTAGCTACCCCGAGGCCCCTCTGAGGAGATAGTGGTGGGGTACAAATAAAGATGCTGGTGCTCATAATGATTATTATTATTAGAGAAACAGGAGAGAAGCTTTCTTAAATTGTGCACATGCCTGCAGCTGAGCACCTCTCCTGTAGAAACAGTTGAAATACCTAAAATGACAGGAAGGGGGGCCTGTGAACCCCTTCCCCTCATAATGGGCCAATAGAAAATGGATCTTTTGTCACTCCAGAGTGAAAACAGATATCTGCTCTCCCAATTTCAGGTGGATCCCAAAAATGGATTGGGGCCCCCACTGAAAGACAGGGCACGAAACGTGTCAAGTTTTATTCATATTGCACAAGCCTACTGAGAGTATTCAAAACATTGGAAGCCCCGGGCACTTTCATACATGGGAAAACCCATGCTAAAGTTGGTTTTAAAAACCCTCTTCTGTGTTGTTTTTTGTCCCCTCACCTGCCACAAAAAGTGGTCTTTCCTGGTTGGGTGTCCCCATGCCCTCCAATTAACTATTGGGAGAATATGTAGCCACCCCCCCCCCCAAAAAAAAGCCTTAAAATAAAGGAAAGCTTTCTGTTCTGCCATGTCGTCTCTCTGGCAAACATCCTGACATGTAGAAATGATGTGCCAGGAAGTCTGCCAGAAAGACAGCATAGTGGCCCAATAAGTCTTTTATTTTAAGGGTGGGGGAGTGCTTGGGGGATGGATGCCCTCCTCAGTTCTCTGGGCTTTTGGAAGCCCAAAGAACTGAGATGAACTATGGGGATCGATCCTGGTACTGCAGAATCTGTCCCATGGGTAAGTCTCCACAGGTCCCCTACCTCATTAGACCCGGGCTTTCCAGGAAGGCCAAGGTTTAATTGGGCATTAAATTACTGTGAGACAAAGCAGAGTTTACCTGCTTTGTCTCAAATTAATTTGCTTTTACCTAAAGCATTGTTTGGATGCGTCAAGTAAAAGCCTGGCGGGGCCTGCATTCGAGGCCCTGTTGGAAGCACCCTTAGAATGCTTGGAGCTAGCTGTAAAGATCCCTTACCTTTTTCAGCCTGGATGGCAGGGCCTAGAAGAAGTCTGCCAGCTAGTTTGCAGCTTAGGTGGGCCTGGCAAAAGCAGCAGTAGCCAGTTTAAATCAGGGAAGGCACCATTTTAGAGAGGGGGAGTGTCTTAGGCCCGAGTCAGCATGAGAACGGCCAGGATTGGTTTAGGAAAAGGGGCAGGGTTTAGAGAGACTTGGAGGGGAAAAGAGCCTTTTCAGAAAGAAAGAGAGGTGGTTGGAGATTAGAGTAGGGAGAGAAAGGGTGTTTTAGAAGTTTGTGCTTGAGACAGTTTAGGAGAAGGCAGTTTGTCATAGGTTTGCCAGCAAAGTCAGCTGAAGCAAACTGGAACAGCTATGAGGGGAAACATAGCTGGATTGTAGTTAGTTAGACCATAGTTTAGGGTGGCTAAGCTACAGAATTAATCCTGACAGAGATTCAGTTCCTGTTAGGTTTGCTTGTTAAGGAAGAGAAGAAAATCTCTGTATTGTAACAAAGACAGAACCATTATATGTAACCATTATGCATTTCAAGACAAAAGCCAAAATTTCTCTGTAACAACCAAGATATTAAACAGCACTTACTTTCTTGTGTTTTTATCAATAAACTTTCATCGATTATTCAAAATTTTAAAAGCCTGAGTCAAGTGTGCCTTTGTGGCTATAGTTCCTTAAACAGCCTGAACTATTTTTTTTAAAGAAGAAACAATAAGACACAGTGCTTGGTGGTCTTAAAAACACCTTTAATATTTTGGGCAGCTAGAGTGTTCCCTTGCATTACAGTTTGCGGGATTGATCGATTTGCGATCGATATCTTTATATTGGTGGCAGCAATGCGGGATTGATCAATACCAATATCTTTATATTGGTTTGCAGCGGTGTGGATCGTGTAACATCTCAATCCAGAACATTTTTGTGATAATCCTGAGGTAAATTCTTGCCAAAACGTGACACTTAAAAATTACCTCAGAGACAGGACATCTCTAGCGCCATTTTAAAACATACATTAGGCACCATGACACCACCTAAAGCAAAGAAGGGTACTTCTGAAGAACCAGAAAGAGAAGGGGATACAACTGCTTCTATAGTTGAGGAAACTGAGACCCAAGTACAAGAGAGTAGACAAGAACAAATAGCTACCTCTTTGACAATTGAAAAGGTTAGGCTAGAAGTGAGGTTGAGAGAACTTGAGTTTCAGGCAGAGAGAGAAAGAGAAAAGATGCAGATGGAGAGGGAAAGAATGCAAGTTGAGATAGAAAGGGAAAGAGAACGTTTAAAACATGAGGAGAGAATGGCAGAACTACAATTGAGAGAAAGAGAGAGAACTCCTAACTTAAGCCAACAGCAGGACTCTAATATGCAAAGAGTTTTAAAGAACTTTCCTCGTTATGTAAAAGGGGACTGTGTAGAGTCATTTTTGGCTAGCTTTGAACGGGCTTGCCACGATTTCGAGGTACCTGAAGCCAAAATGATGGTGTACCTGAGACCACTACTTTGTGAGGAACTTAGTGAGGTTTACGCTGACCTGAGAGAGTCAGAAAGTGCGAGGTACCTCATATTTAAAGAAAGGGTTAAGCTGAGGTTTGGCTTGACACCTGAACAAAGTAGGAAAACGTTCAGGGAGATCGAAAGAAAGCCAGGAGAAACCTTTTCACAATTGGGAAGCCGAGTAGAAAAAGCCTTAGAGAGATGGCTTGAAGGAAGTAAAACAACCACTTTTGAAGAGTTAAAGCATTTAGTTTGTATGGAACAGTTTTATTGGCTGATCCCCATACAAATGAGGTGGTTCGTTAAAGACAAGAAGATTAAACAAGTGTCAGATCTCACGGCTTGGTTGGATGAAATGGAGCATGACTGGAATGTGAGTCATAGCTCAGGAGCCACCAAGAGACCGAGGGAATGGGTTCCAAAAGAGAAAACTGACGTGGGAAACCAAAATCCTGTCAGGAGGGACGCCATTTCAGAGATTGCCACAGGAAAAATTTCTGTTACTTCTGCCATCAAGAGGGTCATAAGAAAATGGCTTGCCCTAAATTAAACACCCAGAAAAGGCCAATTACACCACCAAAGCCAGTTAAAGTGGTTAAACAAACATCTCCACACAAAGAAAGTCAGTCTCCACACGCACAGGAAGAGCCTGTAAAGATAATGCGAGTATGGAGTACTGAAAAAGAGACAAATGGGGATTATTTGAGGGTGATAAAAGTGAAGGGTCAAGAGCTAATGGGGTTCAGAGACACTGGGTCCGAAGTATTGCTCATTAGGCCGGAGTTTGTCAAGGAAGACCAGATACTTCCAGGCCAAAAGTACAAGTTGAGAGGAATTTATGGCCCTGTTTTTGAAGCGTCAGTGGCTGAAATCCCAATAGAATACAAGAACTTCTCTGGAAAATGGAGAATGGGACTTTTTAATGATTTAGAAGTTCCAGTATTGTTAGGCAATGATTTGGCTGAACGCTGTCGGCATGTTAATATGATTACCAGAAGCCAAGCTAAGCTAGAGGAGGAGGCTGAATACAGTGTTGCCGAGGAGCTACCATCTACCTCACAAACGGAAAATGACAGCCAAGAAATTCCCCTCAGCTTAGACCAAAGCCATATGAGACAGTTTGAAGCAGCCCAGCAACATGATGAAAGCTTAAAAACTTTATGGGATGAAGTGGTCCCAGAAAACTGCCCACCCACAAGTGAAGAACCAGTTTTGTTTAAAGTTGTGGAGAATAAATTGTACAGAGTTGTGAGGAGACAAAAGGGTCCCAAATTCTTTGAGGAAAGAACACAACTGATAGTGCCACAAAAGTATAGGGCTAAAATCCTCAAGTTAGCCCATGATACCACCTTCAGCGGACACCTGGGTATTAAGAAGACCAAAGACCGCATCCAGACTAGATTTTTTTGGCCAGGAATGGGACGTGATGTGACAACCTATTGTAAGACCTGTGAGAATTGTCAAATGGTGGGAAAAGCCAAAGATAAGACAAAAGGACTGTTACAATCAATTCCAGTTGTCACTGTTCCCTTTGACAAGGTCGGGGTGGACATTATTGGCTCTATGTCCCACAAGACACTAGATGGACACAGATTCATCTTGACTGCCATGGACTTTGACACACGATACCCAGAGGCAATTCCATTAAAGGAAACTGACGCCAAAACAGTGGCAGACGCGCTGCTCAATATATTTGCACGCGTGGGTTTTCCTAGATCTATTGTTACAGATCTTGGAGCTACATTCATGTCGCAGATGATGCAAGAACTCTTCCGGACCTGCAAGATAAAGCATCTTACTTCTACTCCATACCATCCTCAAACCAACGGCTTGACGGAAAGATTCAACGGTACACTCAACCACATGCTGAAGGCGTACGTCCACAAGAACCCTAATGATTGGGACAAGAAACTTCAACACTTCTTGTTTGCCTATCGGGAAGTTCCACAAGCCAGCACCAAGTTCAGCCCATTTGAACTATTATATGGGAGAACACCAAGAGGACCTATGGACATTTTGAAGGAAGCATGGACAGGAGCAGAGGACATTCCTGAGACTGATATCAACACTTACATCGAGGACTTACGAGGACATTTGACAACCATGAGAGACTGCGCAGCCAAGAGTTTGTCAGCTGCCCAGCTGAAGCAGAAAGAACAAGCGGATCTTCACGCAAGACACAGATGTTTTGATGTGGGAGATAAGGTCCTGGTTTTAAAACCAAGATCTAAGAAGAAACTGGAGGTTTCTTGGGAGGGACCTTATGTAATATTGTCAAAGATTTCGGAAGTCACTTATCTGGTGGGGGAAAACATAGATGGGGGAAGGTGTAAGAAATTACATGTGAATATGCTTAAACCTTACTACTGCAGGGCTAAGGAAGTTATGCAAGTATCCCAGGAGACAAATGGAGAAGTTTCACTGTCAGGATGGGGAAAGGTAACGGCTGATTGTACTTTACCCTCTGTGGATGAGAATACCAACTTAACAGATCCACAGAAACAACAGTTGAAGGATCTATTATACCAGCATAGGGAGGTATTTTCCAATATACCGGGTAAAACCCATTTAGCTTGTCACCGGATAAACACAGGGACAGCTAACCCTATAGCATCTGCCCCATACCGTGTAACAGGAGAACAAGCCAGACTGATCTCAAAAGAGATCCAAGAAATGTTAAACCTTGGTTTAATTGTACCATCGAGTAGCCCATGGTCATCTCCTATTGTGTTAGTCCCAAAACCAGATAATACCATCAGATTCTGTGTAGACTACTGTAAATTAAATCAGGTTACCATCTCAGATGTGTATCCGATGCCGCGTATAGATGAGCTCATAGAGACCATAGGGTCAGCCCAATACATAACAACTCTGGACCTCCTAAAAGAATATTGGCAGGTGACTATGCACCCAGAGGACCAGGAGAAAACCACTTTTATTTTAAAGGATGGTTTGTATCAATTTACCGTCCTCGCTTTCGTACTAAAAAACGCCACAGCAACCTTTCAAAGGTTAATTGATCAGATGTTATCAGGGATGAAAGACTTTGTGCAGGCCTATATACATGATTTATCGATATATAGCCAGACGTGGGAACAACACCTGGAACACTTAGGGAAGGTGTTGCACAAAATCCGGGAGGCTGGTTTAACAGTCAAAGCCTCTAAGTGCCAAATGGCCAGATCACATGTCAAATATCTTGGTCATATAGTGGGAAGAGGTTCCATATTGCCGGATATGGATAAGGTACAGGCTATACGCGAATGGCCTAATCCCAAAACCAAGAAACAAATCCGATCTTTTTTAGGAGCTGTAGGATTCTGCAGACGTTTTATTCCTAATTTTAGTTCTCTGGCGGCTGTGTTAACTGATTGCATGAAAAAGACATCACCGGATAGGATAAAATGGACAATTGAGTGTCAAACTGCTTATGATTTACTAAAGACTGCCTTAATGACTGAACCTGTGTTAATAGTGCCTAATTTTGATCAACCTTTCATTTTGACCACAGATGCATCCAAGGTAGGACTTGGAGCAGTGTTAGGACAGGAAAATGAAGAAGGTGTGGTACAACCTGTGCTGTATCTCAGTAAAAAACTAATAGAAAGGGAACAGCACTTATCGGTAATTGAAAGAGAGTGATTGGCTATAGTGTGGGCCATCACTAAGCTAAAACCATACCTATGGGGGAGAAGGTTTACTCTTTGCACAGATCATTCACCCTTAAGGTGGTTACACCAGGTTAAGACCATACCTATGGGGTTAATTCGATGGAGATTAGCACTCCAAGATTATGATTTTGAGATAAAGCATATAAAGGGCACTCAAAATGTCATCGCAGATACGTTGTCCAGAGCCATGAGTTAAGGTAAAAACTAGGATTGAAAAAGGTATTGTATTTACTAGGTTAGAGTGTTTATATGCATTGTTGTAATGTATTTAACATGGTTTTTTTTTTCAGGAATGTATTTATTGTGTATATTGATTGCTTAATGTATAGCATTAACATTTGCATATGTGGTTATTGCAGAAGGTATATAGATAATGTTATATACATAGATTAGATAGATAGGTTAGTTAGAGGGGTTAGTTAAACTTAGGATATTGTTAGGCTTTGCTTCAGAAGAGGTCTGCAAACCTCTTCACTCCGCAAACAGTCTCGAGATGGGGAGGGAGTGTAAATATCCCTTACCTTTTTCAGCCTGGATGGCAGGGCCTAGAAGAAGTCTGCCAGCTAGTTTGCAGCTTAGGTGGGCTTGGCAAAAGCAGCAGTAGCCAGTTTAAATCAGGGAAGGCACCATTTTAGAGAGGGGGAGTGTCTTAGGCCCGAGTCAGCATGAGAATGGCCAGGATTGGTTTAGGAAAAGGGGCAGGGTTTAGAGAGACTTGGAGGGGAAAAGAGCCTTTTCAGAAAGAAAGAGAGGTGGTTGGAGATTAGAGTAGGGAGAGAAAGGGTGTTTTAGAAGTTTGTGCTTGAGACAGTTTAGGAGAAGGCAGTTTGTCATAGGTTTGCCAGCAAAGTCAGCTGAAGCAAACTGGAACAGCTATGAGGGGAAACATAGCTGGATTGTAGTTAGTTAGACCATAGTTTAGGGTGGCTAAGCTACAGAATTAATCCTGACAGAGATTCAGTTCCTGTTAGGTTTGCTTGTTAAGGAAGAGAAGAAAATCTCTGTATTGTAACAAAGACAGAACCATTATATGTAACCATTATGCATTTCAAGACAAAAGCCAAAATTTCTCTGTAACAACCAAGATATTAAACAGCACTTACTTTCTTGTGTTTTTATCAATAAACTTTCATCGATTATTCAAAATTTTAAAAGCCTGAGTCAAGTGTGCCTTTGTGGCTATAGTTCCTTAAACAGCCTGAACTATTTTTTTTAAAGAAGAAACAATAAGACACAGTGCTTGGTGGTCTTAAAAACACCTTTAATATTTTGGGCAGCTAAAGTGTTCCCTTGCATTACAGATTGGTGGCAGAGTTTGCGGGATTGATCGATTTGCGATCGATATCTTTATATTGGTGGCAGCGATGCGGGATTGATCAATAGCAATATCTTTATACTAGCTTTCACTATTCTGCCAGCTATGGGCTCTCCTGGAGAGGGATGAATAACAACCAAAATAGGAGGTTTCAGTGCCATATAGGCAGTCCCTGAGTTTCAAAATCCGACTTACAAATGCCTCATAGTGAAGAATGGGGTAATTTGATAGGAAATTTTAGAAATCTACCCCTAGGAAGGGAAATTCAATCTTGAAAGAGTTATCCTGGGGAAAAGGTGTCTCAACTGAAGCTTATCACCAGTCCCTATTTCCACACCAAGTAAAATGTTTCAAAATCCAATAATCACAGGGACAGACCGTGCAGCAAAATCTTTTGAATAGGGGCACAGATAGCAAAACAAACACAGGAATGTTAACCCTTCCCTGTGCTATCCAAAGTGTGTGTGTGGAGTTACACTTAAAATGTGCCTGTTCCAATTTACACACAAATTCGACTTAAGAACAAACCTACATAACTTTGTTTATAACTTGGGGCCTGCCTGTATATGTATGATTTCTCTCAAAGTTGATGCAGAATCTATAACTAGGCCAATGCATAATGCTAGACTTCTGAAAGGAATATCTTATAGAAAACATATGACAGTTTAAAAGGAATTGCACTGGTTGCAATGTCTTTCTGGTATGATTTTAAGAATTCCGATTTGTAGAGAATGGGGAAAAATGTGTTGCAATATAAAAACCGTTTCTTGATTTTAAGTGGCTAACATGTAACATGAGTCCCCTGAGTCCCCTCTGGGGTGAGAAGGGCGGGGTATAAGAACCCGTAAAAAATAAATAATAATAATAATAATAATAATAATAATAATAATAATAATAATAATAACACATGTCACATGTAAAGAAACTCTGGGAATCAATGCTGCTTGCCACAGAACTCTGCAAACTGGATGCAATCGTGCAGTTTCAAGAAGATAATAAACATAATAAGAGAATTCCAATAATGAACAAATTATATAGAAAACATTCAGAGATCATTGAGAAAGATTTAGCAGATTAAAATGATGCCTTGTCAGTTATGTAACTTTGTGGCCTCCATGTGGCCTTTGTGGGAGCTCCACAGTTGGCAGTTTCTACATGCTCTTGGTTGTGTCAATCATTGTTAATAACACAATTGTTTATGGAAAATATAGAGAGAGACTAACAGACATAACACTTAATAAATGAATCTTATACAGACACATGAATGATTAAAAGGTTGAATCTGTTCTACAAGGAACATGGATTTGTAAACTGATTTTCAGAAAGTACAACATCTTTTTTAATATGAGTGTATTAAATTTTTAAAACACTGATGAAAAATTTACTAAGTGTGACATTAAAAGAGTTTTTTTGCAGATCAGCAAAATATACTTTAAAGAAAATGGATAGAAAAATATAATTTGTTTAGTCCCTCAGTGGGGTTAATTATTGATCTTGTTAGTGTGTGAATCAAACTGTTCTGTATATTTAGAATCTGGTAACAGAAGAGTTCTTGTTGTTGGATAATGCCTGTGCGGTTATGAATAATGAATTATACAATTTCCTCGAACTCCTTATCTTGTGACCCGGATATCTTCTGACCTTAATATCAACATCTACCCATGAAGAAGCAATTCTACTTCAGGCAATGTTGTCAAACAATCTCTTGCCAATTTCACCTTCCTAGCTCCAAGCTCTGTTTTTATAATTTAATATTAGCTGTAAAATGTTCTATCTATCTATCTATCTATCTATCTATATCAATTATTATGCAGTGGCTAACTATCATGTTCAACATGGTTTCCATATCTGTTATGCTGGTTGTAATTTTGGTTTACACATTTTTCTTGTGCTCCATAAGAATTAGTGTATTGATCCCATCAAAAATATTACTAACTCCTGTACAATTTTTTTCATAAATAAGCCCAAAAGAATCTTCCATGTGCATTTTAAAATCAATAATATATTTTATGCAAAATATAATGTTTTTCAAAGCTTTGTGAAACTTTCACAATTGACAAACAACCCTGAAGTAACAAGACTAGGCACATGAGATTGAATTAAGTACGGACCACTTTATTTGACCCATTATCAACCTAAAAACTTGTAGAGTGAGAGAGAAACCTTGGCCCATTACGCACATCTGTATAAAATCCAGAGTATCTGCTTTGAACTGGATTATCTGGCAATGTAGACTCAGATAATCCAGTTCAAAGCAGATAATGTGGATTATCTGCCTTGATATTCTGGATTATATGGCAGTGTAGAAGGGCCTCTTGTTGGACTCTTAACTGGGGCAGGTATTTTGGAAGGCGGACCAAGAACCTCTCTCTCCCCCACAAGTCCCAGAACTCAAAGAGTGAGATCCAACTCCTGTATCCTCTCTAAGGGCAAACCCCTTCCTAGCTTCCCCCACCCCCAGAATCCAAAGATGCCATTCTAGACCCCAACTCTTTACTCAAATACTACAAAGGCATACACTGATTTTTGGTTTTCTCCCCCCAAAAACCTGCCAGTGGAACTTCTTTAAATACACCACCCTGTGACTATTCCCCATTCCCCCAAAGACATACAACACCGCCACCCCCCACCCACCCCATTCCCCAAACCACCCATCTCCTAAAGGAGGGATAAATTGCTGCCCTGTTTCAATAGGCAAGCAAATAAAATTCATGATGCACCAAGGGTGGGATGGTATTCCTCCCCTCCCTAAATGCTCAGTCCCAACACTCACATGCTGGTCTATGTCAAGGGAGTCCATCAAAGGTGGTCCTTCACCCACAACACTGTGTGCTACATGATCTTGGGTGTGAAAAAAATGCTTACTTTGGGGTGGTTGAGTGGAAGGGGAAGAACCAAGATTCTTATTTTTGCCAATTATTGTTATGTTTTCATTCTTACATTTGAGAATTATATAAACATAATCTCCTGCTTCTTAAGGCTGTGCAATCTCTATCTTCAGAAGCAAAATGCCTCTGATAGCTAATTTTGAAGGCCATGAGTATCTCTGTCTTGCTGTGTCTCCCAAGAGCATCTAATTGATTAGTTGAGTATGTAGCATGAGCAATTTTGTGCTGTTGTTAGATTTGTTTCCTTTTGAGTGTCTGCAGAACAAGATTGTCATATGTTTAATCATCTATCCTTCTGTGAGAAATGGCAAAGTAAACACAGCTAAGTTAAATGTAACAGGTGAGTAGCTAACTACAAATAGACCAGACTAACTAATTATACACAGTAGTAGCTGCTGGCTTCCATGTGCTGAAGCTTAACTCTAACTGTAATCCTAAAAATAGGTTGAGAAACTTGGCTTAGCACCAATTCCTGTAGCTTACATAATAGTAGCTTCAAATAAATCGCACAATTATCAAATTATATTATTTTCCAGACATTTTGGTAGTTTTCTCTTTTAAAAAAAATCAAATAATTTTTCTTTTAAACTCCAGTTATTGAGAGTAAATATACAGATAGGAATTTGTGAAAAGGTGCTACAAAAATGAGGAAAATCAATTAAAGTTAATTCACAATTTTATTTCATTTTAAAGGGAGGAAAATCAGCTGTAAAATTCCAAAAGAAATGCTAAAAGTCACCTTCCTCAAACTTTGTAAAGCAATTAGCTGGTTGGCTAACCTACTGAAAAGCAGTCTTTGCAGGATATCTGGAAACTACCCAGGAGAGCTTGCATTTCACTTATTGTATAACACATAAAAACTACATTTGATTAGAAATGGTTGGTTACTTAATTATTTGTAGGTTAAAACATCCATGGATTATTCAGCTCATTAGCTTGTGCAGAACATCTGAAAAGCTCATGTTTCATCATTTCTTTGTCAATTAAGTTGGATTTGGGGACACTGCCTTATGTGTGTGTGTATTTCCACCCCTCCAATGGTCCCCAGATTCATCTTAATTGATATATAAATGTTGATGGAGAAGATGTTCAGATGTTATGGACAAGCTATTGAATTAAATGGTTATTTGAGGGTTATTTGGAAAGTAAGGTTACAAGGCACATAGCTCTCATGGGGAATTTTCTCAGAAAAAGCTGGTATCACTGCTGTATAGTGGCAAGCCAGTGGAAACGAATGAGCAGTACCAGTTGTCAGTAGCTTATCGACTGGCATTGTGGTGAAAGTTAGAGATGAGCGTCCTTATTTTGTTTCCCTCCATTTGCAAAGTTTGCACTGTAATACACTACCTAAATGCTAAGGGCATAACACTACTGTGATTCTGTCGGAACCCAGAAGCCTTAAAGAGCCAGACTCAGGAGTATGCCCAGCAGTATGTTCATCAGTGGGTGACATAAGTATCTGCTGATTTCTCTTCCTTTGCTACTCTTCATCTAACACCTGGGCACCTTGTTTCCCTCCTCTACCACTCCTACTACCAGTTGCAGCATTGCCAACAGACTCTACTACAACAGATTCATAGTGAAATCATTTAAGTTTATGGAGATGATGTAATGTCAAGACAGCATGTGACAAAATGGGTACAGAATATATCGTGAGAGCATGAAGAAACTTTGCAGAGCCACCCAAAACAAAACAGTGTGGGATGCTGACAGCGGAAGTCTGCCTCCTTCATGACAATGCATGCTTGCACACAACTCATAGAACACAAAAGTTGTTGACTTCATTTGGTTGGGATCAGCCCCAATCTCACACCCAGTGACTATCATCTGTTCACTAAATTGAAGGAACACTTTGGTAGAAAACACTTTCCCAATGATGACGAGGTGAAAATTAAAGTGACAACCTAGCTGAAAAAGGCAGAGGGGAACTTCTATGACACAGACATCAAAAACTCGTCCTATAGATGACACAATATATTGAACTGAATGGTGATTATGTGGAAAATAATGAAATACCTATGCTACAATCCATGTAAGTTTTATAAAAATATATTCATTCTTTGTATTTTTTTAAAAATCTTGTAACCATATTTTCCGGATAACCCTCGTATGTGTGTGTTCATTTTTGGAAGGCTGGAAAAAGACATCAGTAGGATTTATATGACTCTTCGGATGTGGCTGAGGTACAACCCCATCATTCTCTATCAGTTCTCAAAAAGGCCAGAAGCATTTTAAATTGGATCATGATGGGCACACGTAACACATTTGGTTCAGATCCATCAAGAAGCCTTTGTGCATCATACACATATACAGACATACATGCACATATAATTTGACTTTTATTTAGAGAGAGACAGTTAAGAAGATGACAAATGGATGTAGTAACAGAAATTGATAACCAACCAAAGAATAATGACAGCAGACATGGAGAATTGGGTTGCATAAGGGGCACTTTATTCACTTGAACCTATTTAACTTTAAAGAACCCAAAAAGATGCAAGAGGGGAAGCAACCTGATGTGGGTTAAGCAGAGGCAAGGTATCACCCTTTGACTACCTCCTAAGTTTTCCCTTAGGCAAAACATCAGAGCTCCAAAGGAAATACAATAACTGCTCCTTGAGTGACCATCTACTGAAAGCCAAATCCAGGGCAATTTCCACACCCAAGTCCATGGACTTTATAACTGCTAGAATCCTTTCCCAGTCAGTTCTAAAGCATTGCTCTTCACCAAAAGCGGGAAGGGAAATTCTCCCCTCATGCTACCTGCCAAGTGAGAGCTCATTTACAGACAGCATCCATAGCCAGTGAGGTAGGCAAAAAAAGGTAAATGGGATTATTTATTTATTCATTTATATGCAAACATTTTCCGAATACAAAGACTCAATTAGCGACAATAAACATGGCACTATACAATTAAAACAAAGCAAATACATAAAAATATGAATACATGTGTGTGTGTGACAATTAAATCCTTTGTGTCAGGAAACATAGGCATACTAAAATATGGCACATTTAAAATCAGACTTAAAACCTTTACAACCCCACAAAATCCCACTCACATCATTCCCAAAAGCCTGCTTCTCAATATTCCATAAATGCTCAAAGGCAGAGGTTTTTATTTCACCTACCTGCAAAAGGCAAGCAGTGACTGAGCCACCATGTTCTCTATTGGGAGGGAGTTCCAGAGTCTGAGAAGAAGCCACCAAAAAGGCTCTCTCCCTTTTCCCCCACCAAATCAGATTCAGTAGGTGGTGGGACAGAGATAGGTCCCGCTCCAAGTGATCATAGTGCTTTAATGGGCTTATAAAGAGACATGTAGTCCTTCAAATAGCCTGGACTGAAGCCAGCTCAGAGGCAACCTGATAAGTGGGAAGGTGTGTCCCAAAAGTATTGATTAGAAAAAGGCACATGGAGTACTGGGCAGGCATTTTATTGCCGTTGCCCCCCCCCCACCCCCCAACACATGCACACAACATTCTGGCACTTCATACTAAACATAAGCAGGAGCTGCAGTGGCTTCCCCTGGGCAACATCTTTGCAGATGATCAATTCTTTCACACCAGACATGACTTGCAGTTTCCCAAATCACTTCTAGATTTTAAAAAAACCATGACAAGTACAAATACTTTGCCTCCTACCATGGAAGTCATCAATTATAGGAATACAAAGAATATTTTAAAAAATCCAAAACATGTTTTTCAAGTCTCAAGAATTAGAAGAATTATGTACCGACTAAATCTGGGCAGAATATGTATATTGTTGTTTCTTCCACCCATCTCACCCCCCAAAACAGAATTTTGATCAGAAACCTTTCTCTGTGATCAAAATAATATTTGTTTGCAGTAAGATTGTTTTCTACACAGAAAATACTTCTTTTCTATAAAGAGAGTGCTGTAATTGGAGATTTTCCTTAACAGTCATTCACATAGTTATTTTGTATACAAAACAATGTTTTCTGTGCGGAAAATATTTTCTGTGCAAAATAAAATGTTTCTAGAGTAAAATACTATTTTCTGTAAATATTATAATATAATTTCCTGCCAAGAACAGGTTGTTTTCCAGTCAAATTGTGTCAAGAAAGCCCCAAACTGTAAATAGTCTTTAAATACTGCACAGTTTTCAAAGAGTTTATGAATTAGAAGAAAACAACTAGAAGTACACATTGTCTCCTTCAGAAATAAATGTCTTCCTTACTTGACTGGCCTCCTTTTCCTTGAAAAGACCAGTTATTCCCACTAACTTTGATGTAATCCCCACTGAATTCATTGGAATAGCATATTTAGAATTCTGTTGTTCATTTACTATATTGTTTACTTAGAGCAACCTGTGATTGAGGCTTGAAAAAAAAGATACGTAATCTATAGAATATAGCTTCTTATTATTTTCTCCTTCAAACAGTTCAGGAATTTAAGTCTCATTTTAGATGGCAGAATTCAGAACATTTTCTTTCCAGCTCTAATAATGCCTCACCAGTCTTCCCCAGCATGCTATGTGTGTGTATGTGCTTATGCATAAAATGTGCTCTGCCATCACTTATGAGTGCTCCAAACATACATTTCAAATAAGTGACTGACATTTTCTATAATTTCAGATTTTAAGGGAAGGCACCCCCCATTACCACTACATAGAGGCAGGAATGAATGATCGGTAACATAGTTGAACTCTTAAGAACAACTCTAGAGAAATAATTTTGTTTCAATCACTTCAGCATATATTCAAAGAAAAAGAAGTTTCCTAACTCTGCTTGGGAAAAATGTGAAATTTACGTGCACAGACTAGTGAGAGGTGAGCTGCTATGAGTCTCATTCTGAGATGACTCACCTAATGAACTCAATAGGCCTAATTTAGATTGAAGCACAATCTGAATTTAATTTATTCTTTCTCTCTCAACAATGTCAACTCAAAGATAACTCATGAAGTATGGAGGCTTTCCTTCTTGCAACAATTTTATAAGCTATGCCTACCATGTCCTTTCCTTCTTACTATGTGTAGAAAAGAAAGGCTGCAGCCATAATTTAGCCTTAGAAAGAACAGTATATTGGGTAATGGGATTGCTGACATTGTTCATTGCCAGAATTTCCGTGTCCATTTAAGGACTAATGAGGCATGAAATACTAGGATACCCAATGATCCTGGCAATACATTGTTCTTTATTCTGTGTTTTCTTCTTTGAATCACATCTGCCCCTTCTTATCCTTTTTTGTTTCATGTTGCTAGACTTTTTCTCTCGGTGTGTATTACAATTCATACATGTGTGCATTTTGCTTTTCTGCAGCTCCATTTTTTTCATTTTAGTTAATGCGCACATTCTCACCACTGTCTAAAAAGTGTTTGCATATTTCTAAAACTAATTATTTAACCTTTTTCAATTCAAAAAATACAATGAGATTGGCCCACTTTATGCCTCTCAAATGGCCTATATGCTTTAGAAATGTGAACTTTCTTGAGGCAAGATGCATTTCTTCTTCAAAAGGATTCCTAGATGTTTGAAAACATCAACTTTTCTGGATACTTCTGAATCCTTGAAAGATGGTAGTTGGTGGTTGACCATTTGGGAATGCATTTGGTTTCTCACTGAGCTAATGAGAAGGGAAATGATAGGGTGTGTTGTGTATGTCATGTGTGTGATCCTGGCCTGTTAATGCATTTGATACAACTGCATTCACTAGGAGCCCCCGGTGGCGCAGTGGGTTAAACCCCTGTGCCAGCAGGACTGAAGACCAACAGGTCGCAGGTTCGAATCTGGGGAGAGACAGATGAGCTCCCTCTATCAGCTCCAGCTCCTCATGCAGGGACATGAGAGAAGAGTCCCACAAGGATGATAAAAAAACATCAAAATCATCCGGGTGTCCCCTGGGCAACGTCCTTGCAGACGGCCAATTCTCTTTAAAACTGCTTAAATTGAACTCATTATTGACAACTGAATTTAAATATTTTCAAAGATTGGATTTCTGTAAAATGGTCTGTGCTTCTAATATGTTTATACTGTGAAGTGAATTTCAGTTCACATTTTTCCTTTTAATTCAACTTCAAACCCTTAAGAAATATAAATGGGGCTTAATAAGAAAGCAAGAGAGAGATTGAGGAGATGGTGTATTTTCAATAATCCAATAACTTTACAATGATAATAGGATGAAAGAAGTCATAAAATAAATTGAAAGTTAATGTTTTAAGGATAAATTAATCAAAAGGGTGACTGTGGAAAAGCCTATTAAAATGAGTTAAATACTGACATACATCTTTAGTTACTTAGGGAAGTTTTATTTGCAAAATATTTTTTAAAATGTGTTTTAACCACTTTTGCTTAATAGCTCAGATAATGGACTCCATTTCACAATTTACTGTAGCATATAAAATAAAACTATTAGAAACTCAATATGGTATGATCATCTAGAAACTTAAGATGATTTTATAGAGAAAGTAGCACAGCATGCTAGAAGATATACGTTTTGTAATACACATTGTGATGTATTTTTTTCTCACAACACAAGGATTAATTTTCCACTCCTATGCTATCAGGTTAAGGAAAAGTAAATTTTAAACTAACCTGGACTTCTTATATTTAACTTTTTCTGCTTTTGAGCCAGGCATGCCACATTTTGTATCTTTGCATTTTATTTTTTCTGGAGTATTTTGCCCCTGTGGGACTTCATTTTGTTAGTTTTGACCCATCTCTCTAATCCGTTCAGATCTTTTTGAATTCTGTTCCTGTCTTCTGGGTAGTAGCTATCCTTCCCAATTTGGTGTCATCTGCAGACTTAATGATCATGCCTTCTAATCCTTCATGTAAGTCCTTAATAAAGACAGGGCCCACAACAAAACCCTATGGCACTCCATTCATCACTTTTTTCCAGGATGAAGAGGAAGCTTTGGGTCCGTTCACTTAACCAATTACAGATTCTGTGCTGGTACAGCTGTACCAGAAGCTCCCATTTTATTTGCTTTGTATTAAATGTTTGCTTGCAATCCTAGGTTTGGGATTTTGCAGAAGGGTGGCTTCCTGTTAAAGTTTGCAGTTATAGGGCAGGCCACCTGTCCATCATCATTAGGTTCCACAGTTCCGCCCCCTTTTTGGGTTTTGGAGGGAAGGGAGCCATTTTTAGTCAGTCACACACAAGGAAGCTAGTCTATAGCACTCAGACAGCTCATCCCATAAGAAAAGCTTCATTCCTTAAGATCATCCGGGGATCATCCAGGGAAATAGGAACAGAAGGAAAAGATCCCAAAGGCTCTGGCTGAGAGCTCACACCCTCACAGCACCAAAGGGGAAACAGCCCTGAAGTTCCCACAGGACAGCATTACAGAACCACTGAATTCCAGCTGAAGTATCATCAAGCCATGTCTGGTAGGTTTACTCGATGTCCAGACACATTTGGGATAGTAGTAAGACTCAGACCAGCGAGGCCCAAATAATAGACAGCCTGGGAGAGATTATAAAGGGTTCTTCCTCATGCTGATAAAATACAGTTAATCCAAGTCAGTGCCAGTCTCTTAAAGGACTAGAATAAGAAAATCTTGAAGTGTTGTTTGAAGATTTGTTGTTTGTGCCGTAATAAAGACTTTGTTGTACCATTAAAGACTCCAAAGACCATCACTTCAGGAATTCCCTAAGAATCTCTCTTTGAGGCACCCCGGTTTCCCACTGGGTTTAAAGTATACGACCGATAGAATAAAGACAATTTGTTCAGACCCAGTGCGCGACAGAACAGATTCACCTAACCAAAGTTTTGCCTAGCCCACATCTGACTAGTTTGTTTGCCAGAAGATCATGGGAGACCTTGTTGAAGAACTTACTGAAATTCAGATACGCTACATCCATGGCATTCCCTGCACTACCCAGCTTGTAATTCTATATAAAAAAGATATCAGATTAGACTGGCATGACTTGCTTTTGATAAATTGACTATTAGCAATGACTGCGTTAGTTTCTACATGTTTGCAGACCACTTTCTTAATGATCTTTACCAGAATTTTGCCTGGTATTGATGTGAGGCTGACCGGATGGTAATTGTTTGGGTCGCCTTTTTTTCTCCTTTCAGGGACCACAGGAACCACATTTGCCCTCCTCCAATGTGCTGGGATTTGTCCCGTTCTCTAAGAACTCTCAAAGATGATTGCCAATGGTTCTGAAATAACTTCTACTAGTTCCTTCAATACTCTTGGATGTAGTTGATATGGCCCTGGGTCCTTCATATCCATGGATTTAACCATCTGATATTCAAAAAAGGTTTGATTAGTATGCCTATATATTTAAGATGACATAGAAAATTATTGGGCAAAAAGAAGTCACAAGTTGAAAAAGTTTAAGAATCCCTGATCTAGATCAAGCTTGAGTCCTTACTTTCAAGTCTGAATTTGAATCCTGTGTATTCAGTACTTAGCCTCTGGAAAAGAAATTTCCATCTACTTTTCCAGGTCATTCATCATGATATAGCAAGAAGATGAAAAGAAACTATGTGTTTTACAATCCTTTATCCCAGTAAACCACACACCCATAAGTTTCTCTGGAGGATGCTAATTTATCAGCAAGAATAAAACATCCACTAAGCAGTCTGCGTAAAATGATCACTTTGGGGGAATTAGTTCACTTTAAATAAATGTCTAGTTGAATCATAGCAAGAAGAATTTCACCAAAATTATAATAAACTGTTTCAAAAATAGTTGAGAGAGCATACTAAAATACTAATGAGCGATATTAAGGCTGAATTGTTCTGGTAAAATCTTTTCTGATAACTTTCATAGGTTTATGCTGTCACTCTTTGATCCTAAACACAATTCCTAAGAAATGTCCTTGAGTTCAGTTGGAGTTTTAGCACAGTATTAGGCATGTTTACTTATAGGTCAGTCCCACTGAGTTTTATTGGGTTCTTCCTAGACATGAGTTGGAACCCTCTTGGTGAAATATACTAGCATTGCTTCATATGTAAAATAGGCCCATTTTAAATCTCTCCACATGCAACTTTACCTTCCTTCCTTGTAGAATTGACCCTTCCCATGCAACCCTTTGTTTTAAGGTGCAAGAGTGAAATTTCATGGCTGAACTAGACACCATCTAGTTACTGTTTTGCTATCAGAAAAAAGAGAAGTGTTCTTGCCCATCTAGACTTCTGAGTATTTGGAGGTCTAGGACTGTGATAATTGTTCCTTTTTTCAGGTACAAAATAACAACTGGAACCTGTATAGCAGGCCCCCACTCCCACCATCAGTTGTTGGCTATTGGGAATATATCCTGATGCAAACTGATATTATGCAGTAGAAGCACAGAAAGGAGCACTGAGATGGGTTTTGGCTTCACTAGCTCAATCATGTATATGACAGCAGGTGTATTTTTTACATAAACATAGTTAGATTAGTAGTCATGCAGCCTGAATCCAAATATATTTGATCAAACTGTGTGTATGTGTGTGGAGGTGGGTAGGTTGGGGGGGGGTGACTTTAGTGAGGTTTATTTTGTTTGCACAAGGATGTAGCATTAGGTTACGACCCTCATAGCAGTTATCTGGGAATAAGTCCTTTAAGAAATTAAAGATACTTAAATAAAAGCATATAGAAGAGTATGTTGTTAGTTATGCATGCGTAAGTGCTATCTATTTCTGTGTTGCACTCCAAGCCAGGAAACAAATCTGTACTTAATCACCACACTCCAGTCCAAGTTAAATCATCAAAGCAGTTTATTAAAGATTATAGAAAAAGCACTGCAGCAAAAATAGTAAAAACTTTAAGCTGCTCCACCTTTATTCTCTCCAGCTGGGATTTCAGCCTCATTTCCCTAAAGATTGATTCTTCTGCACCTCTCTGGAATGTGACCTTCACTAATTCCTGGAGACACAGACTGATCATTTTCAGGACTTAAAATCTCATGTTGGCTCAGAGGGCCAGTGTTCCCATGATCCACTTCCCCACTTACATTGGTATCAGCCGGAACCATGAGCTGAACTACAACATTCTATGTGAAACTGAAACTATAAACCAAGTTTCTAATGACCCAACACATACAATCATTGAAATTAGAACTTTGCACACACACACACACTTCATATTCTTAACTGGCTTAAAAGAAGAATAAACAGAAGAATAAGTGCAGCAACATGAGAGGCTTCCTGTGTTGCCTTGGATCAATGTGCAGCTGAGCAGCCGATGCTTTCTCCATGGGATGGGGACTCTGGTGAGTCAGGTGATGTGGAATGTGGGATGACAGGTTCCCCAGATCCCTGGATGGGCACAACCAGAATTCCATTATACCTCACATTTGTGGTGAGGTCCCAGGTGTACCTGCTAGAAAAGACGGCACCCAAATAACTGGGTAGATTTTGTTTCTGTGGCAGAGGAGGAAAGACCTGGGAGCACATGGTAACTCCTGGAGCGTCATTGCATCAGTCAGGAGCATCCTCTCTGAGGCACAATGGGGAAAAGCCAATAACATCCCAGCAGTTGCCAACAGCTGATTGGCTGCACTGGCCAGTAGGCAAGAACATATATAGATAATATGCCACAAGGCGGACCCATTCAGCTGCTCCTGCCCTTATTCCCTCCTTTCTCTAAGTATTTATTGCAATCTTATCACAACTTTTAGTTGGGGGAGGTTGGCATGGGTCTTGGATCCAGGAAATTAGGCTCAGTGCAATGGGAACTGGTAAATTCAAGGGGTTGTATACAGGGAGCCCTGTTTTGGGTGTGGTTATTATGAGGTACCACCCAGAGCTGTTTGTTGTGACCTAATGAGTTGTCTCATGCAGTGATGATGGACAACTGGCACAAGGGTGCGTATGAGATATTGCCCAGCACACAGGCTGATTGAATTTAGGATCTAGACCCATATGGGGTCAATCCTGATGGGAAGGTCTGAAGTTCCTGCATACATGGGAAACAAAATACTTTATTTTGAATGGATCCATAAAAGTTGTTATGAAGATGCTTTTTTGCACAACACCAATTACTTACTCTGTTACCCCCCAACCCCCTGGAATGTTCTACCATGTCATACCTCAGTAGATATTTTAAAATCAAATTGTGGTGACCCAAATATGAAAGTTGCTTTATTTCAACAGGTCAATGTTTTTATCTTGGAGAGGGAAGTGGAAACAAAATGGACCTGGTTGCATATGCCAAATAAATAACCATTATTCAATCATAAATAATTGCTGCACAGGACCTTGAGTGACCCCACACAGTTCAAAGGACACCTGTGGTCTGGTAAGTGGTGTATTTAAAAGTTAAAAGAAAATTCATGATGTGCAGCGGGCACTGCATCCCCCCTTTTATCAACATATTGTGCTCCTAAGACGTACTTCCTTAGAGTAAAGCAGGCATATTTTGTATTCATTATTTATATCTTATTGATTTCTTTTTACATCTTCTCATGCTTAAGTGCTTACCACTTCTATTCTTCCCCCAAGCAACTGAAAAGCAAATTAAAAGAAGTAATGCAACACAGACTGGACTGAACTCCTTTTGTGCTAAATAATATATTTGATGCTTGGGTTCTTGCTTGTTTTATAACCTATTGTGTAATATTTGAAACTCACATTTATCTGAGGTAATGATTTGTATAGCTTCTAATTTATTATTTTTATAAAGGCAAGTCAGGAGATATTTATTTATTTATTGCCCTTATTATGCTTCTATGAGAAGTCTGTATTCAATGCCAATCTATGTTTTTCAGTTTCAGAAGTAAGAATGTACCACTGCAAATAATATACTGAACAAAGCAATACATTTGCAAGCAAGATCTGTGAAATGAGAGGAAAATTTGTTATGGGACAAAATGTTTTAAACTTAAATTAATTGCATAATGTAGAAGGATATGCCTTTCTGAAGAACTGTGAAGAACATGCTTGTACCAAGCATAATAACAAGCCAGTCAGAAGTTGGAAAGTATGCAAGGTTTATGTTAGTGTATACATTAACATTTGAAGTATTAATTTAGAAAATCTTATCAGTGTGTCTGCTTTTGTGTAAATATCTTAAGTGTACACATTATAATTTTCTAGGGATGGACAGAAAATAATAGTTTCATAGGTAGACAGTGGCAAACCCCCATTTTTTTTAAAAAAAATCTTGCCAAGAAACTCCAATGATATGTTCCAGCTAAGAGCTAGAACATACCTTTAAGTAATAAAAATATGTTACTTAAGGCATTTATTCACATCATTGTTGTTATGTGTCTTACTTAAAGGCACATAACAACAATGAACTGAAAATCCCAGGATTGCATAGTATGCAGTCATGGCGCATGCACTGGTAACAAAGTTCTATAACTCTGTAGTGTGAAAGAACCCATGCAGATTTGCTTTTATTTTCCCAAATCCCCCCACAAAGCATTTCAAAGTCATTTCTCACCCCAAAAATATCAAATTTCAGGGAAGCCTTTTGTAAGGTTCTTGATAATATTCTCACAAAGTAGCTAATACAATGTGAGCTAGACAATGCTATTCTTAGGTAGATTGGGAATTGGTTGACCAGCCAAACCCAAAGTGTGATTACCAATGATTCTGCATTCTACAGATAATGGACCACTGGTACCACAAGAGTCTGTTGTGGCCCCAGTGTTATTCAACATCTTTATCAATGAGTTGAATGAGGGAATAGAAGGCAAGCTTATCATAACTGCAGAGGACATCAAATTGAGAGGAATACTTAATACCCCAGAGGACAGAATCAGAATCCAAAATGACCTTGATATATTAAATAGCTGAGCCAGAATTTTTTTTAAAAAAATGAATTTCAACAGGGAGAAATGTGTGATACTACACTTAAGCAACAAAAATAAAATGCACAGCTATAGGACAGATGACACTTGATTTGAAAACTGTACATGTGACAGAGATCTAGGAGTCTTAATAGACCACAAGTAGAACATGAGCCAACCATATGATGCAACAGATAAAAAATGCTAATGCAATTCTAGGCAGTATCAATTACAATGTCTAGACTGAAGGAATCCAGACACTGCTTTGAGCAGACCTAACCTAGAATACTGTGTCCAGTTCTGAGCACCATAATTCAAGGAACATATTGACAAGATGGAGGGTGTTCAGAGATGGGCCACCAACATAGTCAACATGATAGCCATGTTTTGTTTTGTTTTGTTTGTTTGTTTGTTTTTTTAAAAAAAGATGTCAAATGGAGGGCGGGCAAATTTGTTTTCTCTTGCTCTGGAAACGGAAACATGAAGAAATTGCTATAAATTTCAGAAAAAAATAGATTCCACCTAAACATTAAGAGGAACTTCCTGATGCTAAGAACTGTTCAGCAGTGAAATAAGCTGCCCCAGAGCAGGGTGGAGTCTCCTTCCCTGGATGTTTTTAAGCAGAAGCTGGAAGGCTATCTGTCAGGATTGCTTCAACTGGATGTTCCTGCATGGCAGGGGGCTGGGTTGGATGGTCCTTGTGGTCTCTTACAACTCTATGATTCTGTGATTCAATGAATTGGAAGTAATATGACATCACTTCCATGTTGACATAACTTGCAGTCTTGGGGTGGTCTACAAAGTACTCTAAAATTGGCTGCAATCTCCATGCAATTGCCTACCCCCTGCCTCTAGCTTTCAATTATATTGACTACTTTTTATCCATTATCAGCTCAGGTGTTTCATGATGCTGCAAACTTCTTGCACTTTTCAAAACATTGCACAAGAAACTAGAAATTTTCCATCTTAAAAAAGTATCTAATAAAATACAGAAAAGGTGTCTGTTTGTCTTGTATGTCAAAAATGCCATTGAATGTTTGCTGTGTATATGTGCATTGTGATCCACCCTGAGTCCCCTTCGGGGTGAGAAGGGCTGAATACAAATACTATAAATAAATAAATAAATAAATAAATAAATAAATAAATAAATCAGATTTCTTAAACCTGATTGGGCCCGGGTTAAAGTCCACACATGCCCCCAAAAGCATATGCTTTTCTTTGGGGAAGGGGAGGTTGCCGAGATACCCTGCAGGACAATGACACACCAACACCCCCCCCCCCCAGAAAAGCCCTAAAAATGGTTAAGAACTTACCATGCTGCCATTAGGCCTTGCAGCATATTTACTGGAATGTACCAATTACATGTGAGGAGGTCGGGGGGTGGGGGAGAAACGGTTTGGCTCCCCCTTGCTTTCTTGTGCGTAGTTGGTACATTCCAGGAAGTGTGCTGCAAGGCCTAATGGTAGCCTGGTAAGTTCTTAACCATTCTTAAGGCTTTTCTTGGGAAGGGAATGGGGGCCATAAATGTATGGACAGGCCCCAGGGATGTCCCAGGACCTCCCATTGGCCTGTCCACACAGAATCCACATTTGGAAAGACCTGGGTATTCTGAAATACCCAGGTCTTTCCAGGTATCAAATTAATTCAGCTCAAATCAGGGTTTTCCTGCTTTGTGCCCAATGCATTTGCTTTTACCTGAGGCATCGTTTCGATGCCCTAGGTAAAATTCCAGGAGCTTGTGCATTTTGTGAATTATCTGGATGCGCCTTCAGTTTTAACCTCTGAGCACTTTTTCTTGCCCATAAAGTCATGTAAACTTAAAGAACTAGCTCAGTCTTCTTGCTGCTACAGACTTCCTGTGTGTATATTAAAGCACGATCAGCCTACCTGCATTATTACTCATTCTCCAACAGAAAACAGATTCTGAAGGAATGGAGTTTGAAACTCTGTAAACATAGGAATAATGTTCAGGAATATTTTGAAATTGGTGGCGAAAATGGCTTTCAAGAGTCGCAGATCTCTGGTGAGAAGAATCCTAGAATGACAATAATTTTTGCAGTTTGAAAATTATTCTGCACAAAATTCACATATTGGTTTGCACTGAAGCATTGTTTCACGTAGAGAATAATATTTCTAGGCAAAGCTATTACTTCTGCTGAAGAGAATGTTTTTGTCCAGAAAAAATATAATTGGGGGTTTGTCCTGTGCTAAATATGCACACTTGGTTTGCATTAAGGATAGCATATCCTCTGAAGATTTTCTGTACAGGAATAAAAAATGCTTTCTCAAACCTTCAAAAATGCTTTCTCAAACAAAAGGAAATGGCTGAAACTACTTACTTCTACCTTCAAGAAGACACCTTGAAAGAATTACCTCCCTAGAACGTGCTTCTGGTTGCACCACAATATAGAGAAGTTCAGTGTGGTAGTTCTGGTTTGATTCTGAGGACTAGTTTCAGGTTGCATGGGATACAGCTTGAAAGCATAATAATATATGTCAAAGTGATTTGACAAAGATGGTGGGGGACACCAATAGCATTTGTTGCACCATTTCTGATAGGCTTTGCTCCATTCATAGTCTCTGCAAGTAACTTAGAGAACTGAAGGCTTATATCCAAATGTATTCACATCTTGTGACCCCTACAATGCCACCTAATTTTGTCCTTCATTGACTTTTACAATTGTCCTAAGGCTCATACATATGGAAAGCTGTGGCATTTGCTTCACAGAAAGAAAAGCAAACTGGTGTGCTAAGTTGGTTTTCCTTAGTTTTCATGGGTCCCAGTACTCTTTACAGTCAATTAGTACAGCTAGCTGAAACATAAACCTTATGATTGCTTCTGTTGTACTAGATAATTATCATATACTTGAGAGAGCAGACCAACTCTGCCACATTTTTTCTAGCAGCATGCAGAGTTTTTTGAGAGCATATGCATTCTAGCTAATCACTAACTATGCAGTCGTTTTTGGGGAAAAAATCCTATGTAGAACTTTCTTCAGTAGCATGAATCAAGATGGTTAAAGTTTTAAGCTACCATGATTTGTAATGTTTAAAAAATACTATAGAACACATACTCAGATCTTTAGAAATGTATATATGTAATGTTCTGAGTGAAGCTAGCTGCTTTGTAAAAGTAATTTAAGGGATTGCTGGTATTATTCTCCATAGCCTGGACAGTAAAGACACATCAAAAATGACAATGTTGTTCCAGGCTATGGAAAATTAAGATAATGGTGTACTTTAGAGCAGACCAAATGATCTGTTGTGTAAAACATCATTGTGTATTTTCACATGCTGCCAGAGCAAGTATTGACTGACATTTCCAACTGGATAAAGTTAAATAGAAGCCTGCAAAGTGATAGCTAGCAAGTCAACCCTGTTGATTAAATAAAAAAATGTCATATTATCCACACCATGTGTCCCTTTGACTGGAAGCGATTTATCTGAGCATTTTTAAAATCAAAGGAATTTCTTTGTGAAGAGTGTTTTTTTTAAACATAGCATAAACACAGATTTCCAGAAGATAATACATTTTCATTTGTTTCCATTCATAGTTGATGAAATGTGGACAGAATGTGTGATAATGAATTATGTAAACTACTCAAATCAAAATGAAACCAACACTTTAATGTTTAGCTTTTTGCTCTGTTTTACACAAGAGAAATAGTGATACTGTAGTATATGTGGATGTAGTCTATGCATTACACCATCAATATAAAATGGACCAGAAATAGACACAACATTAATTACTGAATGTAAAATGATGTGCAATATTTGATTTTGCATGATTTACTGTGAACAGCCAGATGATGTGAAGGCACATAAAGGCATATTATCTCATGGCCCAAGGATGAGGATTAAACCTCACTAAGTACAGGACATCAAGGGAAATAGCCATGACTACATTCCCATTACCACAAGGAAAAAATACTAGCACATTTTGAAGAATGTAACTCATTCTTCAAAATGTATTGGGAAATTAATTACTACCCAGTTAGCTTTTGTCCAGCTCATTCTACATTTCTGGAGCCAGTTAGGATCCAGAAATGTAGAAGCATCAAGTAGAAGAGTTGCAAAATTGTGATTGCTGGCCTTCTTTAGAACACACTGATTGTCTCTTGCATTTAAAGAAAGACTTGCAATTTGAGATAAAAGGCATTTTATGTCCCATCCAAGATGTTCCTCAAGTACAACTAATCCTATGGTTCTTTGTGCATGGGCAGGATGATATTTTGATATGCTTTTTGAACTGGTGAACTCATTTAAGAAAAAAGTGAGTTACACCCATGGACAGGCATGTAGCCCCTCAAGCCCCCCCCCCCCCCCCGAAATTCTCATGGTGGTTCGTGAAAAGGACTTACTGGTGCATTATTTAAACTATTATGTTTATTCATATCATGATCTGATCACCATACTCAATATATTCCATATGCATGGGGGTATTGGGGTAATGATACAAAAGGTTTGCTAGGCTAGACCCTCTTTCACTCAGACTCAGCCCCCCCAAAAAAAACTCAGGCCCCCCGAAACTGCCCCTGAAAAAAATTCAGCCACCCCCCGAAACGAAATCCTGGCTACGGGCCTGCCCATGGATATTACCTTGGGAAATACAACGTAGGTATATATTAGGACTGTGCGATATTATAATTAGTCCTCGTAAAGGTAAAGGTTTCCCCTTGACATTAAGTCTAGTTGTGTCTGACTCTGGGGGGTGGTGCTCATCTCCATTTCTAAGCTGAAGAGCCGCCATTGTCCATAGATGCCTCCAAGGTCATGTGGCCGGCATGACTGAATGGAGCACTGTTACATTCCTGCAGAAGCAGTACCGATTGATCTACTCACATTTGCATGTTTTTGAACTGCTAAGTTGGCAGTCCCACTGTTAGTCCTGCTGGGGCTAACAGCGAGAGCTCACCCTGCTCCCCAGATTCGAACACAGACCTTTTGGGCAACAAGTTCACACTTACACAACATACACATATAGACACAGGGAAGGTCCAGCAAAATATAGTTTACCATCTGAAAATACAAGATGGTCTATTTCTTTCTACTATATATAGAAAGAATATTAGTCAGTATTTGTTGTCAATTTTTTAAAAAAGTGAATTTTCCAAAGGTAGAGAAACTGAATTGAGGGGGGGAGGGGAATGAGTTGTGGAGGAGTCATTCTTAAAGAAAAATAGCTGAGGCAGGGTAGATGTCAGAGAAAATGCTATGTGAGAAATATGTTTTCTGAATCTTTTTTCTATTCCAATAAAATGCTTTTATTTGTAGAATATTTGAATATTCTACAATTTTCACTTTCAACAAAGAACTCATTACTTGTCCTCAGACATGAGGATGAAATATCTTAGGATTGCAGTCCTTACATCCCAATACAAAAAATGTTAGTTGAATTTTAGTTTAAGAAATTTATACAATGTGGTAAGCAGTGTCAGATGGTGGCTCTGGTGATAGTTGGGTGAGAAATTCACAATTTTTCTATAGGAACAATAAAAGATGCTGAATTTATTTGGGTGACAGGATTCAGCACCTTGGATAGCTTATTTCGGATTTGGAGTAACATACAGAACAGATTCATCAAGAAATTGGTTTTAAATATGTTATCAGTTTCAACAGAAACAGAAGCTGAAGAGATCAAGAGAAGGTGGCGAGACTATACAGAAGATCTGTATAGGAAGGATAATAATATTGAGGATAGCTTTGACGGTGTGGTGAATGAATTAGAACCAGACATCCTGAGGAGTGAGGTTGAATGGGCCTTAAGAAGCATTGCTAACAACAAGGCAGCAGGAGACGATGGGATCCCAGCTGAACTGTTTAAAATCTTAAAAGATGATGCTGTCAAGGTGATGCATGCCATATGCCAGCAAATATGGAAAACACAAGAATGGCCATCAGACTGGAAAAAATCAACTTATATCCCCATACCAAAAAAGGGAAATGCGAAAGACTGCTCCAACTTCCGTACAGTGGCCCTTATTTCTCATGCCAGTAAGGCAATGCTCAAGATTCTGCAAGGAAGACTCCAGCAATACATGGAGCGAGAGTTGCCAGATGTTCAAGCTGGGTTTAGAAAAGGCAGAGGAACGAGAGACCAGATTGCCAATATCCGCTGGATAATGGAGAAAGGCAGGGAGTTTCAGAAAAACATCTATTTCTGCTTCATTGACTACTCTAAAGCCTTTGACTGTGTGGATCATAATAAACTGTGGCAAGTTCTTGGTGGGATGGGCATCCCAAGCCATCTTGTCTCTCTCCTGAGGAATCTGTACAAGGACCAAGTAGCAAAAGTAAGAACTGACCACAGAACAACAGACTGGTTCAAGATTGGGAAAGGCGTACGGCAAGGCTGCATACTCTCACCCAACCTTTTTAACTTGTATGCAGAACACATCATGCGATGTGCGGGGCTTGATGAATGCAAAGCTGGGGTGAAAATTGCTGGAAGAAACATTAACAACCTCAGATATGCAGATGACACCACTCTGATGGCCGAAAGCGAGGAGGAGCTGAGGAGCCTTCTAATCAAGGTGAAAGAAGAAAGCGCAAAAGCTGGGTTGCAGCTAAACATCAAAAAAAACCAAGATTATGGCAACAAGAATGATTGACAACTGGGAAATAGAGGGAGAAAATGTGGAGGCCGTGACAGACTTTGTATTTCTAGGGGCAAAGATTACTGCAGATGCAGACTGTGGCCAGGAAATCAGAAGACACATACTTCTTGGAAGGAGAGCAATGTCCAGTCTCGATAAAATAGTAAAGAGTAGAGACATCAGACTGGCAACAAAGATCCGCCTAGTCAAAGCCATGGTATTCCCTGTAGTAACCTACGGATGTGAGAGCTGGACCTTAGGGAAGGCTGAGCGAAGGAAGATCGATGCTTTTGAACTGTGGTGTTGGAGGAAAGTTCTGAGAGTGCCTTGGACTGCGAGAAGATCCAACCAGTCCATCCTCCAGGAAATAAAGCCCGACTGCTCATTGGAGGGAAGGATACTAGAGACAAAGTTGAAGTACTTTGGCCACATCATGAGGAGACAGGAAAGCCTAGAGAAGACAATTATGCTGGGGAAAGTGGAAGGCAAACGGAAGAGGGGCCGACCAAGGGCAAGATGGATGGCATCCTTGAAGTGACTGGACTGACCTTGAAGGAGCTGGGGGTGGTGACGGCCGACAGGGAGCTCTGGCATGGACTGGTCCATGAGGTCACGAAGAGTCGGAGACGACTGAACAAATGAACACACACACATCAGTTTCAATATTGATACACTTTATTTTCTATGTTGTATGGCACCATTGTGTGCTCTTATAATCTGCCCCAAGTCCCTATGAGAGATGGTGGTGGGGTATAAATAAAGTCTAGTATTGATCTTGTAGACTCCAGGTGCTTCTGGTAATAAATATTTATAACAAGAAAGAGAATGTAAAGGCAACGTGCCCATTTAGACAATGCTGTACAGTTCTTCTGTCTGGAACTTTATTATTGTTCTCTATCTCTTAATGTATTTTGTCATAGACAGCAATTCGAATTTAGTTCATAGCAAGGCCAGACCTGCCATAGTGCTATGTTCTTTTACACATACAAACCAGTCATCCATTAGCATGCAAAAAATAAAACAACAGAATAATCCTTCCAAGCAGCAGTAAATAGTAGGCTTGGGTAACAACGGAAAAATTTGTTTCTAAAATCGATTCGTTTTTTGGGGGGTTTTGCGTTTCGTTATTTAAAATAATTACAAAATTTTCCTTTTAAAAAGTTCGATATTTACAAAATTTTGTAAATGTGAAAAAAAATACAAAACATTAACGAATCGATTTCCGAAACAATAACGAATTGATTCGTTAATGGCGGACGCGACCGCGAAATACGCTAAAAAACCTCCAAAAACTTCTGAAGCTTCCCTCTCCCTCTGTTGTTGACTGTTGGTGTGATATTATAATTTTTTTTCACTAATTAAACAAAAAACAACCATAAAACTTGCCCCAGACATGCGGAAATAATAATGAAACGACCTCAAAACAATAACGAAACGAATACAATAACGAAATACGAAGCATTTACAAAACTATTTAAAAATTCATTTTTTTGAAAAAATTGCTCCAGAATGGTTCGTTATCGTTTTGTAATTTAAAAAATTAACGAATTATTAACGAATTACGAATTAACGAAATGAAACCACCCAGCCCTAGTAAATAGCCTCACCATAGGATACAATTAAATTCTCTGTGTTTTTCAAAGCAGATATGACCTTTTGTGCTGTATGCTATCCCATATTACATATTATATTACATATTATATTCTTCTAGGCTGGAATAAATGTGTAGACAACATTCATAAGCTTGTTTGGGAGCTTGGCATTTTCTCCCTACATTATTTCAGTGGCATAGGACTTAAGAGAGAAATTGAGGAGAAATAAAGGGAAAAACTGAGCATTGTACAGGCTCTTACATGTGGGAAAGTACCATTAGCATCACATTCTCCTAGGAATCAACATAAGAAGCAGGTACAGTTGTAGTTGGAAGATCTCACCAATATCTCCTGTCAGTAAACTGATTTCCTTTCTTCACCTATGTCAATGAAAATGTGAGAACAACAAAAGTACTGTGATACCTGGTGTTCCTGTTAAAGGTTCCAGCCAGTAAACACCACTCTTTCTAGTAAATTCCATTTCTCCAAAAATTCAGCTAGCATTTTGTAGTGAAAATGAATGTTTACTGCTCACTGGAGTGTATTTCAAAGTCTATATTAAAGTTTTATTATTTAGTTAGTTCTTCCACAAACCTCAGAGTTTTCCCCAACTTAGTCAAATCTCCCTGTTGTATTCTTAATGGCATTCTAGTTAATTAAAGACCAGGATTATAGTTTCCTGTTCATATATGTTATCTCTGTGTTTCCATTTTGTTTCCTAAAATGCATGCCTCTACTCTTAAGTAAGGACTAAGCAACATAGTTTAGTGTTTCTCTAATTAGCAGAAACACTAAACTATGTTCCTTAGTCCTTACTTAAGAAGAAGTAAAATATTGAACAACACAATCAGACACATTGAACATTCTGGCATCCAGGAGAATTGCACAATGGGAAGCAGGTAGCATATGGCAGTATGATTGAAATTTTAAAAGCAGTGTTTGTTCCCAAACAGAGTTTATTTTTATTTTTTCCCCATTGGAGGAGGGAAGTGGTAACAGCAATAACACAGCTGTCCATATCCACCTGGCAGAAACCATTCTAAACTTTTCGTTTTTGCTTTTATTCATTTTCCCCTGAATGGACTACTTAACAGATGGAAGACAAATTAGCAACTGGAGCTTGTTCTAAAATGTAAAATATGCTTCTGTCCTGATGAAATCACAGAAGAATGGGTGCAAAACACTATTTAAGCTGAATGATGTAATTTTTAAAACCTACTATTTAATTATTGTTTGATAACATACATTCAATGCAGTGGATGTTGGAAAATCCTCCCTTTTCCAAAAACATTATCTATTGTGCTACTATAATTATATTGCCATCTATCAAAATATTATCTGGGGATACAAGAGAAAGATACAATATAGTTATATAAAAACTGGGAAAGGGCAGTCTTTACAAAATCCATTGGAAACAAGTTAGCTCAGACCTTTTAACCTTTTTTTTCCAACAAACTTGCACACATGTTGAATAGAACATGAATTAGCAACTGGATAGATAGAAATATAAAATAAGGTTTCCAGCAATTTTTTTCTAATTCAAAGCCAAGGTGCCACCATTCCAGAGGTCTTTCCCAAGTAGGCACTCATGGACCTGAATGTACTTTTACTTACTTACTTACTTACTTACTTAGGCGATTCCTCATTGGCCATGTAGGATAGTCTTCCAGGAGCAGTACTCTGGTGGGTCCGTAGATGACTGTGGAGCCCTATTCTTGATCTGCATCTTCTCCCGCAGTGAGGGCATTGGTTTCCAGGTGAAAGGCGGTCTCGGTCGGGGTTGGCTTGATGTGCCTTCCTCTTGGCACTTTTCTCTTTTGCCCTCCATTCATGCCTCCTCAAATTCTACAGCACTGCTGGTCACAGCTGACCTTCAGCTGGAGCACTCAAGGGCCAGGGCTTCCCAGTTCTCAGTGTCTAGGCCAGAGTTTTTAAGGTTCTCTTTGAGCCTATCTTTAAATCTCTTTTCCTGTCCACCAACGTTCCATTTTCCGTTCTTAGGTTCGGAGTAGAGCAACTGCTTTGGGGGACGGTGGTCGGGCATCCGGACAACGTGGCCGGTCTAGCGTTGGTGGTGGAGGACCATCGCTGCAATGCTGGTAGTCTTTGCTTCTTCCAGCACGCTGATGTTTGTCCGCCTGTCTTCCCAAGAGATTTGCAGGATTTTCCGGAGGCAGAGCTGATGGAATCTTTCCAGGAGTTGCATGTGACGTCTGTAGACAGTCCAGGTTTCACAGGCATATAGCAGGGTTGGGAGGACAATAGCTTTATAAACAAGCACCTTGGTCTCCTTACGGATGTCCTGGTCCTCAAACACTCTCCGCTTCATTCAGAAAAATGCTGCACTCGCAGAGCTCAGGCGGTGTTGTATTTTGGTGTCGATGTTGACTTTGGTGGAGAGGTGGCTGCCAAGGTAGCGGAAATAGTCAACATTTTCTAATGTTACACAATTAAGCTGTATCTCTGGCATTGGAGAGGGGTTGGCTGGTGACGGTGGAACAGCATTTTGGTTTTCTTGGTGTTCAATGACAGGCCAAGCTTCTTGTATGCTCCTGCGAAGGTGTTTAGAGTGGCTTGTAGATCTTCTTCTGAATGCGCACAGATGACATTGTCATCAGCATACTGGAGTTCTAAAACAGATGTTGTTTTAACCTTTGTTTTGGCTTTCAGTCTGCTGAAGTTAAACAGCTTGCCATCTGTCTGATAGATGACTTCCACTCCACTGGGAAGCTTCCCATCAACAAGGTGAAGTATCATAGTGATGAAGATGGAGAATAAAGTTGGAGCAATAACACATCCCTGTTTGACACCTGATTCCACCTTAAATAGGTCACTTTGGGAGCCATTGCTGTCCAAGATTGTTGCCATCATGTCGTCATGGAGGAACCGCAGGATGTTCACAAATTTGTTAGGGCACCCAATTTTTTGGAGGATGGTCGAGAGAGCGCTGCGATTCACTGTGTCAAATGCCTTTCCAAGGTCAATGAATGCCATGTACAGAGGTTGATTTTGTTCCTTGCATTTTTCTTGGAGCTGTCATACAGTGAAGATCATGTTCACTGTTCCTCTGGAGGGGCGGAAGCTGTTCTGGGATTCTGGGAGGGTGTCCTCTTAGTGGGCTAGAAGGCAGTTTGCAAGGATTCTTGCGAGGATTTTCCCAGCTGAGGTTAGAAGGGAGATCGATAATTTCCGCAGTCTGTTCTCCCCCCCCCCTTTTTTTTTTTTTGAAGAGGGTGATGATGGTGCCATCCTTGAAATCTGCTGGGATTTTCTCATCCACCCAAACTTTTTCTATGAGCTGGTGGAGTTGGTGTGTCAGCTCAGGTCTTCCCTCTTTAAAGATTTCAGCAGGGATCCCATCAGATCCACTGGCTTTGTTATTTTTTTGTTGGCTGATGGCATTCCTGACTTTTTCCAAACTAGACAGTGCTGCAAGCTCATCCCTGGTTTGTTGTTGCGGGATTTGTGAGAGAACCTCTTCAGCCACATTGGAGCTGTGGTTCAGGAGGCTTTGATAGTGTTCTTTCCAACGTAGTGCAATTCAATTTTGGTCCTTCAGGGGTTTGGTTCCATCTGATGAGCGTAGAGGCTGTATGCCATGGTTTCTTGGTCCATAGATGACCTTTGTGGCTTTGAAAAATCCCTGAGCATCATGGGTATCTGCCAGGTGTTGGATTTCTTCAGCCTTCTTTGTCCACCAGATGTTCTTGAGTTCTCTTGTCCTTCTTTGGACTTCAGCTTTTGCACTGGCGTAGATCTTTTCCTTAGCAGCACAGTAGTTGTCTCTCTGCCATGTTTGGAAGGCTTTCCTTTTCTTGTGAATTAGCTGTTGGATCTCATTGTCATTTTCATCAAACCAATCTTGATGTTTCTTGGTTTGATATCCAATAGTTTCTTCGCAGGCTGTGATGATGGTGGTCTTCTGTTTGTTCCAGTGTTCCTCAACATTTTCGGGGTGTTCTGTGTGCAGATGGTCCTTGAGTGCTGTTTGGAGAAGGGCTCATTTGGAGGGCTCCTGAAGGGCTTGGATGTTCATTTTGCACCTTGTCTTTCTTCCTTGGAGTCTGAGCTTGGGGGCGATCTTGATAGCCATCATGAATCAGATTAGCCTTTGGTCTGTCCAGCAGTTGTCAGCACCTGTCATGGCTCTTGTGAGTAGCACATCACGGCTGTCTCTGGCATGTGTGATTACGTAGTCGAAGAGGTGGGTGCTTCCATGATGTCTTAAACTTGTTTTTCTGGTTGAAGAGCGTGTTGGTGATGACAAGTTTGTGTTCCACACATTTAGTGAGAAGCAGGATGCCATTTGAGTTGCTGTTTCCAACCCATCTTTTCCTATGGTCCCTGGCCACGGGTCAAAGTCTCATCTGACTCTTGCATTGAAGTCCCCCAGGAGGATGATTTTGTCCTCCTTAGGTATCTCCAATAGGATGGTATCCAGTTGACAGTAAAATGTTTCCTTGATATCTTCATCAGCATCTAGCATTGGTGCATAGGCACTTAGATGGTTGCCTGTTGGTTTTTGGCAAGATCAATTTGGAGGGTTGAGAGTTGTTCGTTGATGCCAGTGGGTGCTTTGATCAGATGTTTCACCAGATCATTTCTGATATCAAAGCCAATTCCATTCATTATTTGGTCTTCTTGGGGCAGTCCCTTCCAGAAGAAGGTGTAGACTCCTTTTTCTTCCTTCAGCTGGTCCCTCTCCTGCTCTACGGGTCTCCTGAAGGGCTGCTATGTCGATGTTAAAGCATTCCAGCTCCCTTACAATGATAGCAGTTCTGCGTTCGGGGCATTCACTGTCAGTGTTGTCCATCAGTGTCCGTACGTTCCATGTACCGAAGTTCATTTTTCTCTTTTGGCCGCAGGGTGGTGACCCCACTGGACGTGGCAGCCCAGTCAGGGATAAGAGAGGCAGACTATGTTTAGGGCACCTTTTCTAGCCCCTTCCCCATGAGGGGTGAGGAGACTGGGTCCTAAAAAGTGCTGCTCAGTTATGGATACAGCTGCTGAACTACTCAACTGCCTCAGAGCTTGAGGTAGAACGACTGAGTACGTATCCACTGCCCATGTGCCAGTTTTTGACTAGGGGCTTCCAGATTTCTCAGTCCTGCCCCCGTCGCCACTCTCTGATCACCATGGGACTTTTGTTGGTTTGTTTTTATTTTCTTTGGAAGACGCCTGTGCATGAGTTTTTTTAAAGTATGGAGGTCAGTGCACAACTGATCAACACATAGTCTTCACAGAGTGAAGTTCCACTGGTGGTGTAGTTTAACACAATGACTGTGGCTTCTCAATCTGTTGCAGCCTTCTTCTGCCTTCACAGCCGTTGTAACATATACCATGTTACCCTCCGCCTGCTCCACCATTGAGGTCTTTGGGTCTTCAGACTGTGTTTGGTCTGGAACCTCCCCCACGGCCACTCCTGGGAGTGCATGACTCCAGTTGTTGTTCCCGCAGGTTCATTGGACCACACAAGATTTTAAAAGTAATCTTGCAGTTCCCTTCTCTGTGAGACTAAAAAGGGTGATGGATAGCAGAGGGAGGAGGTGGGCGTGGCCACGCCCAGCTCTGCCTGAAGGCCATGCCCCCAGTGGTCGTCAAGAAGAGCCGAGTGTATCCATGCCCACCTCATTCCCTTGCACTTTGCAGTCACACAGAGAAGGGAAACTGCAAGAGTTTAAAAGTAATCTTGCAGTTCCCCTTCTCTGTGTGACTGCAAAGAGCAAAGGATGGCAGGCAGGAGAATGAGGTGGGCGTGGCTACGCCCAGGTGACTGCAAAGGGCCGATGGATGGCAGAGGGAGAAGGTGGGCATGGCCACGCCCAGCTCTTCTTGATGGCCACTGGGGGAAACTGCATCGCCGCTTGTTGCCAGGGAGGCCAGGGAAAGATTTTAAACTAACGGGGGAGGGCCCCTTCCATTAACAAAGTAAACGAAGCTATTCAGGTTTTTGCTATTTCCGATCTTTTTTTCAAGAAAATTTGAGAAATAATTTTAAAATCAAAACGCCAGCACCCTCTATAAATGAAACAAGTTTAGAACCATTTTTTTCTTGATCAACCAAGCCTAATAGATACAGATATTGGTATATAGGGATTGCAAAGGCTTGCAGGGGGAAATGCCTATATATCTGTAAGAGAGATTAACAGATATTTCAGGGGAAATGCTTTTATAAGATTAAGTGATATTCCTGATTTGCAAGTGGATAAGGGAGGATTTGGAAAAGAAAACACACTGTTAAGGGAGGGAGAAATATATCATATATTGCAAGCAATGGCCTCCAGGCTCCGCTGCCTGGCTTGACCCCATTATAAGCCGAGGGATATTTTTCATTCGATATGCCACTTTTATTTCTAAATGCTGAAACTGCACAATGGCACTTTAAAAAAAATAGGAACAGCAGGTGTGCAGGAAGTACGATCATGGGACTATGAATTAGGAAAATGGCACAGTTGCTTTAATGAAGAAAAGTGTGATATCGAGGGTACCCAACCAGTATCATTCCACTATCTATGATTATATGGCTATAGAAGAATAGCAAATTACTGCAATCAAGTCCTAAGACTCAAATTTATGCAACAATTGAAGAGACTTGTGCCTTCACCTTGTAACGTTCCTGACCCCACTTTCCCCTAAGTTGAACAACATTCACTTCAAGAGGACACTTTTGGAGCTGTTCCTACCAGACTATAGTAACAACTAAGGAATATACATACTTTTAAAAAGAAAACATGTAGATAATAAAGTTGTCTTACAACCTTGCAGACTTGAAATGTTCAATATGTGCTGCAGTATTAATAATGATCGATAGTAAATCCATTAAAATAGGGGTATGTATTCCTTAGATATTAATGGTTCATTTCTGTTTCAATCTCTTTGTAGGAAAAGAACGCATCTCAACCCTTTGTTTAAAAACACTGCATACTACATTTTGAGAACTAGAGCATACATAATAAATAAATACACCTTTCATGCTGCCTCCTAACAAGATGCTTCCTGCTACATAAGCAAAAGTGCATCCTGGACTGTTTTTTTGTCTGAAAGCTTTATGTTAAAATTGCCAATGAAGTCAAATTAGCAGACACATCCAGAGGCATGAAGCCAACTTTGGTCATGCATATCAAGGCCATATAGACTCATAGTAGGTGAACACAGCAAAATGCATTTCACAAGTCATAAAGCTTTCCAAGTTCTCAAAACTCCTCTAAACTAAATTGTTATATTGCTCATTTTCTTTAAAAGTATTTCAAAAAGCAATTTGGCATGCAATATTTTAAAATATATCTGTAAGATGCACATTCTGCTTCCAAGTTCTATGATGAATTAAATATAATTTGTGCTTTCTTTCAGTAGAGATATTCTATAGGTTCAATTTTTTAGAAGGTCATCACTAGCCAAGCAGCAGAAGAAAATCTTTTGACACAGAGCAATAAGGTCTGCTTTCAACTGCAAATTAGAGTTGCTGCTGAGGGTTTGCCAAAACTAAATTAGAAATTAATTTGGAGGATAACATTTGAGGTATTTAAACAGAAGTCAAAACATTTTGATTGGAACCATCAGTTCTCTCAGGAGAATTATCAAATCCCTAGGCTCTCTCTCTCTCTCTTTGACATTTTATTTGAGGAATTTTAGAGAGGGGCTTCAAACCATTAAAGTTATCGATCCCATCCAGGCATGAATCTTGTACTGATCCTTCTATGTCTTCACATCAGTAGAGTAAGACTCAGTGTCACCCTATGCAAGCAAGCTCCCCAGCCCTATTTCTCTTGGCATAACTTTGAGACAACCTGAGATACTATGAGAGAATAATATGGCACACTGAAATTTGTTTTGCAGTTCACCTTTTAAAAGGTTTTTATTTCACATCTCATTTTGTGTATGTGTGTGAGTTTCATTGAAGTCACTTGTCAATTTATCATGAACTCATGAATTTCACAGGGTTTCCTAAGACAAGAAATATCTATTATTGACTTCCTCTGAAATATAGCTTATAGCACCTGGCATTCCTCGGCATTCCTCTATCCAGATACTAACATGCCCGATCCTAATCAGCTTCCAAAATCATAGAATCATGGTTTTGGAAGAAGTGGCCATTCAGTCATGCCATGCAAGAACAAACAATCAAAGCACTCCCAACAGATGGCCATCCAGCCTATACTTAAAAATCTCCAGAGAAGAAGATTCCACCACATGCCGCGGCAGCATATACCACTGCTGAACAGTTCTTTCCATTCTAAATATTCTTTTTAATGTTTAGGTGGAATATCTTTTCTTGCAATTTGAATTCATTGCTTAATGTCCTAGTTTCCAGAGCAGCAAAAGAAAAGAAAAGAAAAAAGTAAGCTTGCCCCTCCTCCTTATGATCTTTCAAATAGTTAAACATGGATATCATGTCTGCTCTCTGCTTTCTTTTCTCCAAGTTAAATATACCCAGCTCTCCAAGCTATTCCCCACTGGCCTTGGCTCGAAACCCTTTGATCATTTGGGTGGCCCTTCTCTGGACACATTCCAGCTGGTCAATATCATTCTTGATTTGTTGTGCCTTGAACTGGACACAGTATTCCAGTGAAATCTGAACAAAGATTGGGCCTAAGATTTCCCTCAATCAAGAAGCTATACTTCTATTGATGCAGCATTTTCTTCTTTTGAATGGCATTTTCTTCTTTTTAGCTGCTGCAACACACTGTTGGCTCATGTTCAGCTTGTGATCTAAGAAGACCCCTAGATCCTTTTCACATGAACTGTTTTCAAGCCAGATGTCACCCATACAATAGACATTTTTATTGCCTAAATGTAGAACTGTACATTTCTCCCTATTGACATTCATCTTGTTCATGTTGACCCAGCTCCTTAATCTATCAAGGTCCTTTTGGATTGTGATTCTGTTTTCTTTTTTTAGCATCTAGCACTTTCATTTTGGTGTCATCTGCAAATTTGACAAGCATGCCTTCCATCCCATTGTCCAAGACAGTAATAAAGACATTATTTATTAATTATTAATTTTAAAGCATTTATATTCTGCCCTTCTCACTCTAAAGGGGACTCAGGGTGGAGCACAACATATATATGGCAAACATTTGTTGACTAGAACTGGGCCCAGAACAGAACCCTGTGGTACCCACTGGTCACTTCTCTGCAGAATAAGGAAGAGCCATTGGAAAGCACCCTTTGGGCTTGGTCAGTTAAGAAATTCCCAGTCCTCCTCATAGTAGCATTTTTATCTAGTCAATTTTTACTAGTTTCTTTACAATAATATCATGGAGAACCTTATCAAAATCATTACTGAAATAGAGATATGCTACATCCATAGCATTCCCTTCATCTACCAAACTGACAACTTTATCAAAAAAAGAGGGAAGGTTCATCTGGAATGACAAACATAATCTAGTACTTTAGACTTGTATAGGCCACATGTCAGGAGTCCGATCACTCATGGCATTTTTCTGGGACTTCCAGTTTTCAAAATTGAGATGTGTGTGAGAGTGTCATAATAAACAACTCTGTCCATGTATTTAGGTTGGCTGATATTGGTTTCACAGAATACAAGGTTTGCATCTGAAGATCAGAAGGGAAATTGATATCATATTGCACTTTACCTGAGGGTCAGAAAAGGAATAGGTATCAAGTTGTAATTTTACTGAGTATCTTCTTCTAATTCCAAATCACTTATAACAGGGTTTCTTTCTCCTTCCTAGGGTTCAATTTTGCAGGCCTTTTACTTGCAGCCCACAGCTAGCCTTCTCCACTATGCACCTAGAAATGCAGCCCTGATGCTTTCCCTGCCACAGAAAGTTATTCTCCAGTTGTATGGTTGCCCTCAAAGATAGAGTTGTAGCGTTCATGTAACCATATCTAACACTCCCATTATATGCAACCAGTTTCAGGGCACAAATTATGCATGTTACATAATGTGATGGGATATATTTCTGAAAACATTTTCTGAACCTGTTTGTAAAACAAATTCTGTAGTTAAAAACATGAAAAGCAAAGCAGCCCTAGGTCAAAGTTCCTGTGAATATGTAAAACTGTTAGCAACAGTGTGTTAATAGAAAATATAGGACTCAATAATGCATTAAGAGGGCAAATTACTTGGTTGCAAATGTGTGTGTGTTTTCTTAGTTTTATTTGCAAGCTGTATATGACATGTTAAGGGGCTACCTTTGCACAAATGTTGTGGACAATATTTATAGAATATTATGTTGTTGCTATTGAAGTGAATGGGAAATAACTTCAGCAATTTCACATGACAGTTTGATACACTCTCGATAAATGTAGGATGAAACATTTTTCCAGTAATAAAAATATATGTTATGCCCTGATTCTTAATACATTCAGTCACATCCAATTAGCCTTATGATGACAGGAGTTTTGATGTGTTCACAACTCCTCCTGAATATAAATATTTCTCCATTCCTTTTAGACCATGGGATTCCTTGAACATGTTCATGTTATTTACATTTTCAATATTTATTTTGTGCTCAATATATCTATCTCGGCTTACGTGGAGTTTTGTAGTTGAATCCTAGCTTGGATATGAGTTTTACAAACTAGAATAGAACTGCCAAAAATTTGTTCAGGATCGAATACATTAGTCACTTTTTTCTGACAGACTGTGGCTAGAAGACTGTCATTAGTCTCAACTAAATTAGAGACACTAAATAAATGAGATATACCTATGACTCACCACCCAACAAATGATTTAGTGGCTTTACTCTAATTCAGACAAATCAATGTGATTCAGGTCTCAGATTTCTATAGGGAGTTATGCTGAAGATCATTATAGTGTTGGATGATCTTGACGAGGATGCTTCAAAAAATATAAAGACCTTATTGTCTTTGTTCATCAGTGATAGCTAGTTGCTCCCATATCACGAACTATAGAAGGGCTTAGGAATGGTCCTGAATTTGATAAGGATTTCAAACATGATTTTTTTTAGCGCAAATATAATTTCTCTCTCTCCCCCGCCTGTTCACTTCTTATACCTTATGCTAAATAACATCACTCAATAACACGTCTTTTTATTTTTCTTTCAGAGCTATAATAGCTCTTTATATGGATAGCCCCTTTGAAGTTCATATTCATTTCTGAAATGGATTCTCCAATCACCAGCCCAATTATGTAAAATCTACCAGCTACCCTTACTTTAAGGTGCTGCTTAACTGATAGTTTGATTTGAAGACCTCTGTCCAAGGGCGTATCCTCTAGCACTACAGATAGGAACAGGCGGTAGAGAGACCACTCTTCATTTCACCACCACCCCATCTAACCCTGCTCCAAGTTAAAGAGGAATTCTCCAAGAACTGTACCCTATTCTCTCATACGTTTGTTGTCCTAATAGCAGCACATCCAACAACAATCCCTTCCTCTGTCATCTGCTGTTATTGACCAATTTGATCCATGTATGCATAGGACATATCAACATAATATGTAAGCTACCAAATCAAGTACAGCCCAGCGACTATATATTGTAGTCTTCCTACACTCCTTCAGTCCATGGCTAGTTGTATGCCTTTGATTTCATGTATCCTGTTTTGTGCAGATTTGATATAGAAAAATCAGAGTCATAACAAAAAATTAAGATTTTTTGGGGAAACAATTAAAGGCAGTACTTTTGGTATTTGGTGACTTCATAGAAAGAAGGAAAAGTTTTCTCCAAGTTTTCTTTGAGCTTAGCCTCCTTAAAAGACAATTTTTGAGTTTCAAAAGTGCTTCTCGGAGCTTAGGTTTTCTTAAAAGTTATTTTCTGTTTTGCCCAGAGGCTTAGTTCTGCTTGGACAAGTATTAGTGGTGGAACCATTTTCAAAGTTAGACACTTAAATATGCCTGATGGGACCCATTTCAAGAGGAACACAGACGTAGAATTGTAGGGGAGGAAATACACAGTCCATTGAAGAGGAACCTCTTATGACATGTGGTTCAGTCACAGTCTTCAATGTTTAAACAGAAATAGTTTTCTCTTAGTTAAAGGAGCCCTGACTAGAATCACTGGTCACATCCAAACATCGAATTAGACAAGATCTTTCTGATACTCTGCTCATATGTAACAGAACAAACTTTGTCTGTTTAGAATCCTGAAGGGCCTCCTTTCACAACTGTCTCTTAAGGCAGAGAAAGCTAGAAAGACCTACAGCAATAGCTCACCTTTCCTGCCCTTTAAAGAATGAGAAATACTTGGCATGACAGATTCAAAGGAAAAACTACCTACCAGAAGTGGGAAAAAAACATATTGCTGTTATTGTTGGAATATGTTTGTTTTGCTTTTAAGCATTCTCTTGTCATCTCTCAAGAGGCCATTCTTCCCACCTTTGGGAAATAAATAGAAAAGGAGATTAGCAGCCTGAAGGCTAACTTGGGACAGTTGGGGGAGAGAAAATCTTGGGAAAACAGAATTAATGTGATTTCTAGATCCACAGCCCAATAACTATAATATAGCCTAATTAATGCAATTTGTTTCAACTAATAAACCAGTTTTACTTGATAGATTACTTAAGCTGATTGATTGTTTGGAGGCTGATTTAGTCTACCACCATTCAAATTGTAAGTGTTAGCAATATGATATACCTCTTGGAAAAGTACAGGATTTTTATTTTTCTCTTCCCAAATTGGTAAAAAGTTTCAGTAAACTCTAAAAGTTCTCTCATTCCATCCAAACTTAATTTATCAAGCAATGAAAAAGGGGAAAAAACTTTTACTTGTTTTCTCTATGGCAGTGCTCATAGAAACTTAACAAGAAACTTTTCTTGCTCTCTATTTGATCCTCTAACCTGCTGACATTTACCAGTAACTCTATAATATCATCAAATCACAGAACCGGTTTAGTTCAGTTGCACTAAGGTTAAGGTCTGCAAACTGTATTCTCTAGAGCAGGGGTCCTCAAACTTTTTAAACGGGGGGCCGGATTACTGTCCCCCAGACCATTGGAGGGCCGGACTATAGTTTTTTTTAAAAAAAACAATGACCAAATTCCTATGCACACTGCACATGTCCTATTTTGCTACTGTTATGAATCGTAATGTAAATATCTGATATGCAGGATGTATTTTTATTGTTACAATCTGAACATAAAACATAGTTTTAGCATTTCTGAAGATAAAATAGTTCCAATTAAAATGAGGAAAACATTCTATTTTCTGTCTTTTTGAAAGTGGTTTTTGGAATATGTAAGCATGAGTCCACTTTCAGGGGGAGAAGGGCAAGGTATAAATATAGGAAATAAATCTATATAAATAAAAATGTAATGTGTGTTTGTGGGATTAACAGAACTCAAAAACCACTGGACACCTAACAATGTATGTCCTTCACTCAAAAAAAAAATGATTTTGTCATTTGGGAGTTGTAGTTGCTGGGATTTATAGTTTACCTACAATCAAAGAGCATTCTGAACCCCACCAACGATGGAATTGAACCAAACTTGACATAGAGTTCTCCCATGACCAACAGAAAATACTGGAAGGGTTTGGTGGGCAGTGTCCTTTGGTTTTAGAGTTGTAGTTCACCTACATCCAGAGATCACTGTGGACTCAAACAATGATGGATCTGGACCAAACTTGGCACTGATACTCAATATGCCCAAATATGAACACTGGTGGCGTTTGGGGGTTGTGTTTGCTGGGATTTATAGTTTACCTATAATCAAAGAACATTCTGAACCCCATCAACGATGGAATTGAACCAAACTTGACTCAGAGTTCTCCCATGACCAAAAGAAAATACTGGAAAGGTTTGGTGGGCAGTGTCCTTTGGTTTTAGAGTTGTAGTTCTCCTACGTCCAGAGATCATTGTGGACTCAAACAATGATGGATCTGGACCAAACTTGGCACTGATACTCAATATGCCCAAATGTGAACACTGGTGGCGTTTGGGGGTTGTGTTTGCTGGGATTTATAGTTCACCTGCAATCAAAGAGCATTCTAAGCTCCACCAATGATGGAATTGAACCATTCTTGGTACACAAAACTCACATAAACAATAGAAAATACTGGAAGGCGAGGAAGGTGTCTCTCCAGAAGGGCCCCACGGCTTCCTGGCTGCTGCCCTCCCTCCTTGCGCCTGCAGCAAGTGAGGGAGTGAGTGCGCACGGGACCTCTGGGAGGGGAGGGGGAAACTGTGGAGTGGGGTGGCCCCTCCCGCGCGCTCTCAACGGCGCCTCCCCCCCCCCCCCTCCGAGCAGCAGCAGCAACAGCCGAAGGCGAGGGAGGTGGGGATCCAGGCGCACGCAGCGTGAGAGGGAGGGGGTAGGAAGGGAGGGGGAGGCACGTGCGGCCGCGGCGGCGGCACTGACGGGACCCAGGCTGCGGAAGCCAGAAGTTTCCTCCCCTCCTCTTCTTCTCTCTCTCTCTCTCTCTCTCTCTCTCTCTCTCTTACCCTCTTTCTCTTCCTGGCTGTCAGTCAGGAGGGAAATGGGAAGGAAGAGAAAGAGGGTAGAGAGAGAGAGAGAGAGAAGAAGAAGGGGAGGGGAGGAAACTTCTGGCTTCCGCAGCCTGGGTTCCGTCTGTGCCGCCGCCGCGCGTGCCTCCCCCTCCCCCTCCCTTCCTACCCCCTCCCTCTCACGCTGCGTGCGCCTGGCTCCCCGCCTCCCTTGCCTTCGGCTCTTCCGCGGGAGAGCAGAGAGTGCTTCTCCCTCCACAGGCTTCTCCGGAGGGAGAAGCGCAGCAGAGCGGATGCCATTGCTGTGCAACAGAAGATCGCTGACAGCGAGGAAGGTGTCCGTAAATGGTGGCGGCGGCGCCGGGTGGGCGTGGCCAAGCGATGCTTGCTTCCCACCCGGCGCCGCCTCCAACATTCGCAGACCCCTTCCTCGCCATCAGGGATCGTCTGTTACAGACCAATGGCGTCTGCTTTGCCGCTCCGGAGGGAGGGAGAGAGAAACGCCACTGACGCAAGCGGCGAGGGGCTTTGTGCGCGGCCAGGTCAGGCTGCGCGGGCCGGAGAAAGGCCCTTGGCGGGCCGCATGTGGCCCGCGGGCCGTAGTTTGGGGACCCCTGCTCTAGAGTACTTCCACACACTTCAGTGGCATTACTCCAGAGTAAGCATCTTAAGAATTACAGTCAGATACTGACACATTATTTGAGAAACTGCATTTAGCAGGCTAAGCACTTTAGCTCACAAACTCCCAAAGCTTATTGATTTTTTCTTTCCCCTTTTCCTGATGAAAATAAACTTTTCAATTCTACTTTATTTTTGAAGATTAATTCATCCCATTTTTTTATCTTCTCTCCTTCCCCTGACAATGAAAGTTTCTAATACAAATGGCATGCATGCATATACTTAAAAATAATGTAACTGGTGCACAGACTATTAAGATTAAGTGACGCTCTTTTTTACACATAAATCTCATGTTGAATCCAGATAAGATGGAGAGACTGCAGGTTTCATGTAAAATAAATCCGGGAATAGGGTTACAACTTGAGCTGGATAGAGTTACACTCCCCCTGAAATCCCAGGGTGATTCTGGATTCCCCCTTAAATCTGGAAGCCCAGGCAGCAGCGGTGACCATGACTGGCTTTGCACAACTAAACTTGTGTGACAGCTGCACCTGTTCCTGGAGAAAACTGACTTAGCCACTGTGGTACATACACTGGTTACATCCCATTTGGACTACTGTAATGCACTCTATGAGGGACTGCCCTTGAAAAGTATTCAGAAACTCCTATTTGTCCAGAGAACAGCAGTAAAGATACATATGGGAGCTGATTCCAGGGAGCACACCACTCCCCTGTTGAAACAGCTTCATTGGCTCCCAATTTATTTCCGGGCCCAATTCAAGGTGTTGGGCCCGGAAACAAATTGAAGTCATGTAAAGCCCTACATGACTTCAATCCAGGTTACTTGAAACAGGCCCTATACAGGCCAGGTAGACCTCTAAGGTCTAGTAAAGAGATCCTTATTTTGACACAGTCCCTGGCCAGCATGCACTATAAATCACTGGAGAAGGTACATTCTTGACAGCAGCTCCTAAATTGTGGAACTTGCTGCTGGAGGAAATTAGATCAGCTCCCACCCTCATGACATTTAGGAAAGGCATGAAGATTTTCCTCTTCAAAACAACCTTTAACTGAAGCCTGGCACTTATGGATACAGAAGAATGGAAAATTCTAGGCTGATTTTAACTTTAATGTTTAACAATACAGAGGTTTTTAAGTCTTATTGAATCTTTAATATTATTTTGTTATGTTTTAAAATTATTTGTATGTATGTTTTAAATATATTGTGAGCCGCCTTGGGTCTGTCCTGGAGAAAGGTGGCATAGAAATCTCAATAATAATAATAATAATAATAATAATAACAACAACAACAACAACAACAACAGCAGCAGCAGCAACAACATCAACAATATGTGCCTGCATGAACACACACAGGCCCCATCTACACTGTCAGATAAAATTCAGATTATCTGCTTTGAACTGGATTATATTAGTCTACACTGCCATTTAATCCAGTTCAAATCAGATAATATGGCAGTGTAGATGGTTCCACATAGTACCTAATAAGGGCCAGATGCTTCTTTAACTTTAATGGAGAAGGCAGATTTCTAGCAATGTAAAATATTTTCCTGTGTTCACATTTCTTACAAAACACCTAATAACTTTTGAAACTCACAATGAGGAAAAGCACATGCATTTGAGTGAAGCAAAACAAATAAATCTATGTGTACAAAATGAGAGGATGTACAGTATTTCACTGATTGTAAGGCCCTTTCCACACTGCTCCTATATCCCAGCATCTGATCCCAGATTATCTGATTATCTCAGATTATCTGGCAGTGTAGACTCACATAATCCAGTTCAAAACAGATAATCTGGGATCAAATCCTGGGATATAGGGCAGTGTGCAAGAGGCCTAAGACACACTTCCCTCCCACCCCATTAATACCAAAGGTCAAAAAAGGTGTATCTGAGAATTGTGGTTGTCCCAGTTTTGCTTTTTGAAAAAAAAAGGACCATGTGTGGTGACAGAGAGCAGAAGGGAAGCTACCAGTCCTGGACACCCCTTGGAAAGCCGCATCTGAGATTTGGCTTCTTTCTTTCTCTTTGGTCCCCTCTATATGGCCATATAAAATCCAGATTATCTACTTTGAACTGGATTTTAAGGCAGTGTAGACTCATATAATCCAGTTCAAAGTAGATCATGTGGATTATTTGATTTAATAATCTGAATAATATGGCAGTATAGAAGGGGCCTTACCCTCTCTGTGCTGCTTACTTCTACTTACTTCTCTTATCAAGGTCCAAAAATATCAACCATCCTCCAGTGAAGGGCGTAATTCAGAGAAAAATAGATTGCTGTGGGTAACAACATCAGCATTTCATTCATTTTTTGCTGGAAATTGTTCATTTCTGAAGTAATACACTCAACCTTTTAAAATTTTGTCAGTAAAATTTACTCTATGTGAATGCTATTTAAAATATTTAATATTCCATTTTCTATGTTGATCCCCTACCTTCCACTCCTTCCTTGTCATGTTCTGTTCTTTGCTCATTTTATATACACAATCAAAGCAAAAGTTATGTTCTGTGCAGCTGAGTTTTTGTGAAATGGCTCAGAGGACACAGTCAAGTTGCTGAAAACAAGTGAGGGAAATGATTTTATTCTCACTAATGAGCAGATGCTACACCACAACGAGCAAAACAAATGAGGAAACAATGGAATCAATGAACAAGCAAAGAGGGGAAATCCACAAATGACTTGCAACAAAGATGCAATATGGACAGACTTGCTTTCCTAGTACTGAGAGGTCTTCTTTTCAAGGAATGCCTTTAATGTGTTGTCACTGACAAAAGTTGAATCTTATTACACAATTCAGCTGCTGTTTGTACAACTGTTCCCTTTGTGACACATGAGGGATGTGTCAGATCTTAATTTCATTGAGATATAAAAACTTAGAAAGGCATGATATGCTAAGCAGCAGGCAAAAGAAGAGTGCACCAAAAGCCATTGGCATAATTATGGGAAGAGAAGAGGTTTCCTTTCCTCTCTTCCTGTCAAAGTTTGAAAGAGGTTTCAGTCCTTCTGTCAGAAACTGTTCTGACCCCAGCTGTCAAGCTATATTGAAAACAGTCTGAAAACATTGGATTATTGCATTTGGCATTCAGAAGACTCAAACTGCATTCTGAATCACTTTGGATGTGGTGTTAAAGAAGACTGTAGAGCAGTGGTTCTCAACCTGTGGGTCCCCAGATGTTTTGGCTTTCAACTCCCAGAAATCCTAACAGCTGGTAAACTGGCTGGGATTTCTGGGAGTTGTAGGCCAAAACACCTGGGGACCCACAGGTTGAGAAACACTGCTGTAGAGACAGAGGTGCTAAGAGAGACTTAGCACCTAAGGGTAAAAAGAACTATATGCCTTTGAGTCAAATACTTACTTACTGCTTTCTCTTAGCATCTGAGGAGAAAAGATGAAAATTGTGATGGGAAAATCCAGTTGTGATGGGAAAGCATGTGGGACAGAAACAGAAGTCTCTGGTGTCATTTCTACAACAGTGTATAGGATTCCCAATGAATCATTTCCCTTGTATCACATAGTCACATAGTTTGAAGTATATAATCCCTTTGGTTTGACGTGGATGGGCAGGACTGGGTACCCCTGTTATGGCCTGGTCATCGACCGTAATAAAGTTTACTTACTTACTCACAGAGTCTGCCAACTGGACTACAGTAAAGACTTTCTGTATATATTTCAGATTTCAATATTAATGGCAAAAATCCGTAGTATGATTTTACATAGGATTTGTGCTACATTCGAACAGTAAAGACAAATATCACTTAAGTAAAATAAACATTAAATATTAAATAACCAGAAAAATAAAATAAGGTGTAAACACCAAAATAATCTGGGAATCTGCTATTGCAACACATCCAATAAAGTAGTTTAAAACCAATATATATATAAAAAAGATTAGGACTAAGTAAGTTCCAGTCTACTTGGAATACATAAAGCTCATTCCAGAAGCGTGTTTAAGAACTGGTTCTGGCCCAGTTTACCTGCGCGAGTGTATCTCCTGCTACTAACCACCTAGGACCTTAAGATCGTCCGGGGAGGCCCTATGCACTGTCCCCCCACTATTGCAATCATGGCTGGTGGGGACAAGAGACAGCTTCTCTGTGGTGGCCCCTTAGCTATGGAATTCCCTCCCAAGTGAAATTAGATCCGCTCCTTCCTTCCTGACCTTCAAGAAAAAGGTGAAATCTCAGCTGTGTGATCAGGCCTTTGCAGACTAGACCGACGTGATGGTAGAGCTATGGTTTAATGGACTCTGATGGACTCGAATGGACTGTGTGTAGGATGATGATTTAATTCTGGCAATTATTCTAATGTTTTACAGTTTTTATGATTTTTCATAATCATAAAACTGTTTTACTGTTTTTACCTAAGATGTATATTTATGCTTTTGTTTTCAGCTGCCCTGAGTCCCTCTGCAGAGGTCAAGATAAGACAGGATATAAATGTCCGAAATAGATAAATAAAATAAAATAAATAAACAGAGTCCAGAGGAATTATACAGCAAGAATCAAACATTTCCATGATTACAACAGTTTCTATGAAGCACAACTACTTCCTTTCCATTGCTGTGACTATGTGTTGAAGTCTATGATGGCTCTATCACACTCTATTTGAATGAAAAGCTGCCAAGGAAAAATGCTACTGCTAAAATGTCAAAGTGGAGCATGTGGACTAAGTGGCACTAACATCCCCTTTAAGTGGATTGCTGCAAAAGCAAGGTCCTGAGATGGGAAAAGAAGAAAACTGGTGTAGAATATTCTCCATTGGAAAAATACTTAAGTTCTCTGTGAAAGATGTATTCCATTATGTACATATTTCTATGAAGTAATACAAGATTTTCTGCATTGGTTGTTCTTTTAAATGTTCACACCCACCCCCGCCCCCCCCAATTCATTTGGGAAGATTAACTTGTAAAGGTCATTCTCATTTTTAACCTCCTGTGGCTGCAAAGGAAAGCAGCTGATGTCTTTCCATGTATGACTTTGGTCCTCAGTCACCAAAAGTCTTCTTATAAACTCTTTAAATCAGAGCCTGGAAGCATGCCATTGTATAGATGTTGATGGACTGCAACTCCCAGTATTTGTCACCATTGGCTATGCTGGCTGTGCCTGCTAAGTCAACCAGCACCTGGAAGATTGCTTGAAGCTCACACCAGTTTTAATAAAAGTGTTAGCTCCAATGCTATTTTCTTTTGTATGTGGAAAGGTTCGTATGGGATTTTTCAGTGAAGCCTGAAGCAGTGTGATCTAAGAAGTTACATCATGGGATTCCACTGCTTTTTTGTTTTGGTTCTTCATAGCAAGTAGAAATACTGGGGAAAATATATAATTTTGGTCTCTGGACATCTTAAAACTTCTCTCTCCTCTTCATATGGCAAAAGGTATTACCTCAAAATGTGATTGAATCTCTGGATCCTTACTTAGCTCCAAAGTTCTGCCTGGCACCATAATATAGAAAGCTCAGCTATTCAAAATTACCAAGGATCTGGTTTAAAACATGATTTCCTTAGGAATATTTTGACAGTATCATTTTAAACAGAAGGAGTGTCATTGAGATTCATTCCTTTGAATCGATTTTCCAAAAGCTTATTTTCCAGAAATATTTTGTTTGGTATTTGCTCTGGAGAGTTTTTTCCCAGAAGCCTTTTCCTCATTGCAAGATTTATTTATGGCAGATGCTATGTGCCTGAAATATCTCTTTGACTTTTCTATGGCTCAAAAGAAGAAACAAGCAGGTCAGCACAGGCTGAAAGTTCCTGGAGGATTAACTAGTTTACCCTCCTGCTACTAGATATCTGGAGGACAACTGTCAACGTTATAGAAATTGTGTGTGTGTGTGTATGAAAGTAAGTGCTCGAAACATAAAAAGGTTGGTGCAATATGTACTTCCTGAGTTTAAATTTAATCAGCTTAACCAGTTGACACTGCATTCAATAGAGATAGGTATAATTTCTGTAAGAGTAGATATTGTTATAGTTAGAAATCTTTACATGCATTACCTCGTTGCAAATTCAAAATCAACATCAACAAGTCCCATTATCTGGTTCATCTAATAAATCCACTTTTTGGACAAAGAATGAAGAGAAGATTTGAAAAACTGACAAAAGGTCGAGAAGTAGCAGCTGACTTTTTCTCCAAAAATGTTCTTAATGTCTGCCTGCTTTTAATTTTAGACAAAGAGTGGGAAGAAAACAGTAGTGAAATCAAACAATTTGAAGCAGACGCAGATAGTCAGATCTGAACCGCAGATAGTGAAACCTCAAAGCATGGATACCGAGACTCATTAAGTGGAGAACCAGCAACAGGCTGCCTTTGGATCCATGCCTGACGAGACCTAGTAGCTACAACTCAATTTTCCTAAAGCAAGAGATCTCACCAGTTGAAGAAAAATGGCACTGGGGTATTAATTCATTCCAGCTGGAAAGGATGACAGCTCATGGTAAGCTGCATAAAGAAGCTGAGATGCCTGACATAAGGAAAAGCATATTTATATATATACAGAGAAATACTTTGTTTTTCCTGCGCACGCCCCAGCTGGAGCTGGCTTCACTGTGATTGGCAGGGCCAAGCCTGACCTCATGGCCAGCTGGGAGGATCCCCTTTGTGGCACTCACCAGTCAATCAGAGAGCGTTCCCCACTTCCAATACAGATTTCTGATCTCCAATGGCTGATAGGGGGCAGGATGACCAGCTAGACAAAGGAATGCAAAGGGCTATTCAGTCCCATTAGTTTTATAGTGAAGATAATTGTGTCATGAATCCTCAGTGAATTAGTCTAATGCCTTTGGCGTTAGTGTCCATTTAGTCCCAAATCAGAATATTGTCAAGGATGATGGGATCATGAAGTCTGTTCCTGGGAAAAAGAGCAATGGCATGGTGGATGACTGGGACAGGACCACCTGGTGTACTAGAGGACTGACGGGTGATGAGTGTTTTCTTTATGTCCAGGTGACTTCACAAAAGGCAGGCAGCCTGACATCCAGGTTCTGTTGTCATCTGCACAGTTGGGTTCTTCGATTCTATTGTTGTGATGATGACCAGGAAGCATTAATGGGGACTTCCAGATCAAAGAGTGCAGGTGAAAAGTTACCTGAGCTGGATCAGTAGCATGATCCTCAAAGTAGTTTTATAAGAAACACAAAACATTATTTTATACATACAAAGGGGTCCATGCATACCGGAGGCTCCTGGCTACAGGAACCAGAGTTCCCATGGGGATGAGGTTAGGCAAGGGCTTAGTTAGTTAGGGTGTAGGGAGGTTATCTGGAAGGGGAAAGAGGAAGGGAGCCCCACTTCGAAGGCTGCAGGGGCTGTGGGGCCATGTGGCTACCAGGGCCTGCTGCAAGAGGTGAAAGGGGAAGAGAAAGACACAGAAGGCAAAGAAGATAACAAAGAATCAAATATAAAGAACAATGCACCACAGTGAACATTTATCAAGGTTATTTTGTAATAAAGGGGGAAGAAAGAATGTGTCCAGGGTGCTGGTAGCTGCTGCTGGGCTCCTCCATATCTCCAATCATTCACAGAATAAATTCCTGCGAGACTCTGGACTACCTTTCTCCACAGCGTATCCTGCCATGGTCCGAGAAATATACCTCGGGGGGGGGGGGGGGGGGATCAATGCTTAAAATCAGTAGTTTTGTGTGTATACAATTTAAGTGTTTTCTTCACATCAAAAGTGGTTAATTACTTTCATATTGGATGTCTGATATTGATAAATCTGTCCTAGTTTTTATAATAATAATAATAACAATAAAATTTTATTTATACCCCGCCACCATCTCCCCAAGGGACTCGGAGTGGCTTACATGGGGCCAAGCCCAACAACACATCACAACAGAAAAGCAATAACAACAATACAAAGCAATACAAAATAATATAAATCACATGTAACAATAACACACAGGATTTTTAAAAACTTATGGCCAGGCCAGATGTAATGATTTAAAATTTAAAAAATAACGCTGGGTATGGCAAGATAGGATATATCTCATAGTAGGGTTTTAAAAAGTGAGGGTTTTAAAAGGTGAGGGGTACAGTCCAACACAACCCAATGGTTAAAGTGCATTTGTAAGGACATTATGTTGGGAGTTATTCCTTTATTCCGGGAAGGCACACTGGAATAACCACGTTTTCAGGCTCCTCTTGAAGACTGTCAATGTTGGGGCATGCCTGATATCCTTTGGAAGTGAGTTCCAGAGTTGTGGGGCCACCACCGAATAGGCTCTCTTCCTCATCCCCACCAATCATGCTTGTAAAGGAGGCGGGACCACGAGCAGGGCCTCTCCGGATGATCAAAGAGATCGTGTGAGTTCGTACACAGAAATGCGGTCTTGCAGATAGGTGGGTCCCAAACCATTCAGGGCTTTGTAGGTAAGAACCTGCACCTTGAAGTGGGACCAGAAGATGAATGGCAACCAATGAAGCTCCTTAAACAGGAGGGTTGACCGCTCCCTGTAAGTCGCACCAGTTAGTAACCTGGCTGCCGCCCGTTGTACCAATTGAAATTTCTGGGCCATTTTCAAGGGCAGCCCCATGTAGAGTGCATTACAGTAATCCAATCTGGAGGTGACTAAGGCATGGACCACACTGGCCAGATCCGACTTCACGAGGTATGGTTGCAGCTGGTGCACAAGTCTTAATTGTGTGAAGGCCCTCCTGGCCACCGCCGATGCCTGAGCTTCAAGTGTAAGTGATGAGTCCAGGAGGATGCCCAGGCTGCGGACCTGTGACTTCAACGTATTTGAAGAATAATTTCAGGCAGCATGAATGGAGCCCTTAAAGTCTCAAGTAAAATGTCAGAATGGAGTCACTGTATGTTTCACATAAAACCCACTGCTTTATACTGGTTCAAAGGTATTGTTGGAGCCAGCACTATGATTTTTCTTCAACTGAAGTGGTTTCAACCAGTAGAATATGAAAGGTTTATGGTTGTTAATTATGCTTCAGGTCCCTAAACATCAGGTCCAGGGATTCCATGTCAGTAGAAACAGCACATGGAGTAATCATACTATTATTGCATAGTGTGCGGGCCTCTGTTTGTTATTTATCCATCTATTAAGTATGTCTGAAACAATATATTACAGAATACATTGTTCTAGGAACTTCATCTTATACTTGCATCATCCATTTGCTTAATTTTCTGCCCTTCCTAAAAGTCAACTTTCTGTGCTCATTGAACTTTCTCATTCTGAAGTCACAGAATTGTCATGAAATTCCCCCTATACACAAAAGTCCTTTTGTTCCCCAAAGATTGCTGTTAACTTTATAGAAGGTGATTTTTGGTTACCTATGGATCAATAATGGAGAAAATGTTTCAAAAGCAAAAGGAATTCAGAGCATTCAGTTATTATTGATAATTGCATATTGTTATTAGTCTTCTGTCACTGCGTTTACATATAAATGATTATAGATTTGGCAGAAAATAGCATAACATCTATGAACTTCCATTGATAAACATTATGTGAATTCCCAATGTTGTAAAGGACACCTATAGCTTTGGTAGCGGAGAAGCTGTTAACATTAGCCTGTTGGTATTAGACTACTAAATTAGGGAAAGAAACAAATTTCATTTGAACACATACTGACAATCAATCTATCTGGCAAATTAGTGACACTTTTGGCTTTCTATTTCTTTTGTGACCATGCTTCACTCAACAAATCCTTCTTTTGAACTCAACTCTGCTTTGTTACCAAAAATTCCTACTTTTCTGTTACAATTCAGACTGGCTGATAACGAACTCTAGCTGTTCTCTTCATTGTAGTAAGACAGCTGTGGCCTACTGGGATCAGATAGCAACATGACAACTGCTACACTTCACTCCTTCTCCCTTGAGTCCTGGGCAGTTGCTCACAAAAAAGGAAAAAGAAAAAGAAAACTGGGCAAGTATGTCATTTTATCAGTCCTCTACCATTCACTTTCAGTGTTTTCAGACTCTTGATCACTCTAGAATATCTTTTTCTTGTCCCCAGGAAACTGAAATCTTAAAATTCTATTCCTAAGTTCTTGGATATAGAAATACTATATATATATGGTAAAGGTTTTCCCCTGACATGAAGTCCAGTCGTGTCCGACTCTGGAGTGTGGTGCTCATCTCCATTTCTAAGCTGAAGAACTGGTGTTGTCCATAGACACCTCCAAGTTCATGTGGCCAGCTTGACCGCATGGAGCGCCATTACCTTCCCGCCGGAGCAGTACCTATTATCTACTCACATTTGTTTGTCGAACTGCTAGGTTGGCAGAAGTTGGGGCTGACAGCAGAAATTCACGCTGCTCCCCAGATTTGAACCCGTGACCTTTCAGTCAACAAGCTCACAGCTCAGTTCTTTAACCCACTGCACCATAGGGGGCTCCCGGGGATACACCTACACTATAGAATTCATGCAATTTGACATCACTTTAACTGGAACAGCTCAATGCTATGAAATCCTGAGAGTTTTAGTTTTCTGATGCACTTAGACTTCTTTGCAAAATAATGCTGGTGCTTAACCACACCACAACTTCCAGGATTCCATAGCATTGAATCATAGTAGTTAAAGTGATGTCAAACTGCATTAATTCTATAAGGTAGGTTCCCCATGAATTACCCAATTATTCTGCAGACACACACACACATGTATTGATAGCATCAAAAGTTTGTACAGTTTGAACACTTTATTTTGGTAAGAGAATAACATTCAAAACTGTGGCAAATGTAATAAATGTCTATTTGGACAGTCTGTTCAAATAGTCAAATCATTGGGTGTGTTGTTTCCATTATTTTGATCTATTAGCCTATCTCTTGTTCTTGCCTGTGTGTGTGCTTAGATACAGAAAGAGAAAAGATGGGAGTTCTATGCAAAGATATTTTGTGGAAAAAAAAATGAGGGGCAAAATCCATTTGATCTCTTGCTTTCATCTTGGATACAAGGAATCTCACAGGATTTGGAGAATATTTGAAATTATTTACCATTCCAGGATGGTTACTCTCAGCCAAAATCGTGACAGCCTTTTCACCTAATATACACAACTAAAATGTCAGAGATACAGTCCCTGCGTGTGCTGGATGTCCATATTATCAGGAATATGGAGGGAGAATGACTAACAAGTGCACCCCTACTCTCAATACTCACACAATGGAGATCAATTAGAAGAGAGGTATTTTGCCTTTCTTTACTCAAAACAGATATATCCAAATTCATCTTAAGACCTTTTATATAGAATTTTTGAACTATATCCAGAAACCCCGAGACGTTTTGATAAACATTTGTCAACTGTTTTGCTTTCTTTTACAAACCTCCCAGGATTTTGCCCAACTGACAAGCAACAACCTCTAAATATGCTCAGAATTTCATTTACTATCAATCTGATTTTGTGATTGTTCTATAAATGAGACTACCTTTCAAACAGGATGGTTTGTTTAAATTCGGTAACATGCCTTATGTGCATTTTTTAAAAAACCTTGACCCATAGCCAGCTTGACAGTTGCACTATGTTTGTAAGACAATGAAAGAAAAGGATTTAGTAGTTTGGGTTGGGGGAAGAGGAAAAGGAAATGATATGCTTGAATAAAAAATAATAAACACTTCTGCCAAAAATACAGCAAGAAAAAGTCATCGTATTTTTTGCTTGAGGAAAACTCAACACACTGCAACATAATGCAATCTTGAACAGCATAACAACACAGAAACATCTGTAAATATAGTGTATAAATGCTGACATTGACAAAATACATAATGGACTACAGAATATAAATAGGCATGGTTGGCTTTCCAACTACAAATATGCTTAAATCTACAGGGGAGGGGAGATAAAATATCTTCAAAAATAAATGATACTATCTAAAAAAATGTGTATAGCAAATGATATTATTATTGTTCTTCTTCTTCTTCTTCTTGAAAAATACTGAATTTGTGCAAAGAAAAAGATTTCTTAACTAAGAAAACAGAAAAACTCAACTCAAATGTGTAAGCTGCTTAATTCAGTTCAGGTTTGAATGCAAAGCCCAGTTCAGAATGCTTATGCTTCCAATTATCATAATTAAGAAGCAAGAAATGGGTGAGTTTGTTGCAAAGGTTGTTTCTTTTTAGTTATGACATGGCTGCCAAACTTTTAAAAGAAGGCAGAAGAATATAGAGCTACTGATGAATTTAAACACATCTGTACTGATCATTTCATATAGTTTGATGGCAGGTTGAGAGTGCCATCAAATTATTTAATGCAGGCTGCTAATGCTTTAGCCCTTTAAACTGGGACAAGAAAATTCCAAAATGAGCTCTTTATGTTCATCAGAATGCCCTAGTATACACCACATCACATAGTGAAAACAACCCTGCAGAATGCAAATCACTATATGGACACTCAAAGCACTCTGCTGATGCACCTTCTAGTGGAAGTAGCTGGATAAAGACCACATTCCTCAAAGTTATCAAGACATAGATACTGTGAACCCTGGAACAAGGCTCAATCTAAACAGGGCTGAAAATCTAAAAAAAATCTGGGATAAAAGTGGGTGCCCACAAAATGCACAACCCCAATGCTAACTAGAGCGACTGTTTAGCTTGATAAAAGGTAAAGGTTTCCTCTGACATTAAGTGTAGTTGTGTCTGTCTCTGGGGGTGGTTCTCATCTCCATTTCTAAGCCAAATAGCCACCGTTGTCCATAGACACCTCCAAGGTCATGTGGCCAGCATGACTACATGGAATGCTGTTAGCTTCTTGCAAAAGTGATACCTATTGATCTTTTCACATTTGCATGCTTTTGAACTGCTAGTTTGGCAGAAGCTAGGTTGGCAGTACCACCAATCTTTCAGTCAGCAAGTACAGCAGCTCAGTGGTTTAACCTGCTGCACCACCAAGAGACTCTTTAGGCTGATGCATTTCATAAAAAACTCAACAGAAAGTCTGAAATCAGTGATAAAATTCAGTGCAGCTGATCAATGTATGGTTGCTGCAGAGCAGGAATTCAGTAGAAACACATGCAGTGATTGTGTAAACAGTGCCACCACTGGAATATCAAGATACAGGAACCGGATATGGCACTCTCAGGAATACACTCCCCTAGAAAACATAACTTCCCCTCCTTTTTAAAAAAAAATGTTGGAAGATGGTTCCCATTGCTGCTTCTCATCCTGTAGCTGCTATAGAAGAGTGGGAAAAATGTGGAATTAAAAATTAAAATACACATATTCATATGATTTGAAGGAAATCTGGTACAAGATGATGTACCAATGGTATTTAACACCCCAAAACTCTCAAAATATTATCAAAAAGATTACAGACAAATGTTGGAAATGTGAAGAGAATATTGGGACTTTCTATCGCATGTGGTGGACTTGGAAAAAAGCGAAAAGATATTGGAAGGAAATATATGAGAAAATCCCCCCCCCCCCCAAAAAAAAAAAATTAGATATACATTGCTAACCTGAGTATTTTTTATTCGGAATGACAGACTTTGAAATTGAAAGAAACAAAAACAAATTATTTTACTATTTAACAACTGTGGCTAGAACAATATATGCCAAAAACTGAAAATCAAAAGAAATACCAACATCGGAACAATTGATACTAAATGTGATAGAGACAATGAAAATGGACTTATTAACTCAAGCAAGTACCTAAGATTCACAGAAAAGAAGCACAACAGACTGGTTAGTAATTATATGAGTTTATGAAACAAGAAAAATGAATTGGATAGAAGAATGTAAATACTCAAGCAAAAGCCATTGCTTAGAGGAAAAGATATGAAGAGGGGAAAGTGTCAAAGCAAAACTTGAAATTAAGAAAAGTGGAAATGCACAGAGAAGATTACAAGTCGACTCCATTTTTCATTATTTTTATTTTTCATTATTTTTTTATTTTTATTTTCTCTTTTTTCACTCTTATTCTTTTTATGTCTTTTTTCCAATGCATACATTTTTATTTTTCTGGGCTATACCCCTATTTCCTTTTTTTCATCTCTTCCTTTCCCCCTCCCTCATTCCCCTTTTAAATATTGAAAAAAAGGCACTATCCTATTCTCACAATAAAAACTATTTTGAAAAAGAAGTTGGAAGATGGTTCTCATTGCTGATGCTTATCCTATAGCTGCTTTGGTTCAGCACATTTCCCCAATGGAGTGAGAAAAAAAAAGTCTTACTGTTGGTTCAATTTAGCATGAGGGAAGCTTTGTGGATGCAACAGGAGTTTTTTTGTGTGTGTGTGGTTCTGGAGCATATGTGTGAGAAGTGGAACTGGATGTCTTTAATTCACGTTTTGATCTGCATAGATGGGCAGAAGGAAGCTTACCTACACTGCTAATTATCAATTGTTTTGGCTAGGTTTTATGAAACATAGCAAGTCATCATATCATTTTATAAATTTTCATTTATAAATTATAAATAGAATATTAAGTGACTGTTTGGACTCGAACAACAACTAATTAGCCTTTGGAAGTAACTTTCCAAGCTTTGTCTCTGCACTCCATCACTGGGTGCCACAAGCTTTGAACATGTCACAGTGGAGTTTTGCCAAGTTTATGTCAAAGTGCCATTGTGAAATCAGTCCCAATTACTATGAGTTAAATAAGAGTCACCTGGTATATCAAACTTAAAGCTTTCTTGCCTTGAATGGTTTAAGTGTGGACCTTCACCCTTTTGTAATAGCTTATTTAAATGCCTGCAACACTGTAATGGGAAAGAATAACACTCATTGCATAGTAAACGGTACTATCCACAGACAAATGTGGAAAGGACATTGGGTTATATTAATATTAATACGATGAGCTCCACAACATTTCTCATTTGGGTTGAATAATGTGTCAAGGTTTTCAAAGTCTCTGAAGTGCCATCTGATTATGATGAATCTATTGCTCAAACAACTTAGATATTGGCATCCATGTATAAAAGGACACATAGTTCCCAGTTATTGACATATTTTCCCTAAATGTAATAGGAATTTGAGAGCTGAGAGTATCCCTGGGTGTCTGTACCAAAAGAAAAAGAAAACAGAAGAAAGAAAGAAAGAAAGAAAGAAAGAAAGAAAGAAAGACAATCATTTCTGTTTGAAACACTTTATCATTGCCAATTATAATTTGCAATGCCAAACATTGGAACTTATGCCAAATGGAAATGTTACTACTGAATTCCTTGCTCCCCACAAAAATCCCTAGAATTTAATGTTCTAGTTTTTGATTTAGGAATCAATGCATACTACAACTTCACTAGATAACTGTACAAAAGTATATATGGGTATATTTACATTGTAGAATCAATACAGTTTGACACCGCTTTAAGTCCCATGGCTCTATGCTATGGAGTCATGGGAGCTGTAGTTTTGCAAGGTCTTTAGCCTACTCTGCCAAATTGTTCTGGGGCCTCACCAAACTACTGGCCCATCTACAATGACCATTTAATACAGCTCCAAACCAGCTTGAAACAGTGGTGACTGCAAAATACATGTCTCCAATGCTACATGTGGCTTAAAGGGTATGCAGCACATTAAAGAGAATTGCAACAAGCCACTATTTTCCAGCTCAAAAAGACAGAAGCCTTAAACTCAACTTATTATGTGCTTATGATTAATAATGCACAAAAGAATTTCCACCATTTACTGCTGAGCTCATGGCACTAATATAGTACTTTTTTGTCTGAATACAGCTTTCAGATAGCTGTTACATTTCTCTTTCCTGCAATGTGAGAAAAACTAATATATTGTTCGACACAAAAGCAAAACAAAACAGCTCATGCTTTTCATTTATTGGTATGTGTGTGTTTTAAATGTCTTTATTTCTGTGCCAGAAGCAGATGAGAATGTTATAGTTTCTGAGATAACGTGCATATTTTTGAATCTGAATGTAGAACGCTTGCTAATGATGTAATTAGTATTCATTTCTTGTCATTGGAATATAGAAATTGTCATATCCAATCAATCCAATGGTCCATCTAGCTGAGTATCCCAATATTTCACATGAAGTGCAAGAAACCTCATGGTGGGCAATTATGCAGCAACCTGCCCACGAGAGAGTTGTATTCCATCTGGTATGAGCTGGTTTGTGCTCCAAAGCTGAAATTTTTTATTGATGAACTGTATCAATAGTGATTTTAATGCAATGTTTGAGACTTCAAAATTTCCATATAACATTTTGTATTTGCCGTGTTACTTTGTTTGAAGCTCATCATGTTACCTTAAACTAAGCAATTCTATGGGTAAAGTTTGTTATTGTGCATAAATTCTTAGACTTCATCTCCATTTTCTACCAATCCCCTCTTTGTGCATAGTTTCTTAAACTAGAGAAATGTTTATTTATTTATTTATTTATTTACAGTTCTTATATTCCGCCCTTCTCACCCCGCAGGGGACTCAGGGCGGATTACAGTCAACACATATATGGCAAACATTCAATGCCAGTTTTGACAAACAACGTTTAACACACAAATACACCAAGGCTATTTAACTTTTTTCTGGCCGCCAGGGGAGCTGCTGCTTTTCATCGTCCATCAGCGACACCGATGAAGTTCTTCCGCATTCCACATTCCCCGGAGTCTTTTTTCTTTATGGCCTCATAAATTAGTTAAATTTAGCCTCCCACACAAGGTGGTGCCTTATTTTCCTACTTGACAGATGCAACTGTCTTTCGGGTTGCAAAGGTCGACAACGGGCTACACAATGGCTGGACACCCACTCCAGCCCAGGCTGGCTTCGAACTCATGACCTTTTGGTCAGAGTGATCTTAATGCAGCTGACACTCAGCCAGCTGCGCCACAATCCCGGTGCTTTGTTAGCCTCTCTTTTGTTTGTTGCATTGTGCTTTGTTCTTCATGACTTGACTTCATATTTTATGTTAGCCACAAACTAATTTGGTGGCCTTTGCAAGTCTATAGGAAGAAAGGTGAGTTTTTAAACAAGCATAGTGTTTTAGTGGGGGCATTGCCAGCAAGATATGTTGTGCCTAACTTGCCCAAACATTATCACCATTGATAAGTCAAAAATGGACATCGTCATTTCAATGAATTTCAATTCAGTCCCTTGTGTGTGTGAATGTGGGGGGAGGGGGAGGAGACAACCATTACCAAGGAACTAATGGTAGTAATAAGAATGGGTGAAACAATGAGAATATTTAGATATTTATAACATACTTCTCACACAAAGACCACAATTTCAGAATGAATTCTTCCTGAGAACTTTCATTTCCCTGCATAGGTCACACTTATGGTTGATATGACAACATCCAAGTATATTTGTGTTGTGGTGGAGAAAAGTGACACAGAGACTTTATAATTTGTATCCATTCTCTATCTGGAATTTTTATTTATTTATTTATTTTATTTATTTGCTTTATTTCTATACCGCATTTTTCAGCCCGGTTAGGCAACTCAATTTTCCTGAAATTGATGTCACCAGATAGATTCACTATTTGTGTTGTTCATTTGTTCAGTCGTTTCTGACTCTTTGTGACCTCATGGACCAGCCCATGCCAGAGCTCCCTGTCAGCCATCACCTCCTCAGCTCCTTCAGAATCAGGCCAGACACTTCAAGGATGCCATCAATGCTGATATTGGCAGGACAAAGAATCTTCTTTACTTATCATTTTTTGAAACAAATAGAAATGTTAGATTGAATAATGTCAAAATACTTTTTAAACAAGCTAGGCAGTAATATAGTCACCTTGACTGCATAAATCTTCCCACAACTGTATTACTATAATGTTGCAAGATGTCACAATATATATCTACCCAGTGCCCCATGCCCCACATTGTCTGGCTCCAGTGGTGGATGATCAGATGGGGGAAGCATGAGCGTGTGTGGTGCACTCAGCTTTCCCCCATGCATTGCAATGGCAACACGGGAGCCCTCCCGTGTTGCCTTGGTGGTGGCATGCATCAGCTCTGCCCTCCTTCATCCACAGAGTCATGTTGGCATCATCTAATGGGAGGCAGCTGGCTCTATGGGTGACTGGGGCTAAATTGGTGCATGCCGCTAAATTTAGCTCCATGTGAAGAAGTCACTAGTTTACCATACATAAAATAAAGACACACACACACACATATTATGGTAGATATGACAACATCCAAGTATATTTGTGTTGTGGTGGAGAAAAGTGACACAGAGACTTTATAATTTGTATCCATTCTCTATGTGGAATTTTCCTGAAATTGATGTCTATATATATGTGTGTGTGTGTGTGTGTGTGTGTGTGTGTGTGTGTGTGTGTGTGTGATAGAACATAGAAACCTTATATATGATTGAAAAATCATTTGTTTTTAAAGGACTGTTAGAGTTTTGATTGAACTAATTCTGCGGATCAGGGCTCAAACATAGAAACCCACTGGGTAAAATTGGGCAGAGCGTATTCTCTCAAGCTCATAATAGATTCAGCTTAGGGCTGGCATAAATGAAGAATGACTTGATCAAAATGCAACAGCAATAATAACAATGGAAAGTAAAAACACAAAATAGACTGTAAATAGTGGGGTTGTGCTCATTTTTGTTTTTACAAATGGGCTCCGGCGGGTTCAGCTGGTTCAGCCCTTCTGGCCAGAAGTATTTGTTTTGGCCGCTACAGACCACCTGGCTGCCGAAAACAACTGCTTTTTGTTTCTTTTGGCTACATGTAAAAGGTGGAGAAGTAGCTGCATACCTACACAGAGCTTCTCTATGAGCTTCCTGCCTGTTGAGCCAATCAGAACAGAATAAAATTATGACATGTCTTTTAGCCTAGCTGGGCTTCCATTTTTCTTTTGAGAGAGACAGATTGGTGATATAAATTCTCAGCGCTACTCGCAGCTATGTGAGGCTTGGCTTGCTTTTTTACTCAAATAGCAATAAATACTTTCCACACACTTATGAAACTGTCAATGATGGTGTCCTTCACATGAGACAAGCTTCAAATGTGGGGTATATGACATATTTTACCATTTCCAAAGTCACCATAAAATGAGATAATTTCTCATTTTATAATGGACTGCAAACCTGTGTGTGTGTGTGTGTCTGTGTACACACAACTTCAGTAATACTGAAACAGCATTAGATTGCCCCAATGCAAGGCATAAATGTTAATAAAGAATACATTATTATGATTGCTTTCAATTCTTGAAAAGAAGAAAATAAGAATTCATTACCGTGAACCAGTTGAAGCTATGGTTGAGTTGAATTCTTGTCACCTTTCACATGACAGCAGTAACAAATAAAGAAAGCGAGAATGAATTCCTAGAGATAATTAAGCAGTGTTGATCTTAGGACATTGTCTTTTCAATGAAACACTGATTGCATTGTTCATAACAAAACTACCTCTGCATGACAGAACTAATTAGTGACCATCTGAACTTACTTAGCCAAAGGAGAGGGGGAAAGGCAATTAAAAATGCCGTCATCACTGGATCTATCATTGAACAGCTGGTTGTATTGATAAGTAATACTGCATGTTAAAGCTACTTTAGAATACAATAGAACTTAATCTGCTTGCTAAGTAGTAATTAGAAGGCAATGAGAGACTATGAAATTACTGTTATTATGATGCAAACAACTTTCAAAAGTGTGTTTTATATTTTTAAAATACTATTCATCACAGACTGACATTTAAATATGGACGATGATGCTGGTGTATGTGTATGTGTGTGTAATGGGGCAATTTTAGATTTTGCCAATGGGACCAACATGTCCCTGGCATTTATAAAGATTGTCAAAAGCAATTGCTTAAAAGGTAAATTGCAATGAATTCATTTTGCTCTGGAGATTGTGTTGTGTTTGGAAGATGTGAGTAATCAAGACGGATACTGTTTTTCTTTTTAACACTTTCTTGTCCCAAGGAGAGTTATTTATTGAGCTGCAAGTGAGCAATTTGCTAAACCAGTCTCTGGAATACTAATTCCTCAATCACCAGTGACACTTCTCCTATTGAGAAATGTGAAAATCCTTTGCTGGATATCTCCATATGTACTAGCTACATATGCATATTCTGCTTCAGTTTACAGGATTCTCCTTCCACATGAAATATATACATGTTTTGTGCATGATTTACTTATATCCCCATTGTTATGTACATTTTCAAATACAGGCTGCAAATTTCTTATAGAGAATTCTGAAATCTTAAAAACTCTGAAATCCAAAATTATCTATATGAGTAGCTGAGATATTGAGATTTTTTTTATTTCTGATGGTTCAATGAGCATAAACTTTGTTTATTCACATAATTATTTTAAAATATTGTATAAAATGATCTTCAGCCTATATGTATAAGGTGTATATGAAAAACATTGTGTTTTGACTTAAAGGATGTCACCTTCAAGATATTTCATTATGTCATCATAATCATCATCATAGGCTATCACTCATGGCTGAGTACAATTGTCTTCAAAGTTTAGAGTCTTGGTGGTGGGTCCGCAAATGACTGTAGAGACCTATTCTGCATCCACATGATCTTTCACATTGATGACATATATTTCCAGATGGAAGGCAATCCCGACAAGAGTTTGTCTGACACACTTAAACTTGGCAAGTTTCTTCCTTTTGCCTTTTATTCGTGCCTCTTCAAAATCCACAGCACTGTTGAAATTAGCTAACCTACAGTTACAGAGCTAAAACACAGGGCTTCGCAGTTCTCAGTGTTTATGCCACATTTTTAAAGTTAGCTTTAAGTCCATCCTTAAATGTCTTTTTCTCCCTCCCAACTTCCTGTTTTCTGTTCGTGAACTGAGTGTAAAGTAACTCCTTTGAGAAACAGTGATCGGGCATTTGGATAACATGGCCAGGCCAGCAAAGTTGATGGCAGAGGATCATTGTTAGTAGCCTTTGCTTCTTCCAGAATGCAGATGTTTATCCACCTGTCCTCCTAAAAGATTTGCAAGATTTTTTGGGGAGGTAAAACTGATATGATCTTTCCAGAAGTTGTAAGTGATGTTCATAGACGGTCCATGCTTCATAGGCATGCAATAGAGTTGGAAGGATACTAGCTTTATTTTTTAAAAAACCTCTTGGTATCCCTATGGATGTCCTGATCTTCAAACACTCTCTGCTTCATTCAAAAAAAGGTTGCACTTGCAGAGTTCAGATGGTGTTGTATTTCAGTATCAATGTCTACTTTTGTGGAGAGGTGGCTTCTTAAGTAGTAGAAATGTTCAACATTTTGCTAGTGTTGCTCATATTGCAGAGGGATTTGTTGGTACCTGCTGGTAGAACAATTTGGTTTTCTTGATGTCCATTCAAAGGTCAAGCTTTGCATATGCTTCTGTAAAGGTGCTTAAAGTAGCTTGTAGATCAGACTAAAATATTATCAGCATACTGGAGTTATATAATAGAAGTTGTGTGACTTTACTTTTGGTTTTCAGCCTGCTGAGGTTAAAGAGCTTGTCATCTGTCCAATAGGTGATTTCTACACTGGTGGGAAGCTTCTCATCAATAAGGTGCATAATCATTGCTCTGAAGATGGAAAATAATATTAGGGCAATAACGCATCCCTGTTTGACACCAGATCCCACTTTAAATGGGTTACTTTGGGAGCCATTGTTGTCCAAGATTGTTGCCATCATGTCATCATGGAGGAGCTGCAAAATGTTTAAAAATTATCAAAGCATCCAATTTTCAGGGGGATGACCTAGAGAGCATTACAATTAACTGGGTTGAAGACTTTTACAAGGTTTATGAATACAGAGTTTAATTTTGTTCCCTGGTTTTTCTTGGAGCTGTTGTGCAGTGAAGATCATATCCACTGTTTCTCTGGAGTGGTGGAAGCCATTCTGGGATTCAGGCAGGATGTCTTCTGAAATAGTTAGAATGCGATTATTATTGCAAGGATTTTCCTGGCAGAGGTTAAAAGGAAGATATTTCAGTAGTTTCCACAGTCTGTTCTTTCTGCTTTTTTGTGTGAAAAGGGTGGTTATACTGTAATGGCATCCTTGAAGCTTGCTGGGATCTTCTCGGTCATCCCCACTTTTTCAATAAACTCATGGAGTTGTTGTGCCAGCTCAGGTGCATTCTCTTTAAAGATTTTAGCAGGAATCCCAGGAGGTCCACTGGCTTTGTTATTTTTTTTACAAATACAAAAGTAACATTAATGACTACAGATGAATTTTAAATGGAAGAATATTAATCTGTTTATGGGGCATTATATAACTTTGCAGTTTGGATAATTCTGGCTATGATTTTGCAGAATCTTCAGAAGGATATAGGTGGCTATAGAACAAATATACAATCATAGTCAACAATAACAACAACAACATTTATTAAGAACCATAGACCCATCAGTAAACGAACAGTCATTTTAAATTTTCCTATCACAGGAGGAGTACAATTAGAGTCAGACTGTATATGTAGTCAACATCTGAAGCTACAGTAACTGAGTAATGAAAAAGAAGGTTGAATGTCTGTGAACAGAACCCTACTGCTCACTGGATGTTTGAGTGATAGCCATTAGCTAATACAGCCCTCTTAATGCCACTACCAATGAAAAATGCCTTTATCATACAAAGGTGCAGACATGGCTTATGGAGGTTCACAATTTACACCACAGACTCTTTTTTCTCTTACCTTTGATTCAGGACCAATTAAGACCCCTAACAACTGGTGTAGATCTATTCAAGTGGGGTATTTAATCATCTTTAGATTCTACTTTACACTTTACATGAGTTATCCCAGGTGGGATGTTTAGATAACTTTAATAGTTTTAATACCTTTTTTAAAGGTTTAAATTAAAATCAGGAATAGATTCATTAGCATATTGACATGGAAACCCAACATCCCCAGATAAGAGTATTTAAACCCCAAATAATATCTCTCTATTAGGCAGTCCCTTGGGAAGAGTTGTATATAACTGACAATAACTAGTTATTTAATCTCAATAGAAAGCTCTTAGTTCTTTAGTCATTCTATTATGATAAAATCAAACATCTATAAAAAAAATCCAGCTGAACCTTGTTTCCCCCTCCAGCCATTGGCAACCAAAAATAAGTATATTCTTCATATTTGTTGTTGTAGGCTTTCAACTATTTGAATGACAAAGATGTAATATAAACTGAACATTTCTAAGTAAGGGAAAAAATTAAACATTTCAACACCATGAGTGTAAAGCACAAGGTAAGGTTAAGGGGATCAAGTAAGATTAGAAAAAAAGTATCTTCCATTTTTTTTTTAAATGCAAATTTGTAATCCATCTTCATAACAAATAAGCTTATATTGCGATTCAGGATGCACCTTTTCTCAGTGGAACATTTTGCTTACAAAAGGTCCTTCAAGAGTGAGCAATTAGGTTTGCAACTGAGACAAAATTCAATTCCTGTTGTAGTTGAACAAAAGAAGTACAAAATGACTCTTTTCTAAGTAGCTGGAAATCAAATATCTTTAATGCAATATCTTGTAATGGCATTTCTTTATTAAATTATCAAGAAAATTAAGATAAAGCAATTTGCTCAAGGAGCCCAATGAAAAAGATTGACTAAGATCTCCCACAAACATAAACTATTTCAGCCTTTCCTTTTATACCTAGCTATTTTTTTGGGCAAACTATTATCTGTTGAATGCTTTTAGACTTCATTGGGTTGGTTTTTTTTCCTCTACTGAGTTTTTGTTGAGAAACTCCATCACAACAGTTGAATCAACTAAAGCAGATGATACTAGGGCCTGTTATATGTATAACTAGTATTACAAGAATTCCAGGGTGATTTTTCTCTAATTCTTGGGACCGATAAGTGGGGTTTACAGTCATGAGTTAAATAAAGAAATGATATTTTGGGCACATAAAATGAATTAATGTCAACATTCTGCAGTGAAATTGGACACTTAAGCAAGAAGGTCAACAAAAGCAAATGACTGAGACAAAAATAAATATTTCTTTCTCCTTTATATATATATAGAAGCACCTGGATGATGTGCAGTGTACTGCAGTGGATAATGTGTTTCTTTAAAGACTACAAACTAACTAAAAGACTGGACATAGAACCCAAAGTGGCCTTTCTATGTCAAAAACTGACTTAAAGCATGCAGTATGTCTGCTCCTTAAAAGAGACACTCTAGGAACCCTTATGTTCATACTTTCGCCTCAGGGCAGCTATCTTCCATCAACATGTCATTGTGTCAGCTGAAATTCAGCACCTTCCTTAGCCTTAGGTTTTCCTCATGTCATAAACTGTGGCTATAACTGTCAGATCACATTCTTCCTGTAATTCACAATACATATAAATTTCAAAGGAAAGAGGTACTAGGTATGAAATGGTCCAACAAACCATGCCAGCTGAACTGTGAGGCCTGAAGGTACATGTACTTGTTGTTAATCATTCGTTCAGTCATTTCCGACTCTTTGTGACCTCTTGGACCAGTCCACGCCAGAGCTCCCTGTCAGCCATCACCACCCCCAGCTCCTTCAAGGTCAATCCAGTCACTTCAAGGATGCCATCGATCCATCTTGCCCTTGCCTTTTTTCCTTCCATTTCTCCCAGCATAATTGTCTTCTCTAAGCTTTCCTGTCTTCTCATGATGTGGCCAAAGTACTTCATCTTGGCCTCTACTATCCTTCCCTCCAATAAGCAGTCAGGCTTAATTTCCTGAAGTATGGACTGGTTGGATCTTCTGGCAATCCAAGGCGCTCTCAGAACTTTCCTCCAACACCATGTACACTGACACTATAATGTAGCTTGGAACTCATTTGGGAGGAATCCATTTCAATGTGCAAGTGATTAGATTCACAGGTCTGAAACTGGTTTGAGGCCGGGAAGTTGATTACATTAACCTCACATCACTCTGCGGGAATCCCACCCCATCTCATTTCTGGGAGAGATGCGTAGCAGTGCTCCAAAGGCATAGGAGGTAGAAGAAAAGGAAGAAGTGATTGTTAGTATTGGAGGTGATCAATTACCCCTCTCAGGGAGTCAATCACCTCCTACTAACCAGCCATGCCTTTGAGGCATATTTTGGAAGTCCCCTCACTCCACGTTTCAATTCCTGCAAAGTACCTCAGCAAGGGTGGGTGTTTACAATACACACTGCATTCTGTGGAGCCAATTTTATTCTAGGATAGGCTGCCATGCATTAAAGGGATTAACTTAGATATTTCTGCAACTTTCTTAAATGCACTATATGCCCTTTAGTTCACATTGCAGCATTCATTGGCATCATTTTTTGTGACCATGGAAATTTTGAGTCATTTTGAAGTTGCATGAAATGGCAAGTGTACATAGAGCCATAGACACATAGCCTGTATGACAACTAAGTAGACAGTCAAAAATACTATGCTCAAGCATGGACACACTTCTCAGATCTAAGAATAGTCAACTAGGCTAACATTGTCAATGACTTCTTAAAGACAAAAAGGGGCATCATGCAGTCCTAGACAGAATAGACAATAGGAAAGACTGGTCAGAGCAATAATCAGAAATCAAAAAATATACTGAAGCAAATAACTATCTGTTAGATACTTACTTTAAGAATCTACAAGGCTTCTATGATGTTGAATCTGAAAGATAATTTATTAAAATGAGTCACGTTATCTCACTGGTTCACTGGATAAACATTTAAATTACTTCTAAAAGTTAAAGTTTAAGACATTTAGAGATTTTTTTCCAGTTTTATTCCTAGGGGATGATAAGAGCATGGTATAAAACTAAAATCAATATCCATGAAATAGACTTTCTTTTTTTGCCAGGGGTCATTTTCCTCCATCTAATCTTAGGAAAACAATGGGTGGCCTATTTAAAAAACACAAACCAGAAAACTGGATGTAGAACCTGATGAAGTGATTCAAAATTGATTGATTCTTGGCTGATTGAGAGGCTGTCCATTTTATTCAAATCCAAATCTGAAGTTGGAAAGATTTTTGTAATCTATGCTTTTGTTCTTTCCCCCTGATTATAATTGAATGGACATCTATAATATTTTTCTCCATCTGTCAGTATCTGAGAATTTCCAAAAAATTATTCATACCAAATCAAATGTACACCTACCAGACAAGTAGTATAAATTGTTTTTTTCACTATATGTCTTTGGTTGTCCCCCCCCCCCCTTTCATTTTTTAGAAGAACTAACTACACCTTTCTTATTTCTTGAAGAACTGGATGAAATGTTCAGGTATAATTTCCTCTTCTCAAGGGATCAAACGAATACTTTACTTAGCATTTAAGTACCAGGATTAGAGAACCCCAGTAAAATCTTTCACTGTGTTCAGAATGTAGAGTTGCCAGTCATAAAACTCTTTCTTCCCACATTGAAAAATGCATATAAAAGTAAGAGGCATATTTCTTAAAAGTATCAATTGTCCCACCCCCTGGGAAGTGACATCAGAAAGACCTGTCCCCAGACCTTGAAGTACCTGTGCCTCATGGACCTTCCCAGGAGCAACATCTCAATGCTCTTCAACCCCTGCCTACTGGTCCCCTTACCAGAGGCCCCATTTTCATCTCACCCCAAATGCCATTTTGTCTGTATTCCCATAGGGTGACCCCGGGTAAAAATGAATTCCTTGGAACAAAGCAGAAAAACTCTGCTTTGTGCTGAAGTAATTTGATAGCTCGAAATACCTGGGTCTTTCAATCTGTAAACACTATGTGGATTGGGCCTGGGGATCACATCATGTGACTTCCTTTCCCAATTCACACAGCTGTCTTGGGAGTTTTGTGCTCCTGGAGCCTGAGAAACCCAAGACAGCACCCACTCCCTCCCACAACCTCTTAAAAAGCCTTAAAACTGAAAAATAACTTACCTGCCAGTCATTTCACTTCTCTGGAACTCTCCTGGTGCATAGAAATGACATGCCAGGAGAAAGGGGGGAAGATGAAAATTGCTCCATGTGTCATTTCTATGTGCCAGGAAATCTACAGAGAAAGGGCAATGGCAGCCAGGTAAGTTATTTTTCAGTTTTAAGGCTTTTCCGAGGGGTTTTCTTTTGTGTCCAAGTGCCTGCTGGAAGGTCCGGCAGGGAACCCCCCCCCCCCCGGAAAGCATGGACATTTGGGGGGGGGGGGGGGAGGTGTGTGGACTTTAAATCATATTCAAATGGGTTTAAGAAACTCAGTTGGGTGCAGATTAAAGTCATATATGGAACCGCTCAGAGTCCATAATGAGGGAGAGAGGGTGGGATATAAAACACAGTAAATAAACAATAGAGACAGCAATCTCAATATGTTTGAGATTTCTCAACTCCCACTTTTTGTTGTTAATTCTATTTAACATTACAAGGTTTTAAACATGAACTTTCTATCTTGAACAATTGAAAAGCTGAACAGACATTAATTAAAAATGTAATATTTTTCTACCATTTTCAAATAAAGGCATTTATGTCACCTTTAAAAAATAAAAATAAATGGATGCAATATTCCAAAACAGTATGCCATATTTCTCTTTTTTTCACTGTAGTCTAGAATGTGTATTTTATAATAGTGGTTGCCAATCTCTGGTCCGTGGACCACTAGTGGTCCACAAGAACTAAAATATGGTCCACTGCCTCTCTGTTACTACACCGTTACAATGAGAGTGACTGGTCTCACAAAACCCTCTTATAGTACCAAGGCTAAATAAATATGGATTTTTGTGGGCGAGCTGATGGCTACTATTGAAGGGCACATGTTCTGTATCAAAAACTAAAGTTGATGTGGTCTATCCAATCCAATTATCTGAATCAGTATCCAAAATAATCAAACCAAATCAAAGTTGACCATAAAATTGGTCCCTGATCAAAGTGGTCCCTGATCAAGTGGTCTCTGGTCACATGGTTCCTGGTCAAAAAAGGATAGTAACCACCATATGTATGTATGTATGTATATATATATATATATATAGAGAGAGAGAGAGAGAGAGAGAGGGAGAGAGAGAATATGTAGATGGTGACTATATACAGCAGTGGTTGTCTTGGACTGCAAGAACAAAAATCTGGTCCACGTACCTTCTTCTTCTTTATTTATTTAATTTCATTTATTTACTTTCACTCCTTTCCACAGAACTAACCAGCCCCTCCCCTTTTGGTACTAATATTCCAGAGAGGCACCTGATCAAAGTGGGCCCTGCTTAAAGTGGGCCCTGGTCAAGTGGGCTCTGGACAAAAACGTTTGGGAACCATTGATATACAGTGATACCTTGACTAAAAAGTTTAATTTGTTTTATGACTGAGCTCATAAGTCAAATACTCTTATCTCAAAGCAAATTTCCATTGAAATTTGTGTGAGTTGACTGCTCCATAAGATTGTATTCCCCCTGAAGGAGCAGATGTGTAGGTAGAGAGTACTCCTAAATCTGTCTCTTCCACTGGAAACTTCAGACTATTTGGCTAGATGTGCTTAGAAGTATCTGGTAGGAGTGGAGAAAACGTGACCTGTAGGTTGCATGCATCCCACTGGACTCTTGTGTAGTCCTGCCCCAGTAAAGAGTAAACACTTTGAATGGAACTATGCTCATAACGGCAACTGATGCTAGCCATGACAAAACAAATGATCCCACTTCGTTTTTCTTTTCTTCCCAGTATTTTCCTTGTTTCACTGTGTTAACTATTCTTTGTTTGTGTATTCTCTTTCTTCTTAAAGCAACTACACCAGAAATTATTTGATCTTCTATTTTCCCATCTTTATTTGCCTTGTATCTCACTCCTCTTCATTCTCAGTCTCCATTTGTGTTTTCACTCTCCCCTTTCTCTTCCCTTTCCACTCTTCAAGCATTTACATACTCGCCCTTTCTTTCTGTTCATCACCATCTCTCCAATGTATTAGTGCTGCATCTACTTTTCCCATTTACTTTCCACCTGACTGCTTTCCTCTCTGTGTGTCTACTTCCCCTTTTGTGTTTCTTCTGAAAGCCTCTGTCCTTTCTTTTCACCTGTCTGTTTACTCTACGATCCTGTTTCTTCTCCGTAACCTCTGCTCTGCTTTCTCTTTTTAAAATTTACATGCCAGCATGCAAATAGAGATATCTACCCACACATTCAAACACACACACAGTGAAAACACAAAACCTGTTAAAACATTTTCATTCAAACATTTTTAATCTTCATTTAACACAAAGAAGTCAATGGGAGATAGCAGATCTGTGACAGCTAGGAGAAGGGAAGAGTCTTGCCAGATCACTTATCTTTGTAAGTTAGATAGAAAACTCCTAGTCTCTACATTGGAAGGCATTCTGCCCAGCAAGCAGCAAACAACCATGTAAGCCACTGTAAACTTGTGTAACTATCTTCAATACTTAACTAATAATGCCATTTCTTAATGCAGTTGGGACCAAGGGAGCAATAGTTTTACAAATTTGTTAGCCATTTCTGCAAAAGACTGCTGATGCCTCAACAAACTACAACTCCCATGATCCATAACACTGAGCCATGGCAATTAAAGTGGTGTCAAACAACATGTTCCACAAACTCAATGCAGTCCTTGATTCTGTAGAAGTTGCCCACATGAGTTAGGGCCTAAACAAAAACTTAGATAACTGAGTCATCATAATTCATAGACAAGTAAATTTTCCATGATACTCCTTCATGCCTGCCGCAGAAGGGAATTTGGAAACTATATCTACTGTAAAACACAGAAGCTAGAGCAGGGGTCCTCAAACTAAGGCCCGAGGGCCGAATGCGGCCCTTCAAGGTCATTGATCCGGCCCTCACTCAGGGTCAACCTAAGTCTGAAAAAACTTGAAAGCACACAACAACAACAAGAACAACAACCTTATCTCATCAGCCAAAAGCAGGCCCACAGTTCCCATTGAAATACTAATAAGTTTGTATTTATTAAAATTGTTCTTCATTTTAATTATTGTATTGTTTTTAAGTGTTTTTTGCACTAAAAATAAGATATGTGCAGTGTGCAAAGGAATTCATTCATGCTTTTTTCAAATTATAATCCGGCCCTCCAACAGTTTGAGGAATTGTGAACTGGCCCTCTGTTTAAAAAGTTTAAAAAGCTACGGGCCTGCCCAAGCCCCACACTGATGGGCACCACCAGATTCAACATAATCCATGGTGATTCTGGCAGCCAATATCATGAGGCCCTTAAAGGAGCACCTTTTCTATAGATGTCTATCCAACAATTCCAAGGAAGACCCTGCTCTGTGCCCCACCAATGGAAGTGATTCATGAGGATGAGACTTTGACACTTAATAAAGCACCTCTCCCTATATACACCTGTCCAAGGATTTGAGGGCTGCCTGAAAACCTTCCTCTATATCCCAGGATAATGTGGGAGAAAGGGGAGAATGTGGGAGAAAGCATTCTTTGCTTTGGCAACTCACTTCTGAAACACCTTCCTTTTTAGGAAGCTCTGGAGTGACCTCTGGTATGTGTGGACAGCTGGGGTAATTCATAGGGCTGGGCGGTTTCATTCGTCAATTTCGTAATTCGTTATTAATTCGTTATTTTTTTTGATAACGAAGCGATATTGAACCATTCAGGAGCAACTAAAACATGAAACGAATTTTTCCAATTCGTTTCGTAATTGTTTCGAAATTGTTTCGTAATTGTTTCGAAATTGTTTCGTTATTATTTCGTTATTATTTCCGTATGTCTGGTGCAAGTTTTATAGTCGTTGTTTGTTTTATCAGCGATAAAAAAATTATCACACCAACAGTCAACAACAGAGGGAGAGGGAAGCTTCAGAAGTCCCCCCTGTCCCATTTGGAGGGTTTTTTAGCGTATTGAGCAATCGCGTCCGCCATTAACGAATTGATTCGTTATTGTTTCGAAATTGTTTCGTAATTTCTGAAATTTCGTAAATATCGAACTTTTTAAAAGAAAAATTTCGGAATTCTTTTAAATAACAAAACGCAAAAAACCCCTAAAAACGAATCGAGTTTAGAAACAAATTTTTCCGTGGTTGGACAGCCCTAGTAATTCAGGGTCTAAAATGCGCAGTTTTGCTGGTGACAATGCTTCTGGTAATCATACAGTTGGCACCCAATTGTGAGCTCACCAGCAAGGTTATTCCAGGAAGCTGTTTCTGGCCACTGAAACAGAGGTGATGGTGACTGCCAAAAAGATAGAGGACTGATAGAACACTGTCAGCCTAACTGTTCATGTGGATTGAAAAATGGCTATGGGACACTTCCACCCTGGTATGTGTTGAGTCCCCATGGTATACCTGAGGCAACTATAGAGCAGACTACTCTGGTGTGTTGTCACCTGGTGGAGACATAGCCTTACTCCCCAGTAACAGAATTATAATCTGAAGGGATATGTTGCTTTGAAAAAGTCAGGCCTTGAGTATATGAGGGATGGGAGATTTTTTTGAAGGAAACCTAATAAATACGTAAAAATCACAGTTCTGCCATGAAGGAATTGCCACCAGCAGCAATGACTCGGACATATTTTTCTTCAGACTGTCATTTAAACCTACATTTGTTTGGCACAAATCTCTTAGCAGCCTTGCCAACTTGTTAAAAGGCAGAATGCCATCCTGACAGATGGCTGAGACTGTAAAAAGCCAAGAGACCATGAATGAGCATCAAATGTGTTTGCTGAGGCCATGAGTCCCAGTCAAGTCCGCCCAAACAGCTGTCTGTCCTAAGGTTATCCACCTATGGTTGAGGGAATGTGCCACCACTAATTCATTTCATTGTTGCTGCAACTTGTGCAGGAGAAGAAAGGGGAAAAAAACAATTCTTAAAACTTCCTTCTATACTTGGAATAAACTAATTCCCGATTAAGCAAGAACAGTGCCCAACTGCAATCCTGTTTTACATCTTTGTTGTTATTTTTAAATTTTGTACATTATTTCTGTTTTTAATATATCTTTCCCAAAGAAAATTATATTAATTATTTAAAATTAACCTGTATATGACTTTATTGAGTTTGTTCATTTTCCCCTTAAATTATTTTACTTGTTTCCTACCATTCTCTTTTTTATCTGATTATTTTCCCGTACTTATGGTGTTTTATGAATCATATGCATTATTAATATATAGATATGTTTTGTAAATATTATACATATTCCTAAATACTAAGCAAATCAGAGAAGTTACACTAAACATGATTACTGTTATTTACAAATCAGTAAAGAATATGATTACAAATAATATGTATATGAATTTTGGGCACCATATGATACGCTTAATAACTTAGGATAGCTTTTCACAGCAAATGTAGGCTCATAGCTTACTTTGCATTCTCATTTTAAGAATGTTTTTATCTTCCCCTTTCACATTCTATCTTTATCTTCAGCTAACTTAAATTGCTACAAACTGAAGGTGCTTCCAGATAGCATCAAAATCTGTGCCAAAGAAACCTGCTTTGGTGCAGGTTTAAGAAACCCACTTTGGCACAAGTTCCCATCCACCCACCCAAAAACACCAGGCTTTCCCAGGGAGAGTGACTACATGCCATCCTGGTAACTACCAGCATGGCATGCAGCCATTCTGAAACCCCCCAAAACAACTCTTAAATTTTTTAAAAAGAACTTTCCCAGATACCACTAAGGTGCTCCTTTTGTCCTCCTGCCATGAAGAATGATGGAGGATCAATTTTCCTCCTGGTCTCCTGGTGTGTCATTTCTCCACTCTGTTGACTCAGCCAGAGAGAGAAAAGAGGAGGAGGTGGAGGCAAAATTTTACAGTTCCTGCTAGGCCTAGGGTGTATCTGCATTATAACATTAATGCAATTTGACACTACCAGCTGCCATGATTCCATGAAGTGGAATCATGGGAGTTGTAGTTTTTGAAGTCTTTAACCATTGCTGCCAAACAATACTGATGCCACAGCAAGTTACAAATCACAGAATTCCATAGTATTGGGTTGAGGCACTTAAAATGGTGTCAAGCTGTATTAAATTAATAGTGTAGACCAATGGTTCTCAACCTGGGGTCCACAGATGTTTTTGGCCTTCAACTCTCAGAAATCCTAACAGCTAGTAAACTGGCAGGGATTTCTGAGAGTTGTAGGCCAAAAACATCTGAGGACCCCAGGTTGAGAACCACTGGTGTAGACCCTTTGGAAACAGGAAACTGTTGCAACTTCTTTCAGCGGGTGCATTTTCCTCATTATAAACTTTTGCCATATTTATCATTTTCTGGTGTTTGCTTTGCCAAATATGTCCAAGTATTAAATTGGTAACATTATTGAAGTTGCATTATTGTCTCAGGAAATTCATCTTGGGATAGGAAAGCAAATATATAAAAGACATTGACCTAGTTACAAGAATTTCTAAAGTGCTGACTCTCATTTTTAAGGATAAGCTAAGGTTAATAAAAAGAACAAAAGCCAAACTTCTTTTAAGACAAAAGAAACCAATAGCACCTTTAACACTAACTAGGAAGAAAATTCTACTATAAACTTTTGTAGACTGAGTTAGATTGTTTTTAATTATTTTTTTTCTCCTACTTTTAAATGTGTTACTAGATTTTATGCATTTTTATGTCAGAACAGATTAAAACAGTTATCTCATTAACTTTTGAAGAAGAAAAAGAAATACTTGAATACACAGACCAAAGGGAGAGCGAGAATAAAACTGCAGACAAGTTGCATTCTCTCAACCTCTTTTCAATTGAATTTTTATTGTTTTATTGTGTATATAAGAAATAGAACAGACAATAACAAAAGAAAAGAGGAGAAAAAGAAAGAGAAAAGAAAATATATATGTGCAAAAAGAATGGACAGGTTTCTAAAACAATATACATCTAACAACCATTAAACATAAAAAGTGATATTAACTTTAGTTATTGTATCTTGATATATCCTTATGTTTCTAACCCTGCACCCATGAACCCAACCCCCATGACCTCCAACACCCCGCAATGTGGATCACATAACTAACCAGCAACTACTCATATGTCTTTTTTCACTAATTCCCCTTTGTGGCAGCCATCAAATCTACCTTTGCCTTCTTTTCCAGATACCCAAGTCAATTTCTTTGCAAATTCTTCATTATTTCCTCCTCTGCTACTATTTGTCAGCTTAGTCATTTGGATATAATCTAATCATTTATCTCTCCACTCTTGATTAGTTAACTCTTTTTTCCCCTTCTATGTTTTAGTCTTGTTGCAACAAAGTAATATTGACAAATTTCTTCATCTCCTGTGCTAATACACCTTCTAAAAAGTCCTAATAAGTACATTTCTGGGGTTTTCTTTACCTTTTTGGTGATCATATTGTTTGTTTCTTTCACCACCTTTTTCCAGAATGTTTGAACAATGTTACAGGCAAACCTCTCTGAACAAATCTTGCCAAGCAAACCTGATGATAGATTTGCCTCTGGACCGTCAGAAATGACTTCAAGAGTTATAACAAAAATTATTTGTCTACCTCCCTCCCTTTCCACCTTATACAAAGGTTGATGCCTCTTTGCAGACAACAGAAAGTGTATCCTTAGACTAAAATTACTCCCAACTTTATGTACACCACTTCTGACATTAATTTTGAAAATTCTGCAAGCAGAAAGCAAAGAAAATTGCATGGATAACAAACCTAATCCGCAATGGGTCTAATTCAACTGAAACACCAACTCACTCATAGCAGAGCAACTATCTGCACATGTTGCCAACTGTACTTTAGTTGGCTTCTTCCTGCTTATTTGCTTCCTGCTTATTTGCTTTGGCACTCAGGTGACAACAGGGTAGACATTATGACCTTTTGTCTGGTTCAATCATATTATATGGTTCAATTACCCCATTTTGCTGCTATAAATGTACATTACCAGACTTACCATGCATTCCACAGAAGACTGAACGAATTCACTTAGGCAACATATACATAAAATCACTATTTATATTTATAAAATATGCAGAAACATGATTTGGTCAGGGATCCTTTAATGTGCCAGAGATGCATTAAAATATTACAATGGATTCTTTTTTCATTAGAAGGAAAAACATCCAGACAGAACCAATATGCAGGGGCCCTGAGGTGAAGAAATGAGGCATTATGTGCTTTGCACTTGGCATCTCTACATTCTGCCATCCCAGCTCCTTCCCTAATAGTCACTTATGCAAATAGTATGAGCTGACAATGTGTAAATTGCAGTTCTCCCTTACTATTAGATTAATTCTGGTTTTTTTTTAAATAAAATAAAATATTCCCCCTCCAGCAAAGGATCACCGCCTTGTCGGGGCGCTGGAGCTTGAGCACCTCAATGATGTCATGAGCGAAACCGTGAAGGGCCACCCAAGACGGGACGGTTGTGGCAGAGAGGTCAGACCAAGCGTGATCCCTGGGGAAGGCAATGGCAAACCACTCCAGTATCCTTGCCAAGAAAACTAAATGGACCAGTACAACAAGAGATATGTCGGTATGCCATTGGAAGATGGGACTCCCAGGTCGGAAGATGGCCAAAATGCTACTGGGGAGGAGCAGAGGATAAGTTCAACTAGCCCCAGATGTGATGACGCAGCTAGCTCAAAGCCGAAAGGAAGGCTAGCGGCCGACGGTACTGGAGGCGAACGACGAATCCGATGCTCTAAAGATCAACACACCATAGGAACCTGGAATGTAAGATCTATGAGCCAGGGCAAATTGGATGTTGTTATTGGTGAGATGTCAAGACTAAAGATAGACATTCTGGGGGTCAGCGAACTGAAATGGACTGGAATGGGCCACTTCACTTCAGATGACCACCAGATCTACTACTGCGGACAAGAGGAACATCGAAGAAATGGAGTAGCCTTCATAATTAATAAGAAATTCGCTAAAGCGGTGCTTGGATATAACCCAAAAAATGACAGAATGATCTCAATTCGAGTGCAAGGAAAGCCTTTCAACATCACAGTGATCCAAATATACGCCCCAACCACAGCTGCTGAAGAAGCAGAAGTAGATCAGTTCTATGAGGATCTGCAGGACCTACTGGATAATACACCAAAAAGAGACATTATTTTCATTACAGGAGACTGGAACGCCAAGGTGGGAAGTCAAATGACAACAGGGATCACAGGCAAGCATGGTCTGGGAGAACAAAATGAAGCGGGACGCAGGCTGATAGAATTTTGCCAGGAAAACTCACTGTGTATAACAAACACTCTCTTCCAACAACCTAAAAGACGGCTTTATACATGGACTTCACCAGATGGTCAACACCGAAATCAGATTGACTACATCCTTTGCAGCCAAAGGTGGCGGACATCTATCCAGTCGGTGAAAACAAGACCTGGGGCTGACTGTAGCTCAGATCACGAACTTCTTATTGCCCAGTTTAGAATAAAACTAAAGAGATCAGGGAAAATACACAGACCAGTTAGATATGATCTCACTAACATTCCTAGCGAATATACAGTGGAAGTGAAGAACAGATTTGAAGGACTAGATTTAGTAAACAGAGTCCCAGAAGAACTATGGACAGAAGTCCGAGACATTGTTCAGGAGACGGCAACAAAGTACGTTCCAAAGAAAAAGAAAACCAAGAAGGCAAAATGGTTGTCTGCTGAGACACTGGAAGTAGCCCAAGAAAGGAGGAAAGCAAAAGGAAACAGTGAAAAGGGGAGATATGCCCAGTTAAATGCGCAATTCCAGAGGTTAGCCAGAAGAGATAAGGAACTATTTTTAAATAAGCAATGCATGGAAGTGGAAGAAGACAACAGAATAGGAAGGACAAGAGACCTCTTCCAGAAAATTAGAAACATTGGAGGTAAATTTCAGGCAAAAATTGGTATGATAAGAAACAAAGATGGCAGGGACCTAACAGAAGCTGAAGAGATCAAGAGAAGGTGGCGAGACTATACAGAAGATCTGTATAGGAAGGATAATAATATTGAGGATAGTTTTGACGGTGTGGTGAATGAATTAGAACCAGACATCCTGAGGAGTGAGGTTGAATGGGCCTTAAGAAGCATTGCTAACAACAAGGCAGCAGGAGACGACGGGATCCCAGCTGAACTGTTCAAAATCTTAAAAGATGATGCTGTCAAGGTGATGCATGCCATTTGCCAGCAAATATGGAAAACACAAGAATGGCCATCAGACTGGAAAAAATCAGCTTATATCCCCATACCAAAAAAGGGAAATGCGAAAGACTGCTCAAACTTCCGTACAGTGGCCCTTATTTCTCATGCCAGTAAGGTAATGCTCAAGATCCTGCAAGGAAGACTGCAGCAATACATGGAGCGAGAGTTGCCAGATGTTCAAGCTGGGTTTAGAAAAGGCAGAGGAACGAGAGACCAGATTGCCAATATCCGCTGGATAATGGAGAAAGGCAGGGAGTTTCAGAAAAACATATACTTCTGCTTCATTGACTATTCTAAAGCCTTTGACTGTGTGGATCATAATAAATTGTGGCAAGTTCTTAGTGAGATGGGCATCCCAAGCCACCTTGTCTCTCTCCTGAGGAATCTGTACAAGGACCAAGTAGCAACAGTCAGAACTGACCACGGAACAACAGACTGGTTCAAGATTGGGAAAGGCGTACGGCAAGGCTGCATCCTCTCACCCAACCTTTTTAACTTGTATGCAGAACACATCATGCGATGTGCGGGGCTGGATGAATGCAAAGCTGGGGTGAAAATTGCTGGAAGAAACATTAACAAACTCAGATATGCAAATGACACCACTCTGATGGCCGAAAGCGAGGAGGAGCTGAGGAGCCTTCTAATCAAGGTGAAAGAAGAAAGCGCAAAAGCCGGATTGCAGCTAAACGTCAAAAAAACCAAGATTATGGCAACAAGAATGATTGACAACTGGAAAATAGAGGGAGAAACCGTGGAGGCCGTGACAGACTTTGTATTTCTAGGTGCAAAGATTACTGCAGATGCAGACTGTGGCCAGGAAATCAGAAGACGCTTACTTCTTGGGAGGAGAGCAATGTCCAGTCTCGATAAAATAGTAAAGAGTAGAGACATCAGACTGACAACAAAGATCCGCATAGTCAAAGCCATGGTATTCCCTGTAGTAACCTACGGATGTGAGAGCTGGACCTTAGGGAAGGCTGAGCGAAGGAAGATCGATGCTTTTGAGCTGTGGTGTTGGAGGAAAGTGCTGAGAGTGCCTTGGACTGCGAGAAGATCCAACCAGTCCATCCTCCAGGAAATAAAGCCCGACTGCTCACTGGAGGGAAAGATACTAGAAACAAAGTTGAAGTACTTTGGCCACATCATGAGGAGACAGGAAAGCCTAGAGAAGACAATTATGCTGGGGAAAGTGGAAGGCAAAAGGAAGAGGGGCCGACCAAGGGCAAGATGGATGGATGGCATCCTTGAAGTGACTGGACTGACCTTGAGGGAGCTGGGGGTGGTAACGGCCGACAGGGAGCTCTGGCGTGGGCTGGTCCATGAGGTCACGAAGAGTCGGAGGCGACTGAACGAATGAACAACAACAACAAAAATATTCCCCTGAATAATCTGCTTGGAGATGACCCATTTGCACACCATGTTGATTCATCATTCAGTAATTGATCCATGTATCTGTACTAGTTGGAACTAATAATAGGATTCTGACTTTAAAGTGCTTACAATTGTATGGAGGGAGAGTAGAAGGACAGTGATGGTATTTTGTCTCCTATTTAATAAACCTCTTATGTTAGAAATCAACATACGGTGGGCTATCACATAAGAAATTAACCAGAATCTGGCACCTCTGCTGCCATAGAAATGTGTAGACTCATATTCTCATGTGTGTGTGTGTGTGTGTGTGTTGTTGGGGAGCTATGCATTCACTTCCTCCCAACTACAACAACTTAACCAATCCTCCATCCTAGAAGCCTTCCTAAATTATCAATCTGATTATTGTGGAGAGAGGTAGCTATCAAAAGCACAGAACTATGTTCCATAGTCAGGCATAGCATAATTGCATCAGCTGTTGACACTTCCATAGGACGCTGTCAGACTTTGGTAGATGATAGAAATGCTTCATCTCTGAATCTGCTTTGATTGTTCTCTCCCTGTTCTTCATCAGCAATGAAATGGTCAGCAATGAACACAGGTGGGGAGGAGCAATAGCTTTATTTGTGGGTGTTTAAATTGCTCTATATATGATAGCTCTACATGCAAAACCACTACCCCATGCTGAGCCTTCAAGATTTTAGCCATATGTGGTAAACATGGCTTTTGGTGATTTGCAGTAATTTTGAAGTAGCACTTATGTATTATATCCCAGATTCGTCACATGAGAAAATGCTACTATCAACACACAGAGTGTCCATGTGAAGCACAGGAGGGTATCTTGCTATGAGCCAAACAAAATAGCAAGCTCAGTTTTGGATAAGTTTTCAGTCTGTTGCAGCCAGGAACTGTTGATTTATTTCAGCATATGTTGGTGTTTATTTATGAAAAAGGTTTCCTATATATTTATGGAACACTTCTCAGTCACTCACAAATCTTCATAATCCACAGAGGAATTAAATGTGTTAAAAAAAAAAGGAGAGAGAGATGATAGCATAAGAAAATATTCACAATTCTGTCAGCCAATGCATAATCACATCTGGACTACTGGCACTCTCTTTTCTATAAACATAATTCTCTCTCTCTTTCTCTCTGGAGCTGCCCAGAAGTATATGTTTGTAGTATGGCTCAAACTACAGTGCTTGATGTCAGCTGTTCCCCAGTGTATCTAAAACTCAATGTTAGGGCTATAACAGCAACATCAAAAGATCTCTGTCAGCACTTTGTGAACTTCTGTGTCAAGAAGATATATGACATCAGAGCATATTTTCCTTCAGGCACATTTGCTTACTTCTCTCCCTTCTTCCCTCTCTCTTCTTCCTCCTCTTCCTTTACCCTTTCTCTAACACGAATAGATTTTGCATCAAAATAACCAAAGAAGGTGTTTCCAGATATTTGCTATGTCATGGGTTCATGATGCTGCAGATTATAATCAACTTCAACCTGTCAATAAATACTACAATACTCCATGTAAATGTTCCAGTATTAATAGTTCAGGTGAAAACACCGCAGGTGTCATCTTGTTAACCATAAGGTGAAGTACGTGAGTCCTTGACTATTCCCTTACTAACCATAAAAAGGCTTTTTTTTTTCCATTCTAGATTATTTGTTCTCCATAACAATTTGCCCCTAAATTAGTTCTTAATTTAGTAGTGTAATGCAATACATTAAATTCATCAATTCGTAATGTAATACATTAAATTTATCAATTCAGCTATCCATCCATCCATGTGTTGGAGAACTTGGAACTGCCATGTTTGTACAACCAGAGAGAGGACATTCAGTTTAGATTTTTGAAGTCTGGTCTTGAATGTTTGTCTACTCAACCATATTGGTGCTGAATTACCAGGGATAGAAGTAAGGATCGGAATCCTAGATCTACTATTTGGTCAAGGAGAAGTAACTAAATAACCTCTACACAATAACCTCTACACTAAATAACCTCTCCTCCTCTATACACACTGAGGGCCCTTCCACAAAGTCCTATATCTAAGAATATCAAAGCAGAAAATCCCACATTATCTGAGTGTGGAGTGAGATAACCCAGTTCAAAGCAGATATTGTGGGACTTTCTGCCTTGATATTCTGGGATATCAGGCTGAGTGGAAGAGCCCTCAGTCACTGGATTAGGTGAAAGAGAAGCATTCTGCTTGCAACTTGGATGTAAGGAGGAGGATATTTCCACTCCTTCCAATTTGTGAAAAGGAATTGCAGTAAGAATTCTTCTTCCAATGGTTGCAGGCTTGCTCTCTGGTGGGAAAAGGTGGACTGTCATCCTTTTTGTGACCCACTCACCAGCTAAATTGACCTCCATCAAATGAAATGTCACTTGGCTCTTAAGGTGGGCTGGGGTCTGCTGGCTTTTATAGTGGATTGTGGCTCTACAGGATTAGTGGGAAAAAGAACTATTCTAACAGAAGCTGTAGTGTAGCTAAACAAAACAGAAATCTATTACAATAGATTTGACACCTTTTTGTGGGTGGCCCAGCTTTTTGCTTGTTTTAGCAAAAAAAGAGTCACATGTTGGGAAGAAAAAACACCCACAAGGTTTTGTTTTTAATTTTTCTGCACAGAAATGAGAGCATACAGTGCATTCAATCCACAAAAAGCTGAAGTTCTGAGAACAAAAACACCCCTCTTTCTACCACTGATTTTAAAGGATGGAATTCTCCTATGACCCATACCTCCTACAGTTAAAAATCCCTCTTGATTCTGACCCTGCTCACTTTCCATACATTTATTTTCAGTTAGTATTCACATGGCCCACTGCCTAAAATGGCTGTGCGCAAATCCCCCAAATTCTTTCTGTTAAGCCCTTCAGTTTTATAGCTGGCTTTGCTTGGAAAGAGGTCAGTTGTTACACATACACATACACACACACACACACACACACACACACACACATTTTCTTTTTTAAAAAGACCATGGGGTTTAGAGTTTAGTTATTAGTTTTAGTTGGCAGGGCTGGTGGGAAGTTACTGGGAGGCAATATTATGGGATATTTTTGTATTTGATTCTTTGGTTTTGTTTTCTATTTAGTAGATTATTTTAATAGATTTTAACAAATATCTGATAAAATCATCAGAAAAAAGGAGGGTTGTATGAAGATCAGCTAAAGAATCTTTTTAAACCAGTGGTTCTCAACCTGTGGTTTCAGATGTTTTGAGCTTCAACTCCCAGAAATCCTAACAGCTGGTAAAATGGCTGGGATTTCTGGGATTTGTAGGTCAAAACACCCGGGGACCCACAGGTTGAGAACCACTGATTTAAACCATTATATTCTATTTATTTATCCCACCTTCCCTCCCCCACCTACCTACTATACATTGTGAAAAATATTTTTTTTAAAAAATAAATATTTCTGCTATGAATTGGGGGGGGGGGGGTTCTGAGAACTTTTAATATGGAAAAGTTGTGTCCACACAGAGACAACATAATCCTCTTCATTCTAGAAATAGATGCCCCTATAGAAAACGGATATTTTAATTTAATTTTAGTGACAAAAATTACAAATTTCACTATATTCAAGGTGAAATTTTAAGTAACTGAATGTAGGAGAAAGTAAAACTCATAAATTGTCCCATTTGTGACTGTCATTTCGCCTTGGTAAAACTTTTAAAATTCTTGAAATGCTCAGTAGTGAAGTGTATTATTGCAGCACATTGAACACATTCTGAACATGTGCACAAATTTGATTTAGGTGGTTGGCATTCTATAAGGAACTTCTACATGTGCACATTCCCTTCTGCATATGATTGTAATTGCTAGGTTCAGCTAAGTTTGTAAAAGCAGAGTTGAACATGTATTGCCATTGTACGTGTGATGCCACTGTGTATTGCATGTACATATAAGCACTGAGCAGCACAATCATGTGTATTTCACTCATTTGCAAATACAATTGCAGTGTTTCAATTTTAAAAAATCCATGAGCATCACAAATTCAGTGAATGTAAAGTTACACTACTTTTTGATGTAGGATTTCAACCATTCATGTTTAAGAACTAAATTCCTTATGATGCCTGAAGCGCCATGGCAGATCTGTGTTCCCTCCAATCAATCACTTATTTTGAAAGGGGAGAGACATTCCTAATTTGATTGGGAAAGAAATGTGAATCCTTTCTTTGCTGCCATTTAGTTGGTCTAAATTACCCCCTCTGGCTGAGATTTGTGACGAGAGAAGAAGAATATCTGTGATTCAAGTGCCTGTGTTTTCTCTCCTTGGGCAACATACAGCATCATAAAGAAGGTGCTTTAGATTGGAAAAATGGCTATGACAGAAAAGCTTAAAGGCCTCAGTCCCTTGGACACTTTTAAAATCAGATTATTACAGACATGCAGAATTACCCATTGAGACTCTACCAGCATAATAATGTAAACTTGGCTCTTCAAGAAGAAATTTCACAAAAGTGTATCAGTCAATAGATACTGGCCTTGGTAGACAAAATGTATCAGAGTGGTATTTATATTCCTCAGTGTCTTTCTTTTGCTCACACTTTGGCTACACTCTTGGTTACTGTGCAGATCTGGTCACTGACAACTGTGGAATAAAACTGGTAGAGCTTTAGAAACTGTCAAAATCCAAATGAAAACTAGGTGTCAAGAAACAACCCAAAGCCAGACTAAGAGGGGAGCATACATGAAGTAGCTAAAAAGGACCTTCCTGCAAAGTAGGTAATGGATTCACCTCACATTCATTTTGGAGGTATTTTCTGACAACTCACTGCATAATAGTGATTATTACAACTCTGGCTGTTGAAAACTTTTAACCTCTTTTAATAGTTCCACAATATATCCTCAATGATGAGGGAAACACTATGCTACTCCTTACTCAGGGCATTTTCAAACAGAAGTTAAACCCACACCAAAGCAGGTTTTAAAAACCCACTTCTGTCTTGGTTTAAGTCCCCACAAGTGCCCCAAAACCCACACTTTCCTGGGGAGGGTGGCTACATGCCATCCTGATTACTTTCAGGATGGCATGCTGCCACCCTGAAGCCCCCCAAAAAACCCCTGAAAAGAAAAAAACAAAAAATAAAACAACCTCTCATCACTCAGATGCCATTACTGTCCTCCTCACAGTCACCTGGCATGAGAAACTGACAAATCAGGAGATGAGGGGCTGAGGAGGAAAATCTTTCCTCATCCCCCACTCCAGTCTTTTGGTGTATCATTTCCTCGTGCCAGGAGGGCGTGAGGAAGACCATAATGGCATCTGGGTAAGGAGGGTTTTTTTTTTACTTTTTAGGGGTACATGGGGACTGGGAGGAGGAGATGGGCACCATCCCAGATCTTTAGGCTCCAGATGCCCAAAATATTCAGGATGGCAAATGGGGACTCACTCCCAGGTAGTCCCAGGACTACCCGGAAGTGAGACCCCCCAGACCCAATACCACATTAAACCTGGGCTTTTCGGGAAGGCATGGATGTAATAATTAATTAATTTGGAATAACCAAGCTTATTCTGAATTAATTTGTTTTTACCGGGGGTAAAAACAAATTGGATGCCCCTGTTAAAAACCCATACAGGTCACACATTTTGGGCCTATCTGGATGGGCCTTCACTTATAATTTGCACAGACCCATCCTTGTGTAAATTATTGGCACCCCTGCTTAACTTCATGTAATTCTTAAATGCAAGCACATTTTCCACACTTAGAGCAAAAATAGATTCTACAAATCCAGTTCTAGAGTTGCTTCTTTTAGCTAGCATGAGTCTGTACCACTTTGGGATGTACTGAACCTTGTGTCAATAATCCTTCCCAAAGGGGGGAATTAGTGTGTCTGTCTCAGAGTTATGAATAATTTTCCTAGAGAAACAGCCTAAGGATGAATCCCCAACTCCTATGTGAGTGTTTTCCTCATTGTGAAGCCCCAAGTGCAATTTTCCTTTGCAAATACATTTTGTAGCTTTTTCCTTTGTGAAGTTAATCCGGCTGATAGGTTGCAGGGATAATAATAATATAATAATAATAACACTTTATTTGTACCCCGCTACCGTCTCCCCAAGTGACTCAGTGCGGCTTACATGAGTCCGAGCCCAAACACAATAATACAGGCAATATCACAACAATACAAGCAATTAAAATAAAACATAAACGATAAACATATAACATTATCAGTAAGACAACATACAGTTAAAACTGTGGGGAGGCCAAATGTAAAAATTAAAATTGGAAATAGTGCTGAGGCATGAATGAAAAGGGATTCAATAAAGCAGCAATTTTAAAAATTTAGTGCACTTGCAGAGAAAACCGGTCTCCAAAATATATACATTTTCAGACCAAGAAAAGATAATGTCACTACGTGGCAAGGCTGGTGTGTGTGTTTGTGTTCATCCTCATTTACTGCAAAAGAATGAAACAAGTAAAGGTTTACACCCCTAGTTCGATTAAAAGGTTATCAATGTAAGATCTAGAACATAGATCTATATCATGTCAGTGTTTATTGCATCCTGTGCTATGTGGTGTTACTACTAGATGTCCAAATAGTAATTCTTCCTATATTTTTGGGACTTATATATTTTTTTAATATGAGCTTTTCTCTCTTGCATTTCTCCAAATACACAAACTAGAATGCAGTTGTCCTTCAGGTTTCTAATTTATCCCAGTTTTGCAGGGCTGTTTCCCTAGTCAAAGATACACACAGAGATCCATATGTCAAGGGGAATGCTTATAAAATGATTTTGTGTGTGTAGTCAAGTGTGTGACTGCAGCTGTAAGTGTTTTCAAAAGCGAGACAGACAGATCTGTCCTTCACTACAAAGGAAAGTAGGAACAGACTCTCCACTATCATGTAAAAGAGTCAATTATTGCTAATCTTTTGATATGGGACCAGCTATGTTGTTTTAAAATACCATACATGGATCCAAATGGAGTTTGCATATGAACACAAGGCTATAGACAGAAAGCAAATTGACTTTTGAACAACTTAGCTATTTTTCTGCTCAATTAAGTATTAATTCTTTTAAGGTCCATTTATTTGAATGGGAAAGTTAAGCACATGGTTAAATCTCTCTTACTGAAATTAGTGGAACTTAAAAGTCCTTACTTAGGCTGAATAGTTCCTCTAATGTGTTATGGGTTTTGTTCTCTTTCTAGGATGGCTAGTTTGTTTGTTTCCCTGTTTCCGAGGAAAATAGGATTGGGAACCTCTGCTACAAAAATACAATTTGGAAATTGGAGTTAAAAAGTTGAGGAATACTAACAACCACGGGCCATTTAGAATATGTTTTAACTAAGTTTATTGTTTTATCCTTAATTTCTTATGTTTTGCTTTAGATTTACAGCCTTTTGTTTGATATTATGTATATTGTTTTTGTGTTGTGAGCCGCCTGAGTCCTGGGGGGGGGGGGGAGAGTGGTATATAAATAAAGTTTATTATTTTATTATTATTTTATTATTCCTGGTGAAATAAGGCACAAAGTTAATTTTCTTTTAATGCTGAATTTCCCTCTACTACATGATAGATTTAATTGCTCAATTATTGGTTTTAATGTATATGTTGTATTATCTTATGTATGTATGGCATCAAATTGTGCTTTTTTTGTGAAGTGCACTGAGTCCCCTTTGGGGAGAGAAGAACAGGATATAAATGTAGTAAATAAATAAATACCCTACTGAAGAGGTGGGGGGCCTACTCCTCAATTTCACCTTGATAACATTGAGGGGTTGGGTATGGAGAGGAAAAAATACCTCCCCTGTTACCGTAACTACTATGTTAGCAGAATCTTCCCATGCTTCTTGTATTGATTCATAATTGGAAACATTTCAAGGTGTATAGGTCAGCATAACTATTGCCCAGGGAAAGAAACAAGCTGTGTTAAATTGCCTCTAGCCTGAAAAATTATTTATTTTGTAGCTATATGACACTTCTCAGCCTTCGTTAGCAAGACATTACTTTAAAGAAGTACTATTTATTTCCTAAAAACCAATTCACTTATTTTATTATGTTATCCCCACCCCTACCCAGCAGCCACATAACATCAATATTGGATGAACTCCACACCAACTCATTTTAGGCCAGTACAATTCTGTTGAGTGTTTTATGAACACAAAGCAGAACTTCCCTTTTATTATACTTGAAAGCATTTTTAAAACTGTCAGTCAAGCAGCTGATCTGAGTTCCTCTGAGAAAGGATACATCAATATATTATCCTTGTAGTTTTTGAGACTTAGTCCCTATAGCTATTAAACTTCCTTGAAAGCTTTGAGTTCCTGATCTGTCAACCATATTTAGAGCCACAACATAGTTCTATTTCCCCTTTTTTTGGGGGGGGGGGGGAGTGGGAATCTTAGGAAAAAATAAGTTTCTTAGCTTTAAAAATGTGAATGTTTCTATCTTCACTACTTTTTTGTTTTTTTCTGATTGATAGGTTAACACAGCCTTGAAACATTTTCTAAATGTCATCAACTAGCTTCTGCAAGACAATCAATAAACTCTGATGGTGCTTACTATGTTACCGAGCTTTTGAAAGATGAATTTAGCCTATTGCTGATCTTTTGTGAAAAAGCCCTGTTTTTAAAGAAATGTGTGTCTTACAGATAGAGAATGAGAGAAAGAGCAAGAAAAGGTGCATAGTATTACGCTCCAGGGTCTTCTTGTGGCAATGCAAGGTCTAGGCAAGGGAAGGGGGGAGACAATCTCTTGAACTCTAAACCATCTTCAGACCAATGCTGACATATTGGTGATAGCAAACAATAAAATGAGACATAACAATGGATTGGGAGGGGGAAATAAGACATTGATTATTTGTGGTCTATCAGCTTCTCTTTCAGAATATAATTTACTGCGCCTGGCATAGTACGAAAATCATATTTAAAACTTGCAAATAGAAGGAGTAAGACATCTGGAATTGTTACCAAATTAAATTCATCCAGAGCATTGTACTTTCAATGCCTTTGGGCACAATTTACAATTCCCTCTTGCACATACTGTCTTCCAGGTGAGTTGCCAGTTATCCAGCAAGACTGAAGGTGAAGCAACTGAATAGCCATCAAATGGTCAAAAACTGTTCAGCAAATCGGTAGCCAAGATACACAAAGGCAGCAAAAAGTAACACAGAGTTGTAAATTGTAGTCAATCCAAGGTCAGGAAAGTACAAAAGAATTTTACCAAGAAGACTGAAAGCAGCAAAGCTGCCAGGGAAAAGTTGAGAGATTTAGGGTCAGCTGCTCCTAAATTAGGTCAGTGCCTCCTACTTAATGATCACTGCAATCTCTCCTTGCCCCTTCATTGCTTAATGAATGGTGGCAACAGGTATTCAACATTCCCCAGCTCCTCAGACTCAGAAAGACCATTGTTATTAGATGATGTGGATTCCTGGCAATCTGGCTCCTTTTCATCTGAATAATTCAGCCCTAGTGGGTAAATGATGACAGCTGTTGTCACCAGATACCTTTTGTCCACCTGGGTTTAATCTGGAATTCCTTGGACCTTTTATTTTGTTTCCACTTGAAGAAGTGTGGCCAACATTTTGTGTGTATACATGCCTTCCAATTGCCTGCCAACTTATGGTGAAACCATGAAATTCCCAAGATGATTTTGTCACTTTCTTCCACTGAATTATAGCCTATAGCACATGTTATTCATTGGCACATGTTATTCATGGTCCCATCTAAGTATCAGCCAAGGCTGACTCTGCTTAGCTACCAAAACCAGACAGGATCTGGTTTTACAAATTACATTATGAAGTGCCCAGCAAGGCCTTGAACTTTGAGAATTGTAATATGGCAGTAATCGAGATTTCTCATAATGACCACTAGGCAAATTTCCATTAGGTAAAGTGATTGGCATCTAGATTTTACAAGGGGTTGTATCATTGGGAGGTAGCATGAGATGCCTTTTCTAAAGACAGTGCGAACCCTAGCCACATATTGTCATCCAGTGGGATGAGTACCAGGGACATAATGAACATGTTGTAAAGTATTTTATATAACAGTGAGGTTTTCACTTTGTGACTTTATGTGATATAGCCCTACTTGCTATCTTTTATTGGGATGCTGCCATACGGCACAGTTGGCTGTGGATATCTGCATTGCTAGAATTTGGAAAAGACCAAATCCTGGTGCAGGATTCAGGATTTCCCCTGAATTATTTTAATCCCAGGGTGCAACCATGTTATGGCTTTCCTCAGGCTAAGCCAGATCAGCCCATGGATTGATCCGATCATACACCAAGCTTAATGGTCAGCCTAGAATGGACTCAAGTTAGACCCAGTCTGAGCAATAAGTATAGTATTAATCCTGGAATAAGACTTCTTCAGACTTTGAACTGCGTCATTTTCCAGATTTTTTTATACACTGATTTAATCTAAAAACACAAACTGTATTCAGATTAGTGTGCTAGAGGATGGTAATACTTCTATAAAATATATGGAAATATCGTCATTCTCTAGCACATTTTTCTGAATACAGCTTGTGTTTTAAGATTACATCAGTGTATACAAAAGTATCTAGAAAATGAGTGTCTATGAAAAACAATTGGGAACACTATTCAAAACATGTTCCAGAATTATTACAAAATCTCCTTTAACAACTAGTTCCCTGTTTTCTAGGATATATTTTGGACTGCAGCTTCTACCACCAATAGCCTGAATGTGCAATAATATATCCAATAAATATTTAGATAACCGTACTTGTCCACCCCTGCTGCAATAGATAAAAAAACCCACAGAGGGCAAAAAGAAAGAAAAGAAAAAGCAATATGGAGTACCTGGGGGAATTATCAGTAATGCGCTCAGTAAGAAGAAGCAGTTCAATTTAATGTTTCATTCCAACAAATGTGTAGGATTTGCCTTCACATGAACTATATGAAACAAATGTGTAGAACATTATATAAATTATATGCCTGCTCCTGATTGAAAAATAAACTCAGATTATACAGAATGAAATTGTGCATTTATAGAAAGAAAGAAGTACAAATGAAAAGGAAAAAGTAAAGGGAAAATTTATCCCAAATACCATTTTGACCAAGTGCGATATAACAAATTGGTATCTTGTCTGCTAGCATATTTAATATGCTGTGTGTGTAAGCAGTAGCAACATCACATTAAATGTTAGGTGTTAAACTGATAATTGCAAAAGGGTTGTGAAGCAGTCTAATTCACAACATTTCTCTGAGTAGTTAAGATATCATAACTATTTATAGCGGTCATCATATGTCTTGCTCCTTTTGACAGAAAAATGTTGTTTCCTGTTTCCTGGAGAAGGCAAATCTGGCTACCATCATGCTGGCTTTGGTCACATCCCAATTAGAGAAAATAATATGAGGAAGGTGAAATGGGAAGAATCTGTCACAATTACTTTCATGAAAGTTTCATGTGTTTGCCATCCAACCCCAAAATAATGAGACCATACAACAATATGGGATTAACTGCATACTTTTATTAATATTACATATTGAACCTTTTATGTCTTGCAAAACCTTTCTAAAAGGACTATGAACTTGGTTGGGATTAAGCCGAAGCAGTGGCTAACTTGGGTGAAGCACCTGGGTTCCCGGGTGTCATAAACTGTACTGTTTCCAGGGCAACTGATCAAGGGAACATAACAGGAATTCTAACCTGTCAGTAGGATTTATTGAGGCCAGAACTCTTCCTGCTCCAAAGCTATTTCCATTCACCCTCATCTTGGTAATTTAAACCAGAGGTTAGGGTTTCTGTTCCTGGCCTACACCACAAAGGGGTGCCTTAGGTATAAACCAAAACCCATTACTGTTCTCCACCACAGATTAGGGGCAAATATCTGCTTTGCCTCTATCCCCACCAAGTCTGCCAAAAAGAAATTGGTGGTTCCCTACATCCAAAAGACAGATGCCATCAGCCTGGAAGTATTCTTGTCTAAAATGTGATATATCTTGATGCTGTATCTAAGAACACATACTGTCGACTAAAGCCTTGTGAATTTACTCTCATTCTGGCTCTGCCGAGTCTCTTGACATCGCCTCCACCTGGCCATTTTTTTCTTGGTATGATTGCAGACCATACAGTATGGGTGCGAGGGCCATATCTCCAAAATTCTGTGGCAATCGGCCAATGGCTGAAGAAACAGCACTCTACCTTTGAGAATGTCCAAGTCATTAACACCAAGGTGGATCACTAAACCATCAGGAGGTGGGTCCTCTCTCCAAATCCAACACCAAAGGGCACAAACCATTCCAATGAAGGTCTTCTCGTCCCCTCCGATCCTTTGGCCAGCTCCAGGGTCATTGAGGCAAGACCCAGATACTGGCCAAAGGAACTTCCACTAGCCTGTCACTCTGCCAAATGGATGTAGCTGTGGCTACAGATCAGGACCCGTTGTCTAAGTGCCATCAACCCTGCTATGATACCTAAATGTTAATATATAGAAACTGGGTGAACATATGACTTCCTAGACTTCCATCTACCTAATGTTTGAATCTTGGTAATATCATTGCCCGTGGCTGTTCCTGTTGAGGCAGATACTATCCAGTTAGGGCTTGCTTGCTCTTTCAATATCTAAATCTGATTTTCCTGAATTTTCTGATTGTTTCAGATTTTTCGCACACCACTATGGTTCAAAATTTTGCCTTCTATGCCCAGCTCTTTAAGTGCTTTGGACATGATTGTCCAAAACTGATATTTTATGAGTGGAACACCATCTTGATAACAAAAGGGGCCAGTGAAAGTACCCCTGATGCCAATATAGTGCACCATAGCCTGGACCATAGTGGTGTGTGAAAAATCTGAAACAATCAGAAAATTCAGGAAAATCAGATTTAGATATTGAAAGAGCAAGCAAGCCCTAACTGGATAAGATCTACCTACCTACCTATTTATCTATATCTAATCTATCTATCTTATCTATCTGGAGGATTGCTGGGAGTTGCAATCCAGGAATAGCAAATTGGAAATATGCAGGGATTGGGATGTTTGCAAAGAAATCCTAGATAGATAGATAGATAGATAGATAGATAGATAGATAGAGAGGTGGGTTACTCACCTGTAACCATGTTTCTTCAAGGGGTACTCTGTGAATCCTCACATGTGGAGTATCTGCACCTGCACAGGCTCCAATGGAAAACATCCCAAGTTTAAAACCAAAGTTCCTACGCCTCAAAGGCAGTGAGAAAGGAGATGGTTTGTTCCGAGGGGAGGCCAGACAGGTTTGTGTGGATTCACAGAGTACCACTCGAAGAAACATGGTTACAGGTGAGTAACCCATCATTTTTCTTCATGGACTCTGTGAATGCTCACATGTGGAAACTAGCAAGCTGAAGTCCCGGAGGTGGGAGAAGACAAACTGACACCTTTATGAGGATCAAACTATGATTTATTGTAGCAAAAGTAGCCTTGTAGTTAAACAGGTACACAATAGACCATAAAAAGGCTGGAAAGTACAACAAGTAGCAACATAAACACATGAAAAGAGCAGAAAAACAAGTGTCATTACAATGACAGGCAGAAAAAACCATCAGGCCTGAAAGGCATACTTGGTTTGAAAGAAAGAGCACACAGGCCCATAACAAGAGCAAGTATCACAACACCTATGGCATAGGTCATTGGGTGGAAACTTAAATGTGTCTACACATTGGAACATGAAGCATGCTAGAACTTAACACATATAGCCAAGATAATTGTTTGCAATATTTTTAGTAATGTGTGGATGAAACAAAGCATGTGTAGATTGAACCATAAACCAGCAAAGGTATCAGTATCTCAGACACATATTTGGGTGGATTTTGAATATTGAAATATTTCAGATTTTGGAATTCAGAATAAGGGATGCTTAACTTACCTTAGGAAAATGTTTTTGTTTATATTTGAACCAAACCTATAGGAAAGCCTTTCTAATGCAATGGTTTGTTTTTTAAATTCAGCATGTGCATACATTTATTATAATGAAGATAATAATGTCAAACAAGTCTTAAAATTATGGCCTTCAAGTTTCAAGAGTATCAGATCTCTAAACAATATCCATTCTTTCCACCACACAAAATAATAGCCCTCATAATACAATTTGACATTAGGGACTCCCCAGCCACCCTTTTCCTTACCATTGTGCAGTTTTAAATGTTATTCTGGGTTTCTTTGCCTGCCAGACAAATCCAGCAATCTCTTTCTGCCATTGCATAAAAGATATTCCATTTTTTATAATGGGAATCATTTGAAAAAGAAATAAAAGCCTTAGCAAAACATTTGTTTTTATTACTGTAATTTTACCCAAAAGGATAAATTTAACTTTCCTCAAACTTTTTCTTTCCAGACTTTTTCATAGCTGTTTTGAAAAAAAAATACACTGTGGCTTCATGGTTATAAATATTGGAACCTTTCTTTCAACTTTAAAATTTGAAAAAGCTGTTAGTTCATTGTGCTCTCCTGTAATCACGTTAGCCAGAATTTATTTTAGTCACAATTCACAATTTATTTCACAATTAGAATTCAAATTAGTTCTCATTGTGATATTGTATATCTGATATGATTGTCAAGTAGAAAAAAAGACAGGGGTGATTCCAGACAGGCTAAGATCCAAGAGGAATTGGGGTTTTAAATCCCAGTTCCTCTTGGGATGGATGCTACACAGCTGGCTGAAACCCCAGAGTTTTTTTTGGGGGGGGGCAGATACTCACACCTGCTGATTTGAGACAAGCAGGGGTGGGCACCAGCCTCCCCCTCCCCCATTTTCCCCTCACTTACTGAGAAAAGACTCCACTCCAACAAGGCCCACCCTCGCCCCTCCCTTGATAGAGTTGAAAGAGGGCTTTGGGTAGGGGAGGGGGAATTTCTGCTCCAAGGCTCATTGTTGGATCTTCCAGGGAGGAGGAAGAGCGGCAAAGGCCTACTCTGTTGAAGGCTCCGGTAAGTTGAGGGGGTGGGGGGAGAACCAGGGAGGGAGTCCAGACCGGGGCGGGGGGAGGTATGGAAAAGAAAACTTGTGTTTTTGGGAACTCGGGGTCACACACACACACACACACACACATGAAGATGCAGTTCTTTTGGCTAGAAATGGGATAAAGGGGGAACTTTTTATTTCAAGGTTTCCCTCCTTTGTAGTGATTTCTTCCGTGTTTTCAGGGAACATCATTTGGCCACCCTCTAGAAGTGAGAGCTTCTGGGATAAAGTTACTGTCTGGACGGGCCCAGGGTCCCTACTCAATTTTCCTTTAATTAACACAAATGAGTAATGCAGGAGTCCTGTCCTTTTTTTTCACCTGACAGCCCTATCTAAGAATTCAAAATATGTTACTATTGTCATGGAGACAAAGGAAACACATTGTTGTTCACTAACAAGGATTTGTCTTATTGTTATTTGTAATCCTGTTTACTTCTGATTTCTTGTCATTTATAGTCATGAGCTTCACCATTCAGATCTTATCTACATGAAATTCAGATCCTATCTATATGTACTAAACCAAACTAAAGTAATCATTATCATCAATGCTTGCTGTTTATATGATGCATGGTAACTTCCAGTGAATGTGGCTTCCTTGATTAAATCAATCCACATGTAGATTGGTTTTCCTCTCTTCCTACTGCAATCCACCATAGCATTATTAAGATCCTCCGGGGAGGCCCTGCTTTCCATCCAGCCATTATCACAGGCACAATTGGTGGGGATGAGAGACAGGGCCTTCCCAGTGATTGCTCCCCAGCTATGGAACTCCCTTCCTGGTGAGATCAGGTCGGCCCCCTCCCTCCTGTCCTTTAGAAGGATGGTAAAAACTTGGTCATGAGACCAAGCTTTGGGACAGGGCAATAAAGCAGCAATAGGAAAGATGACCAGGCCAATGATTTGACACGGATGACTGGGATGGTTTTAAATGGTGTATTTTGATATTTTGATAATTTTTTTAAATGTTTATGTATTGTATGTGAATCTGTGTCCCGGCATTGAATGTTTGCCGTGTATATGCTGTGCTCTGCCCTGAGTCCCCTTCGGGGTGAGAAGGGCGGAATATAAATGTTTTAAATAAATAAATAAATAAATAATCGTATTTTGCAATGAATCATATTGGCCCATGTTAGCTCCAAAATATAACAGCTTCATCTGAATTCTTCGGATTATTTGACTGTGATCTCTGTAGATATTGGATTCATCTCAATTTAAATGTTTTTGTTCTCACATCCTGAATTTGTAGATTCTTGCTAATATTGGTCAATTGTCATGAATCTGAATCAGTTTTTATCATGGTGCACTCCATATCACCTAAGGATAGGGTTGGCAGGTAAAATAAGAGACTTGTTTTCCTCTAATGGTATTACTTGTCACACAAGCTGAAGTGAACTGAAATTCTTACACATCTCTCACAAAGTTGTAATCAACATGGGAGTAGCATTAGAAGGGAGCAATGTCACTTTTTCAGCACATACACATAGTCAAATGGCTTGATCTTTAAAACAAACAGATTTGCTAAAACTGAAAAAGATTAAAACTTTTTGTTTTTTTTTTCTTTTTTGCTCCATCAAAGCTTTTCTCATCATATGATTCCACAGCTTTGTATGACATATCTGCTAAATATCAACATGTGTCGTACTGCTGAATGCACAGGAAAAAGACTAATGATAAGGACGTTTATAATCCTAGTGGGAAACCGTTATTTTAGTCGAACTTCTCCAACCTTGCTTCGTTACAGAGGATATGTCAAATCACACTGCGTGAAGGTCTTGCTACTGTTCAGTTGAATTGTGAATGAATGATTCATAGATATTTCAGGTGCGATGGAGGGAGAGTATTTTGCTCTGCAAATACTTCTCTTTAAGTCCAAAGCAAAATCTTAAACTCCCAAAGAGACCCCTTGGGAGCTTTTGGTATGATGTGCTGTCATTATAACATTAAGCTTTTATAAGTCTTATGTGGGATACAGAGAGAGAAGAGAAGAGAGAGAGAGAGAATCCCCCCTCCCACTTTAAATTCTACAAAGGAGAGTATTAGTTCCTCTGGTACTATATGAAATAAAATTTCTGCAAGGTTATCATTTAAGATGATATTTGGCTTTTATTCCTCTGTGCTGATGTGGCAGGGGGGATTGCCTTATTAGTGAAAAGAGAGAATATATACTATATACTACTCAGCTTCTTTCCTCAAGCTTCAGTTGCCCTTGATCACTGTAAAAAGAGTGGGTGTCATCTGAAATGTGGCTCAGGAGTTTAAAACGAAAATGCTTAGATGGGGAGGGGGGAGTATACGCCTGAAAGGCTTTCCAAATGAGAAAGCAGTTCAATACAGTCCTATCACCATGCCTTCTTTTTTCTTAACTTTGAGCATGTGTATCACATTCTTTGACACTTTCAAAGGTGCTACCGTGTGTTTGATTCCAGTTTTTCAAGGTAATGAAATGTTATCAGATTTCTTGTCTCGCCACATTTGGATTAGGGTTACTGGCCCTGCTAGCATTGTAATGCATTGAAATGTAGCAGCTTAAGCCTTTGCCATAACTCTCTTCACATGTTTAAGTCATACTGTGTAAAGACTGAGGAAGAGAACTGGGATAGTGGGAAGGAAATCTTCATATGAAAGTTAGGAACATTTTTAACCAGTTCTAGTTGTATGTGAGATGTCATGAAAGAAGACATCTTGAAAAACCTTAACATTCTTGTTATGTGTTTTTATGAAAATTAAAACTACCAATCAGAAACCAGAACTTGGAACCATTGCTATCTTGGATAACATTTTCCTCTAGTATTGCTGATGTTCTAGTTATTAGTGGATGCTTTTGGAAAATGTTATCCAAAATAGTAGTGGTTCCAAGTTGTTCCATTTTCTTTCTGACGATGTAAAGAGTTGATTTTTGTAGATTTGAAAAGATGTCTAAATTGCTAAACATGATATTTGTCATTGTCCTCTAGGGATTAACCTCATGCTTGGAGTATATGTTCTTAGATCCTTTCCAATCTGAAATTCTCTGTGTCTTCTTCAATGTGCTTCATAAACAAATCCTCTATTTCCCTTCTTTCTATAGGTCTGTCTATTTATCCATCCCTCCCTCCCATCCTTCTTTCTTCAGTTACATAGTCAATCCTTTTTTACCCATCAATAGAGTTAAGTGGCTTCCTGATTCATCTCACCACTATCATTCTCTCTTCTACTACACTTTTACTTACTGACATCACCACATTGATATAGTGAGGAAGGCTGGGAAATAGTAGAAGATGAATGACATTAGTACCAGGTGCCTGTTCTTGATAAGGGAACTGTTGGTGTTGCAGGTAACTGATGCCATTGCCAATGTTGCTGAGGCCTTCTCTATATCTTAGTAGTCAATCATGAGTTAGTCATCAGAAGTTATCATCTATTTTTAAAAGGCATGTACGTATCCTGTCCTTCACCCTTGTCATGTCCTCCCTGGCACAACTCCCAAGCAGCACTAAAAAAAGTAAGACACACCACAAAATAAAAGGCAATCCAGGAGTTTAAGGGATGAGGAGTAGACACATTGATAGATAACCAGAGATATATAATTAGTAATGTGTGATACTTATACATGCCTAGATGTGTGTGCACACAAATGCAGATGCAAAAACTTAGTTACATTTTTGCAGGAAGCATGTAAATAATGATCTAAATATCACTGGAATATAGAGACTTTCACAGCCTACTATAATGGTCAGATCTTGCTGCTATCACCAAGCCAGTGGCATGTTAGCAGGACCATTGAGGACTTTCCTTGTGTCCAACAACATCTTTGCTGGCTTCTTGATTAGCACTTAAGCCCTCAATTGGCAGGAATGAAGGCTCCTAGCCTAGTTCTATGTGCCAGTTGGCAGACTTCTCTCCTCATTCATTCTGCTCTGACCTCATACTTCCCTTCAAATCCTTATTAATGACAGAAGGAACATCTTTCCTTCATCTTGCTCCAATTCCTATTCTCTTTCCTTCAGTATTCAGCTTTCTTCACCCATTTTGACCTATATAGACCTTGCCCTTTCTTAGATGTATTTATTTATTTTGAATATTTGTACTTTCTTAGATCCCTTCCACACTGCTGTATAAAATCCCACATTATCTGCTTTGAACTGGGTTATATGGTAGTGTGGACTCAGATAACCCAGCTAAAACCAGATATTGTTTATTATCGGCTTTGATATTCTGTCTTATATGACTGTGTGGAAGGGCCCTTAGTCACCCCGGATCAAATGATAGCATACTCTGAAACTTTCCAAATTTAATTGGGACAGTCCTAAATAATTTTCTGTCATGCTATTTTTATTACCTTTTAAAGTATCACATTTTATTTATCTTCTTCCCACTTCTCCCCCTGTACTCAACACAAAGAGAATATAATCTTGCTTTTTCCAGTAGAAAAAGAAATCTGCTTAAGCCTCTTCTAGCTTGTTTGTTTTTCCTCATACTAGTTTTGCCATTTTGGCCACAATTTAATGTTGCTTGGCTACATGCATCCAGGTTTTTATGGTGAAATGTTGGCTATAGTGGAATAATTTAGGTCAGCTCTATAGTATCACATAGGCCATGATTTGACAGGGAATGTGTGCCATGAAAGCAAAGGTATGAAAGGTTCTTTTCCGGGGAAAGCACTTGGGCTTAATGAAACTCCCTCCATCCCTCCATCCCTGGTAGTATCTAAACAGATGCTGATAGCCATCTGTCAAGAGTATTTTGATTGTGCATTTCTGCTTGGCAGAATGGAATAGGACTGGTTGGTCCTTGTGGTTTCATTCAACTGTACGACTTTGGGGCATACAAAATCATATAATCATTTTGAACAAAAGGATACATATTTTTAGAAGATCACTTGGGAAAATGTGTATCTGAACAGTGCAACAAAGATGTTGTTGGGATGAAACCTCTTTGATGACCTCCATGGACTCAGATGGATCTATATCAGGTTGCCCTCCTTGCTCTTTTCAGCTCCAAAGAAATAGGATATATACTAAATGAAGTATCCCTTATTCAACCTATTTTGGTCTCATTATTCTTATGGCCATCAGTGAATGCTTTTTAATGTGTGCAAAACACTGCTTAAAGTAATTTTAGTCTGGGTAAGGTGTATGCAAACTATTTGTTAAAAACATATATACACAAAAATGTGTTCATTTTTACAACAAAAAACCAAAACCACCCACCAACTCCCAAAATCCAAAGGATGAAGTGATAAACTGAACAGACTTTAAAGACTAACACATGACTAGTGTGGTAACTGAGTCACAAGCACACAAACAGCTTGTTATTCATTTCCTTTGCTCTATTTTTCATTTGGATGGAGTAATTCAAAGCTGCTAGCACAATGTTTCTTCAAGAATTATATATGGAAGACCACTAGGGATCTCTAACTTGGGAGAAAGCTAAATTGCTTTCTCTCCTTCTGTCTTACATTTGAGCACACTTCAGAGAACCAAATTTTGTAAAGTTCTGGATCAGCACTAATGATCAACACTGGGACAGGATCCAACAGCCAGCAGGCCATCCTGCTGTCCAGTGGTCTATTGCTTCAAAAGGAAACAATTGAGCTAGAAAAATTATTTCAAAAGAAAACAAAACTGCCGAGTTCATATATTTTCACAGATGCTGGAATCTGTTAAGCAGGGCAAACAAGTGTATTAAAAAAATGCTGACTGTGAACACAGATGTAGAAATATACCATTATTGCTTCAGCATTTGCTGAGCAAATGTTTTATTTTCAGGCATTATAGGTCAACCCCATGCTACCTTTTCATCACTCTTTTTCATTGAGCATGTCTTGCTGCAACCCTCAATGGGCAGTATTTCTGACATGGAATGTTCCATGGTCTCTGTATTCCATTATTGTTTTCTAATGCAACCAAAGGGCTTATTTGCTCAGTACAAAGCTAGACTTTTGTACCTATACAATTTAGAAATTGAAATAATATTTCTGTCTGTTTTGTGTGTTTCTTTAAAAAATAATTTGATTTCCACCTATTTTTTCTCTTTAGATTAGCCTTTTGGAATGCTTTTCTTTTCCACTCAGGCTTCATCTACACTGACCAGTTAATCCAGGGCCTGATCAAAGTAGAAATACTCCAGACTGGACCTGGAGTCAGCCGCACATACCATTTTGAACCCACCATTGGAGTCCAGCTGGTCCTAGACTACATAAGCCCAGCTGGACTGTCACCTTATCATATGTATCACTATTGCCACACCTAGACAGTTGCAAGTCTCTGCAAGAGTACCTGGCCATTGCCGGTCTCCCTTGCTCATACCAGCAGAGGTACTGATATTAGGAGGGAAGCATCCTACTACGCTTCTACTCTGGTTGGGGATGAGGCTTCAACAGGAAGTTCAGTGACATCCTGTGATGAGCAGCATGTCCATCTGTCTCTGAGCTGTCCTTTTGGTATCCTTGGACATTAAAAAAATGTAGGTGTGATGAGTTGCTGAATAGGACTCAGTCATGAAGTCCACACTGTGCCAAATGACTTCTCTTCACATGGGGATAAACTCGGTTGAGTCAGTTTAACCAATAATACCTACCAGAAGTGGCAGAATGTTGTAAAGAGAGACATGTTCCAACATATGTCTATAAGGGTTTTTAGGCCAATGTAGAACTCAGTTATGAAAATGTACAGAAAAAATCTGTACTGTAGATTACCATCGTGCTAAGCAGTATCATGACAGAAAGAGAACAGTTGTTCTTCCTTCCCCATCTTTAAAAACCCTAACTACAGATCACAGGGATAAAGAAGAAGGAATGGCACAAAGGACCTCTTCACACGGGCTTATTTTTTCAGCAGTGGCAGGTTTTTTGCAAGTTTGGCCACACAGCCCAACACACCACAGAATAACATTTCTGGGGCAGCTCTATGGCTGAACTGGGGGAAAACACACCTTGCCACCAATGCTGGTGGCCAAAGACAGGAGGCTTCCTGCCTTTCTTCACACTTTTCCCCATGTGATGAGGTATGGGAAAAGCCAGGATAGTGTGGGGCACAGGGGACAGGTCCCCATGCTCCCTGGATGGATGCTACCAAAATTGCTAGAATCTGCTGTGATTCTGGTGGCACGTGCAACAAGGTCAACAGAGAAACTAATCAAAGTGGTGGTTCAGGAACCAATGACGATCCCCAAATTGATGGTCATTTACCTGAACCTCCAATTTTCAGGGTTCTAGTTTCAGATAACAACATTATTCCTAATTAATTTACAATTGTAATGCCTGTAGCTAAACCTTCAAAATTGAAAAAGAGAATAAATTTCAAATAGCTAATTATCTGTAACTAGTTGTTTCAAAAATCTAATTCAGACACAGCAGGAAACCACTGTGTTGAAAAATAAGTAAATGTTTCCATCTTCTTGCTCAAGAGGATGAAATGTAGTAAAATCAACCCAACATGTTCCCACAGTATCAAAAATGTGAGTTGGAATTTCCAGCCAAGGGAGATGAAGACAATAATGGATATCTGGTGAGCCTTCATTATAATTAATGCAACCTTTCCATTGTGTTTAGGCACTCTTGATTAAAAGAACATATACATTACTGTCTGTCTGCTGGAGCATCTACACTGTAGAATCAATGCAGTTTGACACATTACTGTAATTGCATGACTCAAGGGTATGGAATCATGGGATCTTTAGTTTAGTGAGATCCCCAGCACTAATTGCAAAGAAAGTTAAAAATCTTGTAAAACTACAACTCCCAAGATTACATAGCATTAAGGCTTGGCCAGTAAAGTGGAGTCAATTTGTATTAATTCTACAGTGTAAAATCACCCTGTGTTGTGTTTCTGGAAACACTTTTGAAGGCCTTTGAAGATTATTTGTTTACGGGAATTGGGACTTGTACAATGAGCTGGAATTTCTATTTCTTATTTTTGTTATATTATTGTGCTTTGTAGTTGAGTTTTTATGCCTTGTGCTTCTATGTGGTTGTTGTGTTGTGTGCACTCTGTTGTTTCTGACTTAAGTTGGCTTGAGAGCACCAAAGCTATCATATGCTACACTGGCTCCATTTTAATTGTTTTTAATCTTTTGGTAATTTAATCATTTTTTTTTAAAAAAAAGTAGTTTAAGCAGTTTCTGTTGCTAACTTTTTTAAGCAATCTTAGTCTTGAACTGGAGAAACATCAGGATAAAAATGCAACAACAAAAACAACAAAACTGCAGCAATAATATTGTCTACTCATGAACACCAGGAACTGCATTAAATCAGGTCAGATCATGTTAGATCATTCAGTTCAACGTATTGACAAGAAATTTACATAGACGGGATTTGAAATAGGGACCTTTTTCAATGCTGTACCCCCTTTCCAATTGACAAAGGCTGAACTATAAGGAGTACACACCTCTTAAAATGTCTTTCTTTCTGCAGAAGCCATTAGTGATAACAACCCATGCTAGCTTTCAGCTCTCGGGAAAAACTTTCAATACCGGGTATATTCTACAGCAGCCATTGAGACATTTCAGCGCCTCCTCAGAGGCCAAAATAATTCTGAGCTTTCCTCAGTTACAGTGACTTTCTCAAGTGACAGTGACTTTCTCAGTGACTTTCTCAAGTCATCTGTTGTTCTCTATTTCAGAATATTTAATAAATAATCATTCACTAAAGGCATCTGTATGTAGTGCTGTTTCTCATAATCAAATAATCAGCAGATGGAAATCTCCAATGCAAGCCTTCTAGTATTGTTGCATTAAATAAATACAAGCAGTTTCTTTTCTTTTCCAAGAAAGAGTCTATGCCCAACCACCAGTGCTTCGCATCCACAGATGTCTGGCAGCAGCTTTATATTTGTTTTTGAATTGTTTGGCTATGTTTGTTTGTATGGGATTATGGCTTCAATCGTATGCAAAATTTCTGGGTAGTGAGTTTCACTGCACACTGTGAGTGACATATCGGGGTCAACTTCCATCAGATTTCACCGTCTAGCTGCAATCCTAAACAAGCCTTCCAGTGAATCAAATCCTTTGAATGCAACAAGTCTTACTTTAAAGCTGATATATGTAGTATAATTATAATAATTTATTACTCTCCAGTAAGATGGCATGGGGGACATGTGACTTCTAAATTAATACTGGTCAATACAGTTAGTTAGTAGAGAGAGATGATTGGAGGTGAAATCAAGTGACACCTGAAGGGCCACACTTTGCCATCAATACTGATCAATATAGTTAGTAGTGAGGCATGATTGGAGGTGTAATCGAGTAACACATGAAGGGCCACATGTTGCCAGCACTGCAGGGGTAAAATTAGTATTCTAGTTTTGTTCATGTGGTGGCCAAACAGGATTCCTTTAAATGATTCTGCTACTCTCAAGGTAGTATCAGTAACTTAGGCTCTTGGCAAAAGGCTCAAACTATATATATTGGTACATCTGGCTCGGTATCATATCCTCTGCTCTACAATTATGCATTTTGAAATTAAGAGTTGAGCTGTTTACTGGAATAGATGCTTAGATACTTTTGAGAACCATGATTGTTGTTCCCCTATATGTAACACCCAATGGCCAAAATCCAATCATTAGTCCTGGCTAGAGTAAACCCTTTCAATCCAGGAAGTTTACCTATGCATAGAGTTACAATTCAACCATTGGCTGCATATGTCTACCAACAGGATATTATTCATTAATTGTACACTACACCTGGCTGCAAACCTATCTCCTTTGTCCCCAGAATACTTGAAAGTAGTTACATGTCTGTAGAAAAGTCAGCATGGCCTCAAGAGACAATGAAAAAAATCTGTGAAGTTTATGTGTGTCAGGGATGGGGCAGAGCAAAACTCAGATGGGCATTCTACAATGCCACCCTGAAACATGAGGCCAAGGCACAAAATGGTTTGTGTTTCTACAGATATTCAAGGATCAATTCTTCTTGCCTCAGTTAAAAGGAGAAGACAGTGAACATTTTCAAAAGCTCTGACTGACCTTCTACCCTCACAGCAGACTGAGTTAGATGGCCAAATAATCTAACATAGTTTGAAACAGATTCCTGTGTGACTACATCACTGAAGTCAATGATAATCAATTTTTAGAAACAGCAGCGTGAGCAAAAAGGTACATACTTCTGTAAAGAGTAGTGGGGGGAAAAAAATGAAGCTGCACTGTTTTTGGCACCTGCAAAATTGGGGGAAACTGTCGATCTGTTCCATCTTATTCATGCAATAAATGGAATGCAGTGAGTTTTCACTTTTTAGTAAACTTAGTAAGGTTTGGGTATACAGTGCACAGTAAAGTGGGAGCTTATTGTCTTTGCAAACAGCACAGAGTTGAAAGAGTTAATGTGCATTACTTCTAAGCTTCGAAGTTCAGTCACAAAGTGGGGAAAAAACACCTCCACTGTGCATTATAAGACATATTTGAAGTGTCAATCAAGGTGCTGTTTACCGATCCACCCACTCTGTTAAAGTCCTGCTGTCTGGAACATATTGGGCGGTTTTTCATTTGCCTGAGCTGACAGATACAGATTGTGACAAGTCTCATATGGGGACTGCAGCCTGAGGGTGTAGCAAGGAAAAGAACTGATGAATTCAAAATTAATGGTAGAAAATGTCATGAATTACCAGTCTAGTCACCCACAGCTTCTTTCATTTTTTGCTTTTAGCTTCATGAAATTAGAAACAGCTTTTAATATACCAGTGTATAAAGTGTGTGCATGCGTGCGTGCACGCACACACGCACGCACACACATTTAGGATCTTTCCCCACTCAATTCCTCTGTCTTCAGATTATGCATGATTATATTTAAGTGGAATAGTTCAAGGTTAAAACTCAACCAGGAATGAGATGTGGCCCTCCAAAGGTTTTGGGGCTACAATGTCTATCAGAACACATGAGCAAGAATAATGCAGACTACAGGAGAGCTACAAATGACCTATTTCTCTGACATGTGCAACATTCTCTGAGATAATTATTTTTGGAAAAACAATGGCCAGCTCTTAAAGAGACGTCTTAGGTTCCATATGCACAAGCTATAAATCCCAAAGTGGACGAGCAGTCACTTCTAGGCGTTCACATGATGTCTCAAGTCTTGTAGGGTAAAATCAGTTTACAAATATTAGGAAAAATCAGAGAATGCTCCAGAATTTCTCTGAATTTCCAGGACAGCCCCACATTTCAGTGTGGTGTGAATAGCTGGGCCAGTTTTAATTTGAATCAGCCTAGCTATTCACATGGTCCACTAGGACCATTCTGTTTTCCCTGTGCTTCTCAGCATGGGGAAAACAGGATGACACTTACATTTTTTGCACTTTATCACACCCTCCTTCCCCCCTTCTTTCTCCAAGTCACACGGGAAAATTTTCTGTCATCAGCTAATATGTCCAGCAACAGACAATTGCTCTCTAGAGCTCAATGACTGCTGCCACTGCAAGAAAAAAAAACACACTTAAAGGTGCCTATCCAGGACAGCTTAAAAATGTTTGGCCTGACTGGATGGTTGGAACTCTATCCTGCCACTCCAGCAGGATAGAGACAGGCAGTATACCTCCCCCCACTACAATCCCCCGAGACTGGTCCAGACTCTTGAACCAGCCTGTATAGAAGGATCCATAGAGAAAGCAACAGTGATACAGTTAATTAGTTTTCAGTATCCAATAAAAATCTCCTCATCTCTTATCCCCTATTCTAAAATCTCTGAGATTGCACCTCCAATCATGTCTCACTATATTGGAAAGAGGAGAAAATTGTCCCTTCTCTTTCACTCCTAAAATTTCCTTAATATTTATCTAAAATTCATGTGTTTGAACATTTGGTCTAATGTCAGCTCTTTCTCCTTATGTATCCCATGTCTACCTGAGCTTAAGATGCTGTGGTTGCATACATAGCACAGAATTAGATTTTTCCTCCCTGCTAACTGGGAGGGGGACTATGGTTGTGGGACCAGGCCTTTGGGCAACCTGACAATTAGATATGGAAACCAGATGGATAGGACTGAAAGGACTGACAATTGTGGAATTGGAATTTAAACTATGAGATTGTGAAACGCTGACCGTCAATGAGGTTTGTATTGGTTTTATTGCTTTTATTGCTTTTACTGGTTTTATGGTTGTTTTTGCCTATAATAATTGTTGTTTTCTGTTAATTGTTGTGATTGCTAGAATTGCTGTTTTGTTAACTGATATTATTGTCTTTTGCTGTTATGTGATGCGAGCATCTAATTGTGCCTTGCTTTTGTAAGCCGCCCTGAGTCCCCCCCCCCCCCCCCCCGGGTGAGAAGGGCGAGGTAGAAGCAACCAAAATAAATAAATAAATAAATAAATAAATAAATATTTGCTGATCCACAGTGAAGTAGGCCTGTTAAGAAATAGTCCTGGCTGGGATTACTTTAAGCAGGGTGGGGCTAGCAAATTTAATAGACACAGTCCCCACAACCCTTGCATTTGCTCTTGAGCAGTGGCCCATCCGCTCGCCCTAAAAAAAAGTGTACCTATGGGTTGATTCTGGGCTGGGAAGGAATCCCCCCCTTTATGGTTTTTTTTTTTGGCCTACACTGTTTAAAAATGGGTAATTGGTTCGGGTGGAGCTGTAAATAGGTTGTCCTGTGGGAAACTGAGATGGAGTTCGCATCTTGGTATGCATCTAAAGTGCCCTGTTTTGGTGAAGGCTAGGAACAGGAACCCCCGCTTGTGTGTTCGGACAAATGGGAGCAAATGGGAATGGCCTTGGAGCTGTGTGTGAATTCTAGCTCCACTGAAACCTTGTGACTTGGGGTTGGAATACTCTAAGAAGCTTCCCAAAGGGTTCACCTTGGAAACACCTACAGCAAAGTTGTTCTTACGGGACTCAGATGTTTCAATTAGCTGAAAAAGAGGTCTGGGAGGGTGTACTGCCTCAATATATCACACATCAAATTCCTTTCCCTTTAATGTGTTTATTGCAGTACATGAAGAAGATATACATAGATAAACTTAATAAAGTTGTCCTTAGTTATTCCCATATGGTTATCTAATCTCATTATTTCATTGGTGGGGGAGCAATAGGCCATGATAGTAGGAGTTCCATGTGTGAAATGTTTGATTTTTCAACAAAGCATGTGAAAAGGTGATTCATCATCCTTAAATGGGAACAAAATAATAAAGTTCTGCCCTGTTTGCACATATATCAGTGGGCATTTATCACATCACATGTAATTTTATGAGTATGGTGGAGGGCACCTCTCTTGTTACTGGGTCAAAGTGTTCATCTATATATTTGCCCCTTAACCCCTGAAATAACGAGACAGACAACAAAGGTATGGATTCAAATTGGGCAACTTTTATTAAATGTTACCTATTTAACTTTACCTGAACTAAACTAAGTGTCAAGGAACTTGGTGGCAAGCTGAGGCATCGTCCCCAGCAACTGAGTGTGTGATGACAGTGTGCCCTGGATCCCCAACCGGGCAACCTGAAGGTAAAAGTCTGGAGAAGCCTGTGTCCAATTATTGATATCAGCTTCTCTCTTTACTGGGCCAATTGATGTCCCCTCACCCATTTGTTGACTTCTAGGTGAGTGTTTGTTGTACAGTGCCCCCCACCCTTAATGGGTGCCATGTGTATACCTCCATGTCAGTGTTTTCCTGAACTATTTATGCTGGCCTATTTAAACCAAACCACTCCATCTAGCCCCTAATAACAGTATAGGGTAGGCGAAAAAACCCCCCAGAACATGAGAGGCAAAAAATTCCTACCCGGCTCCAACGGGCAACCAACATTATACTGTCAATGGGCGGGAGTGGCGGGCGGATAGTCTGACAAGACTGAAGGTAAGGGGCTGGCTCACGTGACAAGCCAGCCCCCGCCCCCCTTCCAGGAGGTTCTAACAGGAACCTCACATTCTCTCCCTTCAGGGGGTGGGGCAAATCGCTCTCCCCACCAACTGTGTTGGTGTGGAGAGTCCCTTGCCCCTTAACCCCTGAAATAACGAGACAGACAACAAAGGTATGGATTCAAATTGGGCAACTTTTATTAAATGTTACCTATTTAACTTTACCTGAACTAAACTAAGTGTCAAGGAACTTGGTGGCAAGCTGAGGCATCGTCCCCAGCAACTGAGTGTGTGATGACAGTGTGCCCTGGATCCCCAACCGGGCAACCTGAAGGTAAAAGTCTGGAGAAGCCTGTGTCCAATTATTGATATCAGCTTCTCTCTTTACTGGGCCAATTGATGTCCCCTCACCCATTTGTTGACTTCTAGGTGAGTGTTTGTTGTACAGTGCCCCCCACCCTTAATGGGTGCCATGTGTATACCTCCATGTCAGTGTTTTCCTGAACTATTTATGCCACAGATTGGGGGCAAATGTCCATTTCGCCCCCATCCCCCACCAAGCCCCTTAAAACTTCCTGAATGCCTAACTGCAAATCAGCTAAAAATTGTGCGTTACCCAAATCGGTTAAATGTACACCATCGGAACGATAAAACTGTGTCTTGTCATGTGTGATGTCCTTATGTGGAATGTAAGACCCCCTGCCCCGTGCTAAAGCCGTGCGCACGGCCCGGTTCACACGCTTTCTGGCCTTCTCGAGTTTCCTGACATCACCACCTCCTGGCCACTGAAGGCATGGAATAATGGCCGACCAAGCGATGTGAACCCGGGGCCATGCCTGCCAGATCTTCAAAATGTCAGCACGGGCTTGAAGATACAAGGCCCTGCCGTTAAGCAGGCCAAGATCATTACCTCCAATATGGAGCACCAAAATATCAGGAGTGGGCCTGCTCCTGTCCTGGAACAACAAGGGAACCAAACCGTCCCAACGAAGGCCCCGAACACCCTTCCACTCGACCAATGCAGTGGAAGCGCAACCCAGATGCTGGCCAAAGGACGAGTTCCTGGCGTATCTCTCCGCCCAGTGGACATAGCTATGCCCACAAACAAGGATTCTCCATCTATGCGCCAGCCTGGCAAACTCTGAAAGAGAAACAACAAACTCACACAAGTACCGAGCGAACATAACGCCTATAAGCGTCTGATTTCCACCTGCCTATTGATTTGATGGCCTCCTCATTGAAACCCAATTGTGCTGCCGAAGATGCTGCTCCAATTCGAAAGGAGTGAGTACCAAATTTATGAGAACCCAACCCCAGCATCTTCAGCGCCCTGTCAGTAATGGCCCAAAACTGGTATTTTGTGAGGGGAGTGGAATCCTGATGACAAAACAAATATCCTCCCGCCTGAGCCCTGACTTGAAAGAACTGTGCCATAGCCGAAACAGGGCAAAGCTCAGGGTCGCTGCATCTGGCTAACGTAATTATGGCGCCCCTGGCTTGCTGGTCCGTCTTGGATGAACGTACTAAAATTTGGAGGGTGTCATGTGTAAGTTTTATATCCGACAACACCAATGCCCGCTGAGAGACATCCCTCTTTGACATGGCAACTAACTCACTTATCCTGAGAGCAGCGAAAAAGGCCGTCAAGGCCGCCGCATGGAATAACCGCTGCTCATACTCGGACTGACACACCCTGGGCCACGTTCCCTTTAATCCCTTTAAAATTGCGGGAGACAAAGGTTCCCTTTTATCTTGCGATGGACCCCGCTGGCGTGCCCAACCCGCAATGATCTTATGGAGGCGGAAATCGTTTGTGGGATCCGAAAAACCCTGCGCTTTTGACCAGTAGGCCAACGCCGACAGCTGGGACTTAATAGTGTGCGGCGCTAGGCCCCTTCTGTGCGAGTACACACAGAATTGCGCCAAATGTTCGTAAGGAATCGGTACTGTAGACGGTAACTGATAAAACTGTCTAAAATCATGAAACTCCTCCACCACCCTCAGGTAAGACTTCCGTGAACTTGGGGCTAACGCTAAAGCCATACCCATTACCGCCTCGTCCCTCCAACCTGCCAAAGATGGCCTGGCATACGCTGTGGATGAACGTCGGCGTTGGGCGCGAGTTGTCTGAAGCGCTCCATCTGCATACGAGATAGAGCGTCAGCCAAAGAATTGTCTATACCCGCTATGTGAAAGGCTTTAAACAAGATGTTATGCCTCAAGCAATGCAACGTAAATTGCCTGAGCGCCCCCATCACCCTATTGGATTTGGAAGTCAACGTGTTGATAACCTGAACGGTAGCAAGGTTATCGCACCAAAAATGAACAGTCGAATTGGCAAAGGCCTTAACCCATACTGTAACAGCAACAAGTATGGGAAAAAATTCTAAAAACGTTAAATCTGCTGTAATCCCCTGCGTGTGCCAACTGTCCGGCCAGACTTCGGCGCACCAGTGTCCCTGAAAAAACACCCCAAAACCAACTGCCCCTGAAGCATCGGACGCCACTTTAAGAGCGTCCTGCAGCCTTAACTCCTGCCTCCAGAATGAAACTCCATTAAAACCATCCAAAAATTCCATCCAAATGGACAGGTCCTCTCTAACTGAACGAGTAACCCTGATCCTGTGATGAGGCATTTTAACTCCTGAAACGGCATTACAAAGCCTCCGTAAAAAAGCTCTCCCCGGGGCAACCACCCTACAAGCAAAATTTAAATGTCCAATTAACTCCTGAAATTCTTTTAAAGTGGCCTTTCTACGGCCCAAAAACTGCTGAACCCGGCCCGTCAAGTCTGCCACTTTACAAGGGGGCAACCTGGAATATTGCTGAACCGTATCCAACTCAATCCCCAAAAAAGTCAAAACCTTTGCTGGGCCCTCTGTCTTTTCCTCCGCCAAGGGAACCCCCAACTCCTGTGCCAGCCCCTGAAATGACTCGAGCAACCCCTTGCAGTTGCCCGACCCGGAACGCCCCACAAAAAGGAAATCATCCAAATAATGGGTGACTCCAGACATTCCGGATTTGGTCCTAACGGCCCAATCCAAAAAGGTGCTAAATTGCTCAAAGGCCGCACAGGAAATGGAGCACCCCATGGGAAGGGCTCTGTCCATGTAGAAGAAACCACCGAATTGAAACCCCAGCAGCTCAAAATCCGCCGGATGAACGGGAAGCAAACGAAATGCCGACTTAATGTCGCACTTCGCCAGCTCAGCCCCAAGCCCAAACCGACGAACCAGCTGCACGGCCGAATCAAACGATGCGTAATGAACGGAGCACTGCTCTTCCGGGATCGCATCATTCACCGACCTGCCCTTGGGATAGGACAAGTGATGAATGAGGCGATATTCCCCCTGAGTTTTCTTGGGTACTATCCCCAGAGGTGATACCCGCAACATCGGCGTTGGTGGCGCCGTAAATGGGCCCAAAACTCTGCCCTCTAAAACTTCTTTATCTATCTTACGCTGAACTAACTCCTCCATCCCAATAACAGATTTCAAATTTGGGGATAGAGTTTGAAACCGGGGACCTAACGCCGGAATATGAAAACCCTCCGAAAAACCTTCCCATAGGTATTTGGCCGACCCCCTATTTGGGTACTTATCTAACCAAACCTTCAACTGATCTAACTTAATTGGGCTGGGACCCTTTTGGAACTGGGGCCTGTCCTGAGGGCTTTTTAACAAATTGGGTGTCCCTAGGATTCCCTCTCGCAGCTCTCCCTTTAGGGCAATTTCTGGACGGGTGCGTGCCATAACAGATTGCACACGAGTGAGCATATCGGCATCCCCTACGTGAACAGGCTCCCTGAGCAACAAATTCCCAACAAAGAGGCTTTTGCCGCTGAGACTGCTGCTGGGGAGCCCCCTGCCGAAAGGGCTGCCCTGCCTTATTCTGAATAGTGTGCCCACTATCTGCTTTCAAGGCAGAGGAAGCCCTAGATGGGTTCATCACCTCTATCCAAATTTGATCATCAATTAAATCCCAACGCTTGTCAGGATGGGAAGCCGCCTCGGTTCTAAACCGCCTATCATACTCCAGCCAAGCGTTAGGAGGGCCACTGACGTAAGCTTTATTAATGATATTCTGATACTGCCACAAGGCCGTAGCCCTTTCCGGGGCAGCATCAGAAAGCAGGTTGGCATACATCGTAAAACAAGGGAGCCAATTTTCCCAATTCTGCTCAACCTTGCGCTTCTTGATCTTCTCCTTACTGTCCTCATCTAACTCCTCCTTCTCTTTCTTATCCATATCCCGAAAGTATAAAGAAAAGATATCCACATATTCGTTTCTTAATATTTTCTCCATTGTTTTCGAAGCCAAATGAGAACCCAGACCCGAAAGGCTAACAGTAGGTGTCGCCTGCGGAGGCCATTTTGCAGTCCCCCAAAATTTACTTGCTTCCCCCGTTCTAGCCGATTCTAAGGTGACAGTAACAGGCTTAACCGCCTGAGCATCGGCAACCTCCTTATTCTCCCCTATCTTGGGGTCCACACCCCCCTCTGGCGGAATCCCAACTGCCACATGTGACTGCGTCCCCACCACCGATTGCGCCCGCCCCTGGCCCCATGGCCAAGCAAGTGAGGCAGAAGTAGATGTTGATGTAAGTGTGGCACATGCTGATGTGAGTGTGGTGGAAGTACCTGCTGGGACAGCCGTCACCAACTGCTCACGTCCTGCTACATCGGCAGCAGCAACACTCGACCCAACCGACTGAGTGGACCCGGCCACGGCACTGGATGTGGAGGCCAATGCCGTGGGCTGACTGGGTCCGGCCACAGCAGCCGCTGAGGAGCCAGATGAAGCCTGCACAGACGGATGAACTTCGGGGCTGGTGATGGTCTGCACCGCCGGAGACACCAAAGAAGAGCCCTCCGCAGACCCCGGAACCACCGGTTGTTCAGGAAGCCGGACCGCCCTTTCCGCCCCCGCGGCTGAGGTTGACTCTATAATAGAAACCCGGGACAGCAGAGATTTAAATAGCTGCCTCTTACTAACCCGGCGAGTGGAGCTTGCAGCAGCCCCACCCAAACCAACCCCCCTATTTTGTTCTATCTGATTAACGCGCTGCAGAAGGGCCTCCAAATCTTCCATGGACACCCCATCTTCATCTGACGACGACCCGTCCTGGCGCAAAGGGCGCTTGCGACCTGACTTCTCGGCGGGGCCCTTCCCCTTAGGACCCCCCTTGTTCTTCTTAGAAGGCATCCTACAACACGAAAGAAAGAGAAAAAACTCATGAGCCCTCACTCCGTACCCAATGCACGGTCCTTCTCCTAGCATCATCCCCCACCTGATGCCCAAGCAGTATAACTAGCCAGCACACCATCTAATCATAGAATCAAAGAGTTGAAAGAAAACATAGTTTGCAAGTGTGACCGCCATGGCCCCATAGAATCAAAGAGTTAGAAGAAACATCATGTGCGTGTTAAAGCGTATCAGCGTAGAGCTACAGAATCAAAGAGTTGGAAGAAGCACCATGTGGGTGTTAAAGTGTGACAGCCATAGAGCCATAGAATCAAAGATTTAGAAGAAACCATGAGGCACCCTATAGCCCTCTATATGGTGCCCCCGCCACACCTCATCCCACCTATGGTGCCTAAGGACCATTATTTAGAGAGTTCAAACCACCCCCCGGCATACAACACAATATGACACAGCAACCACAACTCCCCTTTTGAACACATTATTAGTGGTATTATTATGCCCACCCTTATCAAGCTCATTGATCCCCTAAGCTTATAAGGGGATATTGGGGACACTTAAGAGTAACAGAGCTGGTTGCTTGTTAATGTGGAGAGCATGGGAATAGTGTAGAACCGTCTTTAATAGAGTAATTTGCCCCCAAAAAGGAAGATAGGGGACAATGTGAAGCTAAGGAGAGAATGTGCACAACATAAGGACTACCCAACATCCCCCCCAAACAGGATGACTCCTATAAACAAGGCTTAATGCCACCAGAATTGATGATAAGGCGCCCAACTGCGTCACTGCCACCCACAAAATGGCGACGGCAGCCTGCATCAAAAACGCCAGCCAAAACGGCCCAAAATGGCGGCCGCAGCCGCCAAAAGCCCTGGAGCGGCAAAAACGGCCCCAAAATGGCGGCCGCAGCCGCCAAAACCCTTGCAACTGCGACACAAGTTAAAATGGCGTCCGCTGCAAAAATTATCTGCGCGCCATCACCAAGCGCCTGGCGCAAGCGCACAAAAAGGCGCCCAGAGGAGCCAAACAGGCAAACAGCCAAGCGCATAAAAGGCGCCCCAGAGGAGCCAAAAACCGGCAAACAGCCTGGCGCTCCAAAATGCGCGCCGCCTCCCCGCGCCTGGCGCGAGCGCGCGGAAGGCACCCCGGGGAAAAAGCCGCACCGCGCTCCTCACATCCGCGGCGCGCGCTTGGAACGCGCCGCGGGCCTCCCCTCGCCCAGCCTTGGCCCCCAGCGCCCTCGCAGGGAGCCCGCCGGAGGAAAAAAGGGGGGGGCGGCGAGGCAATGAGGCCGGCGGCCAAGGTCTTCAGGCGCAAACTGTACGCTGCCTGACTCGCGGGCCTGCCGGCTGTGCAAAAAGGACGGCGAGGGAAACGGCGACCGCCGATCCCGCGCCCCGTCTCCTCTCTTCAGGCCGAAGCTCCACGCCAGCTACCCAAGGGGAAGGAGAGCAGCGCCCTCCTTCCCAACCAGCTGCAAGACCGACCTGGAGCTTCACAATATACGTCTTGTCTCTTCGGATAGTCTGACAAGACTGAAGGTAAGGGGCTGGCTCACGTGACAAGCCAGCCCCCGCCCCCCTTCCAGGAGGTTCTAACAGGAACCTCACATTCTCTCCCTTCAGGGGGTGGGGCAAATCACTCTCCCCACCAACTGTGTTGGTGTGGAGAGTCCCTTATGGAATGTAGGGGGGAAGAGAAACTCCAAATATTGAAAATATGTTGACGTTAGACGCAATGCATATCAGATATATTATTGGGGCATTTCACAACAATAGGAAAAGTACACTCAAAGTATATTGTCCTTGAAATAAGTATCTTTTTTCAGCATGTGGAATTTTCTCTATTTCTTTTCCTGTTTATGTTGCTGACCTATTTCTTTTTTTCAACCAAGCATTTAAAACAGGCATCTATGTTTCCATCCCAATTTCCCAAATCTCCCAGACTGCATGCCTAAATACCATGCTAGTTGAGGACTCTGGGAATTGTAATTTTCAAAGTAGTGGTTATATATTTTGAACTTATTGCCCTTTCTAATTTTTTTTTGCTCCATCATTTACTGTAAATATAGATTTTGGACTTTGTTTTTTATAAAGTGTCATGCATCATGATTGCAAAGAAGTGAAAGATAACTGCAAAAGATCAACAGGGCCAATGCGGTAATTATGAAGGTACCATTATGTAGTGATGTAAATCTTTGCTTATCTCATTCTTGAATGGGAGAGTTTAAAAAAATCAAGTTTTCCTCACTGAGAGGGTTTAAATCTTTTTCTGTCAGGTGAGAATTTTTTGAGGTGAAAAGAGGGTTTTTTTTCTTTCCAAAATATATTTTTGTATAGAATGCTCTTTTTTTGTCTGAAAAGCAGAGAATTAAAAAAAAAATGCAAGGAAGCATTTATGGTTTTCCAGTCACTGAAGGACAAACAACAACAACAACAATCCTGCAGTGATTGGGAATTTTGATGTATTACCTCAATGTTTTGAGACATTATTTTTTGCTAAGAGTAAGGGAATGAATAAATTGGGTTTTTTTTTTTGAAGATTCAATCCCTAATTTACCAGTAGCATTTGTATCTTAATGTAATTTAGCTTTGAACAGATTGTAACATCAAACATCATACTTACAAACCTCAACATTATTCTGTTTTTGCCAGCAAACTTATATATTATGTTTCAAAGTTACACAATATCAGTTGAAGCACAATACTATTATTATAGTGAAGACTAAACCGGCAATACTCAGCCATTTTCTGTCCATATTGTGATAAATCATAACTAACCAGGGTCAACACTTGCACAATCTTATAAGCATTAGTCTTTTATCTGCCAAATAATTCTACAAACAAGCTGTTTCTTTCATTCTGATGCATGAGAAATATGATAACATTCATTTTCCTTTTGGGTTGGCCATCAAGCAAAAAGAAAATATAATTGTACACACTTTTTTGTTTCCCACTGTCATTAGACTGCCAACTCTGTACCAGTTGAAAAAAACCCAGAATTTTTGATATCTATTATAAAGCAAAGTTGAGGGAAGATAAAACAATGTCTGTTTTATGAAAAGAGAAGCAAAATGTTTTAACTTCAGAAGGAGGAGATTGTGTTAATTAGACATATGTGAAAATGCAGCATTTATCTGCTGCCTGTCAGCAAACATCTGCTACAGAAGATGCTTTCTGGTTTTCAGTGTTCTGCATGTGCAAGATGGTAGAAATAGGGAGCTGGTGGGCAAGGATTGGATAGAAAGCTGAAGATTTCTTTTTGCTGTAATAACATTAGTGAAATGCAAATAGGACTTTAGCTCTCTCCTTGGCTCACAGAACACCACACAATTTGTTCCAGATGTAGCTTCTGCAGGCACCTACACATCAGTGTTATACACAAAACATGAAGACTTATGCTACACAGATTGTCTTCAAGCATTACTGTCTGAATGTGTATTATTTGGAAGGAAAATTGGGTCTATCATTAGACAGAATATGGAATCCGCCACAGGCTATAGATATTAGGTTTGGAAAAGGATAGCAAAATGATATATACTTGTCAATTACAATTATTTGCTATTTTTATCCTTCTGGTTATCTCTTTTAGTAGTAGTAGTAGTAGTAGTAGTAGTAGGGATTGTCGGGAATGATTACAGGTTCTAGTGGGATTTTCCATCTCTGGTATAAGGTACCCTGAGCTACTCCCTAGATATTATACACCTGATGCTTAGGTTAATCTTGCCTTGCATAAGTGGTGGGCAATATTTGCTACCACAACTTGGACAGACGTGTCTGGGAAGACCAGTTTACATATTAAATAACTAATTATGATTATCCCTGCCAGACTGTGGAAATCTGTTTATGTCATCTGAAAAGCAATTCTTTTTCCCCTATTTATATTTTCCCTATTTATATGTTCTCCCAAACAGTCACCAAGTGTACAGTCACCAAGTGCCATGGAAAGCTAAGAGGACCCAGCAAATAGAAAATTAGACAAGCACTTCATCATTTCTCTTTACAAAACATAATCTTGCTTTAAAGATTTCATTAGGTGTGACGTTACAAAAAACATGAGGTAGGAAAGAGGATATTCATAATTTCTTGAGCTGGAATGGGTAAGTGGGGTCTGCTGAAAACAGATTGAATGTCAATTAGCAAATGATGGCTGGAGTAGCTGAAGAGCCAAATGGTTTGCTAATCTCCCAGTAAGCAGTGACTGGTGGATTCCATTTTAGTTATTCAGTTACAGAAATTTTAAAGTCCCTGTCTAGAACAGGGATTCCTAGACTTTTCCCACTTGCAATCCCTTATTGACTTAAACTGATTACTCTAGAGCACTGCTTCTTAAACTGTGAATTCCAACTGTAGATGGGACCTCCTTAGCTCTATGTTGGGGTCATGAAAAAATTGAAAACAATAAAAGGTTTCTGAATGCCATTTAGTGGCTGTTTTAGACAATTACTAAAATTTGTTAGCTACAACTTGCAGTATACAATGGACTCGGCAGAAAATGCTTCAGCTGTACTTCATAAAAAGGAAAATCTACCTATTTTGCAAGCCTTAAAATGTTGATTTATTATTGGTAAATGTCTGGTTTTATACCAATTTATATACCTGTATTCCTGGGGTTGTGTAAACATTTCTTTGTCAGAAAGGGATCACAAGTGGAAAATATTTAAGATGCCCTGTTCTAGAATATTGAACCAATTTGAAGGAGAAGGCTAAGTACCATGGATAGCTCCTTTGAAATTCAGCTATTTTTTTTCACCACTAACAGAAAAACTACTAGTTACAATTTCTACAATTTTTGGATTTGGACTTGTGGCCTGAAAGTTGATCCAATACCCCTTCATGAACAATCTTGTACAAACAAGATAATAGGCATTAAAAATTAACAAGTGCTTTAGGTGCTGTCAAATCATTTCCTCATATGGTGACCTTATGAAGCAGTGTTCTCTAAGTTACCTTGTTGTAAATCATCATACCTATCTCTTAATTCATGCACACATTCTGATCTCTCTTCCAATTTGTCGGATACAGCAATCAATCCTTTCCTAATTGTTCAGAGCAAATAAAATCCATGTTTTCATGTGTCTCCAGTGATTATGAAGAATTCAATGTTGTCCCTCAAACTCTCTTGTTGTACTTAATCATGCCACCTTCTTGTGTACATAGCATCACATTTTTAACAGGAAAAAGCCATGATGCTGTTGATTAGTAATTAAAGAAATCTGAACCAACACTCAGGTGCCCATAGGAATGCAAATGAAGGCTTGTGTGTTAGCTCAGACAGAGGTTAGAGTGTGTAATTTATTTATGAGTTAATGAATTAATGCATGAGAATCTGGAGGTGGTTAGGGGATCAAGGTTTCCTACTATATAATCTTTGCTTGGGAAAAATGTATAGTGCAGTGGTTTGTTAGGCTGCATCCAGCTGGTGATTAAAACACTTTGACTGGAGCCAGATTGGTTTGCTTATTTTTGCTATGTGCACCTCTGAGCCAAATGTGAGGAGCCTCTGTGAGCTTGTCATAATGTATCTATTTGAGCGAAGTCATGGGATCTTTTGAAAACACTTTCAGAATTACCCCAAATAAACTTTCTCCTTGTGTCAGTTGTTTGTTACTTTATTCAGCTGCTTTGAAATCAATGCACAATGCAAGACTATCTATGTGCTGTAATGTTTTAGCTTCAGTGCTGACATATTTCTATGAACCAGAAGAATGTGTGTATGTAGCAGGCAAGAATATAGCAATAGAGAGGAAAGTATTTCTCCCCCAATAAGACAACCCCCACCAAAAAATTGCGCCTTACATTTCTAGCATACCAGAACATGCCCCATTGAAAACCATTTAATCCAGAAATCTCATATTTGCTCTGTTTAGGTTAGACTATATTTTATATACTTACCTGAAATTTTAAGTCAATACAATCCAAGTAATTTGGAGGCTGAAGGAAAAATTCTTAATGGTGATAATGAGCTCATTCTTCCCCTCTTAGTTACATCCCTCCTAGTAGGAGGGTATGCAAGAATTTTACTTACTAGGCCAGTCCTAATTTCATCTGCTTCGTATGCATTATCTATGAATTGTTAATAGATCTTCACCATAAAGCTAAAATTAGTTTAGAAAGGCAACAGAGAAGCAGAGAAAATTCTGATGGAGAAAACTGGGAGACAACAGCAGAATTCTAGATGTCTTCACATGCGACAGCTTGCAGGTTACATAGATATTCATCAATGGCTGTTAAATTGACTACCTGCCATTTTAATCTTTTACATCAAAATGTAGACATGGAGTATATAAATTTCGCATCTGTGGGATTTGTTGAACGTATATCCGAGTGACTGAGAATAACTGTTGACAAGGGTTGATGGTCACTGTCTTCCCTTGGTTTGACTGTAACCTCAGAGAAGAACTCACTGAATTCCTTAGAGACACATATATAGTCCAGGGTGCTACTGGCTCTCGCTGAATGGTAGGTAAAGGGATAACAGTATTTCTTACTTTCCCCACTTAGTACATCAATTTGGCCAATATCAAAGCCTTCCAAGTTAAGCAGCTTCGCAACTTCCTGGGCCTTTCCAGAACAACGCTGACGGTGGCAGTAAAGGCTGAGCTAGGAATACTTCTAGTAAAAGCTCAAATCTTAATGAGACAGTTTAATTACTGGTCAAAAGTAAACTCTATGGATCCCAGTAGACCTCCTCGCCTATGTCTAGAGGATCAAGTCCAGCATGACCAGAAGTCATCGTGGATGGCGACTCTGAATAATGAGTTGGCTGGATTCGGTCTGCCTTTGCAATTTCTGGGTGTTTTGGGTCCGGGGGCAGGGCAAGTGCTCAAGCGGCGCATTAGGGATGTCTATGCACAGTTGGACCTAGAGAGCATAGGTAGGTCTTCAGCCACAAAAGGAATATTCATTTAGAGCACTACCTAACTATTCCACTTCCACTAGCTTTAAGAAGAATATATACCAGGGCTAGGTTTGAACAACTTGGTATTATGGTGCAAACCGGGCGCTACTGTAACATCCCAAGAAGTGAGAGATTCTGCGTCTGGGGAGAACAAACAGTGGAAGACATTGAACATTTCTTAATTGACTGTCCAGCATATACTGAACTGCGAGACAGATATTTATATCCGATATTATCCAACTGCAGGTCCCCCAACAGAAATGATATTCTGACATCCCTCTTGCAAGGGCAGGAAAGATCCAGCATAATCAGAGTAAGCCTTTTTATTCTGAAAGCTATTAAAAAATAGCAGATTTCCTGAAAGAAGAAACAGGAAAATAAGATTCTGACTATAAATAGAAGGTCAGCTGCTGTCCTCACATTTTTGCCTTGTTTGTTACTCGTGTTCTATTTTGAAATGGTCTTATGACTGATCAAATAAATAAATAAATAAATATATAAAATAGATGTCTTCAAACATTGCCAGAGGAAGGAAAAAACTGAAAATTTAATTGTTACTCACAACTGTAGTAGAACTTTTTAATCAATGTAACTCGTGGAAGTGTTGGCTTTTTACTTTCTCATTTATTTAGATCTTTATCACAGCAGCCTGTTGTCTCACAGCAACTGCATTGTATAAGCAAAGAGAAACAATCATTTTACACCTTTCTCTAACAATGCTATGGTTCTGCTTCAGTGATGACATTCTCATAATCAGTCCTCCACACTGCTTTCCTACCCATGTTTGCGCTGTGTAACATATGTGCACTGCTTAATTTTGTCTTCTTTCTGATGCTGCAATTGCACAGTTGTGTAGTTTGAACACTATTCACAAAGGTAGGATGAGCCGTACTTGGATGTTACATAAATGCAGCATGGTAGCAACCCCTATGGCAGTGTATTCGTGAAATTGCATCAAAATAATTGTTAAAATCTATTATAAAAAACCCTCAGTAAAGCAACTTCACTTTATCCTGCTTGGGAATTGGGATGTGAAGAAGAGAGGAATATTGTCTACTCACACCACATCACGGCCAGAATACCATAACTATAGTGCAGCAAAACAGTTACACTAGAGACAATGGTTGAAAAGCAGTGATGCTGGAGTTATTGATGGTTCTTCCTATCAATGAAAAAAATGTGATCCAATAATGAAGAAAATGTAATGCAACAATGTCATGTGATAAGTAAAGATCAAACATAGTACTAAGTTAATGCAATTGTGCAACTAACCTAACCTTAATGAGTCTGCTCTTGTTTGAAGGATCTAACTTATAGGTTTTCAATGTTTCCCAGTTCAGTGAATCAGATATAGGGCATTCGGAATTATAATTGCAATGTCTCCTAATGTCATCCTAGTGCATATCTTGAAAATAACAGCTACAAGGACTTCATTTTCACCAGATGGCTATGAATATCTCTACTCCTTTTCCTTCCAAATGATAAGTTTTGCAGGAGAAAAGGTGATTAGGAGCAAGCAGCAGATTCCTTCCCCACCTCTGGATTTATACATAAACAAATATGAGGAATTCAAAATGTGTATTTCTGGAAATTAGTCACAAACAATCTTTACTCAGTGGGGATGAAGAGTACATTATGTACAAAATAGGTACATTAAGAAAATGTGTTAAAAGTGTGTTTGAAGGTATCTTATACAAGATTTTACATATGAAATACACCCACACACTCTGATATGAAATAAAACTGTAAAGACAATGCATGTAACATTTGAAAAAAAAAACAATTAAACACAGACAGAGAGAAAGCAAAGACTAGTTTTTCTATAATTTCTATTAAAATCAGGATAGTAATAAATAGTAATCTGCTAGCCCAACTAGTAATTAGTTCATTTTTCCTTAATATTAAGGTGAGTTTATACATTTCTAATTACTCAATTGCCTTATTTTGTAGTTGTAAAAATGAGATATATATATAAAGATAATTGTGTATCTCATTTCATTTATTCAACAGAACTTATGTTCAAATTGTTTGTACTTTTTGATGTGAGGAGGATGTCAGTTTTATGCCTTAGTCACCTCCAGATTGGATTACTGTAATGTACTCTACATGGGGCTGCCCTTGAAAATGGCCCGGAAATTTCAATTGGTACAACGGGCGGCAGCCAGGTTACTAACCAGTGCTTCTTACAGGGAGCGGTCAAACCTCCTGTTTAAGGCACTCCACTGGCTTCCGTTCATTTTCTGGTCCCAATTCAATGTGCAGGTTCTTACCTCCAAAGCCCTGAACGGTTTGGGACCCGCCTACCTGCGTGACCACATTTCTGTGTACGAACCCACATGATCTCTTCGATCATCTGGAGAGGTCGAAGGCTTTCATCTCTGGAATCACTGGGTTGTTGTAGGTTTTTTTGGGTTATATGGCCATGGTCTAGAGGCATTCTCTCCTGATGTTTCACCTGCGTCTATGGCAAGCATCCTCAGAGGTAGTGAGGTCATTATCTCTGAGGATGCTTGCCATAGATGCAGACGAAACGTCAGGAGAGAATGCCTCTAGACCATGGCCATATAACCCAAAAAACCTACAACAACCCATCTGGAGAGGCCCTGCTCACGCTCCCACCTCCTTCGCAGGCGCGATTGGTGGGGACGAGGGAGAGGGCCTTCTCAGTGGTGGCCCCTCGACACTGGAACTCACTTCCCAGGGGCATTAGACATGCCCCAATGTTGGCAGTCTTTAGTAGGAGCCTAAAAACATGGTTGTTCCAGTGTGCCTTTCCAGAATAAGAAGAACTCTCAGCAATATGCCCTCATAATGCACTTTAATACTGACTTAGGATGGACTGCGTTCCCTCGTTTCTCTTTGAAAAATCCTATCCTAGTTATATTTTACCTTGTTCACGTCAGCATATTTTCAATTTTAATCTATTACATTTGAACCGGCCATTTTTAAAAACTGTTTATATGTCACTGTTGATTATTGTTTTTGTTTATGTGATTTATATGATTTGTATTTTATTGACAGTTTGATTAATGTTGTGTTATTGATGTTTTGTTTGATGTACTTTGGGCTTGGCCTCATGTAAGCCGCATCTCTTGGGGAGATGGTAGCGGGGTACAAATAAAGATTATTATTATTATTATTATTATTATTATTATTATTTAAAAGAACAACAGCTATAGTACTAGGGTTTAGACAAATTGGTACCGTGCTATTGGATCAAATTTGGTATGCTAATGAAGTTGCAAGAATATCATTTGACTCAACACATCTTTTAATCAAAATAAAGTCTTAACTAATATAATATTTTGGTATTAAAATTGCTTCCCAGAGTCATGTACTACCACCATATAACATTAAGCAAAACTTGTTGTACGTGTTAATTAAATCCTTGGAAATGTTAACAGTAGACATTTTTAGTGTCAGCAAACTATGAACATGGCTAATTAAAATCTTTTATGCAACTCCTTCATGTAATTTTCCTCATGTGCATATTAAAGTTTTCAGATTGCTAGCTTGGCGTAAAAAGGCAGTTTTAGTAAGGAAATAAAGTAAAATATCCAATTAATGCTTGCACATGTACTGTGTGCAACCATCGACCACTGGGTAAAAATAGAGTGCAGGATGGAGTATTGCAAGAGGATAAAGAGATTTCAGCGATGCAGAATGAATACTTTTCATCTGTCTTTACTGTTGAACACACACACACACACACACATATATATACACACACACATGCAGTCCCCAAGTTATGAACAAGATAAGTTCTATAGATTTGTTCTTAAGCTGAATTTGTTTGTAAGTGTGAAAAGGTACATTTTTAAAATGTAACTCCAGCCAAATATATAAATATTTTATTTTTGGATAGCATAGGAAAGGGGCTGTGCCCCTGTTCAGAAGATTTCACCTCACTTTTTGTCCCTGTAAGAATTGAATTATGAAAAAAATGGCTTGTTGTGGAAACAAGGATTGATTATAGAACTTCAGTTGAGACATCTTTTCCCCATGGTAACTCTTTCAGGAGTGAATTTCCTTTCTGAGGGGTAGATTTTTCTCACTTCCTGTTTTCGTACCCCGGTTCTTAACTATCAGTCATGTGTAAGTCAGATGATTGCAACTTGGGATCTGCCGGTGGAATGCTGGAACTAATGCATTCAGGAGGGAAAGATGCAGAGCAAAAAACATAAATTTGAGAAGGGGGAAATTCTAGTTTTATTTACAAATTGGAAACAAATTATCCTTTCAATATAGTATCTATCGGGGTGTTATTAATAAACTCAAATGTGAAAAGGTTGATCTTTTAACTAAAATGTATACCGGTATCATGTCCTTACGATTACCCTCTGTACATTTCCAGGAAGTGAAATGGTGACAGTGTAACACTTTTTGCTAACCAACCATGGAATAATGAGAGCAGACAAAGTTGGCCTGAATAAGGACCACTTTATTTTATCTAAAATTTAAACTGTGATTAATCTAGAAATGAACAAGATGGGGGCAACAACTTAGAGCAGGATCAGCGGATTCATCCCTTTAATTCTTCTTCAGCCTTCCCTAGGATAAACATTTGAACCCAAAGGCAATGCAAAGGAAATTACTCTTGAGACTGGCCTGGGGGCATGACCCTTACTTTAAGTTCTGTGACTTAGTGCGGAGTTCCTGCAGTCTGCCCTTTAGTAGATGGCTGGTTGAGGAGCAATTCAAATATTCTCAAACCGCTGTTTGAAGGACCTAGAGAGACAGTTCCATAGCCCTCCCTTCAAAAAAAAAGTGTCAAGATGTTTTCGATACCTGCTACTTCCCCCCACCTCCAGGCAGTACCTGACATAAACAAGGGACGGGTATCTGCTCCACCAAGCTGATCAAATCAGTCCTTATTCCTTGCTGTGAATCCCCTAGGGACAACATATTGACCTCCTCTGATAATTGCACACCATATACTTTGTATAACTTGTGATACTGCAATACTATGTTAATGGCAGCGATTAAATAGAGAATTGCAGATTCCCTTGTTAACCCTCATTTGTGTCCAATCATTGCAAAGCAGGTCACTCTCAACCCATCTTATCTGGTAAGGGAAAATAGCAGACTATATCAAAGTTATCTCTGTCCAGTTAGCATGGATGAACTTAAAATCATTCAGACCCCATAGAGTAAGGCCATTCTCATACCTAGATCATTCTTACACAGGAAAAGAAGACTACACATTCAGAAAGGAAAGCTATAGTAGAAGCGGGAGTTTTCAGGTATCCTGATATTTCTTGGAAGTCAAACTTCTCCAAGATTACAACAAATCTCAGAATCACTTTACAGACAATTACATCATCTAGAAGGTGTGTGAAAACAAGGGAATTAGTTATTTTAGATCTCATCCTAACCACCATGGAAGGATAGTGCCATTTGGTGGGAAATCCAATCCAGGCAGTTTCTATTCTGTCCTATGCAAAAGAGCTCAAAATGGTTTACATATAACAAAATGATTTAAATACATTTTAAACAGTATACATTTTATGATTTAGTTTGCCCATTACACTATGCAACAAAATTTGAAAAAAACAAATTGTTCCTGGTTTGGAAGTGTTATTTCCTATTTAATTTTGTCATACTTAGCTGTTAGTAAAAATAAAAGTTTTCCCTGACATTAAGTCTAGTCGTGTCCGATTCTGGAGGGTGGTGCTCATCTCCATTTCTAAGCTGAAGAGGCAGCATTTTCTGTAGACACCTCTAAGGTCGTGTGGCCAGCATGACTGCATGGAGTGCCATTTCCTTGTCGCTGGAGCAGTACCTATTGATCTACTCACATTTGTATGTTTTTGAACTGCTAGGTTAGCAGAAACTAGGGTTAACAGCAGGAGCTCATCCCGCTCTCTGGATTCAAACCACCAACCTTCTGGTCAGCAAGTTCAGCATCTCAGTGGTTTAACCCACTGTGCCACCGGGGAGTATTACTTAGTTTTTGTGGCTGCCACAAATTGATTGAGACTCTATGAGATATTTATTGAAAATCTATAGCAAAATGTGCTGCAGCATGTTCCACAAAAAAAGTTTTTGCAGTTTAATAAACTTTTTCTTTGTTTTAATTATTTCAGACCCAATTAGGAAATAACATTTATAAACCAAGACCAAAAATCTTGTTACATAGTGTTATCTGGGGAGGTTTACTCTTAGTTTATTGAATATGGAACTAGTTGCATATTTTTACAAATGATAAGTTACCAGTGGATAGCTTCTCGTGCAAGAATTATATTACAGTAGCTACATCAATTAATAGGAAAATGATGTCTTTGTCTCCATATATTATAGCAAATTACTATTTATATCACACATTTATATCAGTGATTCTACAAAGAGTTGTTTACAACTGCTTCGTTTATCAAACTGATTTGGCAAAAATAATCTAACTGAAAAATAACTGAATAACTGCAAAAATAAGCTAAGCTAGAAATATTAGAAAGAACACAACCCAATTAAAACGACAAATATGTCTCATTGGAAACAATAGGATATTTTTAATGGTGAATTCATTAAGTGTAATTGATTTTACTGGCATCTATTCTTTGCTTTCAAATTAAGAAACAGATAAAAGCAAGGGCAAATCTCCCATGGAAGCAGCCTTCTCTGTACACAATCGTTCACAACTTTGTGAATAGACAAAATAAAAATGTACCTAGAAGAGAGGGTTTTTTTAAAAATAAAAAGTTTCAAAACAAGTCATTACAACATGTTGGTATAATTTGCTGAGGTTTATTTCACATTTACACTTGGGTTTTTTTTTTAAAACCCCAACAAAACCAAGAAAAACAACTTATAACGTTTGTGGGATAAGAACATATTCTATTGCTGTGTCTTATTGAACTGCCCATTTGGGTCAATAGAATGTAAAAAGAGTACCTCAATTTGGGAGCTACCATATAACTAGTACTGGATTGAAGCTATAGACTCTGATGTGAAACCATTTTTTTTTTTTTGGTATTTCATCTCTTATCTATCTGACTGCATCTGACTTTGCTGAAACAGTTTTTCACCCATATCTTATTTCAAATGTATGATGATTTTAAATTTTGAATCCAATAGTCAATTCTAGCAATACAATAGATTACCGGGGGGGGGGGGAGAGATGGGGGGTAGGGGGGTTCATTTATATCAATCTGAGGCCTGTATAAGATGAACTTTACAATAGATACTATTTTTCTCTTCTTGAACAATATTCATTTTGGGAAATTTGGTATGTATTTTGTTCTTATTAACTGCTGATAAGAATGATAGCAAAACAAAAAAGTTCCTAAAATTATGATGGAGATTACATGAATATGAAAGTCAGCTGTTCTCTTATCCTTTAAAGCAGAGGTGTCAAATTTGTGGCCCTCCAGATATTTTGGCCTCCAGCTCTCAGAAGCCTTAGCCAGCTTGTCCAAATGGCCAGGAATTCTGAGTGATTGAGTCCAAAACACTTAGAGGGCCACAAGTTTGACACCTCTGCAAAGGCTCTTGATATGTAGAAAGAAGGTGACAGTTGTTTTCGTGAATGACACATTTGATTGTTGTGCTGTGTATGGGACATCCTTTGTCAAGTGTTTGAAAACTCAAGTTAGTCCAAAGAACTGCAGTCAATTTCTTAACTATGAGAAAGGCCATTAAAAATGTCAGCTATAGCAATATTATGTACCTGGAAGAGAATGAAAAGAATGAGAAAGACATTTTTCACTATATAAATCCTGAGATGGGGCTCCTGAAAGCATAGAAAGGATTGTCAGTACAATGCAAAGTTTTATGAGACTGACATGTGTAGACAAAAAAGACTGGAAAGTCTTCCTTACCAGAGAAAACTCCAGATAGATGGCCATGCAAAAGTAACAAAGTAGGCCATCCCTTGATATCTTCCTTTAAATGTTTCTTTCTCTGTAGTTATTTGAAGAACAAAGAATTCAAGGGTAGTAGAGAATATGAGCTTCAGCACACCCGTACATTGCCATTTCAGAAGTATGAAAAAAATCATAGAATATCCAAGCCATAGTAAGTCTATAACAACCAAGGGAGACGTTGTGTACCTTCAAATAATTTCTGATTTATGGAGACCCTAAGATAAACCCATCACAGGGTTTTCTTGGCAAGATTTGTTCAGAAGGGATTTGCTTTTGCTTTCTTCTGAGTTTGAGAGAGTGTGACTTGCCCACAGTGCCAGGTTTATCATTGTGCATTAGTATGTTTATACATAGGGCCAGATTTGCTGGGGGAGGGGCACCTTCCTGCCAAAATATATGCTAGATTTTGTTTATGTGGTGCAATTCTAAATTTGAAGATGTTCTGTTTTGGAGTGATTACAAACATAATGATAGGGTTGATAATCAATGGGAGTTTGCCATAAAGCAGGCAGTGTAGGCTTACCAGGCTGACCTCCTTCAGGGCCTAAGGAAGGGGCCTCATAACTTAACTAGAACAGGGTCTCATTTGTTCTAAATCTGGGACTGCTTGGCCAAGATGAGTTTCCATGGCAGAGTAAGATTTTGAATCCAGGTCTCCATACTCATATTTCAGTGCTCAAACCACTACACCATTGTGGCTCATCAAGGTATACAATAGACATAGTGTATCACATAATGGCTGGCATAACATAGTCTGGAACATTGGTCTGCTGCTGTTGCTGTTTAAATCTTGTTAGCATAAGGTTTTAATCTAGAAAAAAACCTGATTTGTTACTCATATGAACTAACACAATACTAATACATGGCTTTCCTATTTCTTTTTTTAAAAGGATAAAATTAGCTAAAGCATTTTAGAAGTAGCAAGCCAATATTACCCATTTCAATTAAAGATTTTATTACCATACACTAATATTCAGAAATTGTTAGATGGTGAGCTCTAATCCAATAGTTTGAAATGTTTTTCATCAGTTATCACACTGTGGTTGTTTAAAATGAGTTGCTCATATATAATTTTGGCATGTTTTTCCTATTGGTTCAATATGTTTTGTTTCAGATAATTTTGTTTATATTTGTGAAAACTCCTGTAGAAACTGTTAAAAGAAATGGAAAGGTGTGCATGTGTGTGTACAAGAAAATTTAGCTAATCCAGCCACTGAAAAGATAGGTGACAAATGTGTCTTACTGTGATTACATGATCACTAGAGCAAACCACATTTTATAATGTGATTAAAAGTTCATTCTAAGAAAGAGTCCAGTAGTGATGTTCAAATTTTATATTTTCTAATCCTCTAAGAAAGGATTAACACTATTTGTTTAAAGTCTTACTCTATTCTGTTTTCCTTTATCCCAAGACCAAATACCATTTGCTGATTACAAAAGTTATTTTGTTTCCTGCTACAGATCAAACCAATGTAATCTTTTTGTACATTACAATATTGTTAATCTGTTTGGATACTGTCTTGCATATGTATTTGATTGTTAATATATACTGACTAGATGTATTAACTAATTATTTTCAATGGGTCTGTTTTACAGAAACTTTGTTTTTTACTGACAGAAGCATAATTCACAGAAGGTTCTCATGTGCAAAACTCCACCAGTATAAAGGGGGCTCACAAATATGGTGTTAGCATTCAGAATGCATCAAGGTTTGTCAAGTGAGGGAATCCCATGGCAACGATTTTGACAGTATCACCCTATTCATTCATTTTTTTCATTGTTTGGAAAGCACTTTGTTTGCTGCAAAGTGAAGCTTATTTGAAATTAAGAGGAACTACATTTATTGAAACTGAGTATAGACGATGTTTGATTTGTGAGCAGTATGCAGTTCCCATCAGTCTTTTTTGCAGAACCTTCTACTATCATTTGTTGCTACCATTCCTTGAAATGGTAGCATTTCTGCAACCATATCTGAAATTGAAAAAATCAGTAAAACTATTTTTTTGTATGTAAACTCTCACTTTCTTAGTGAAAGAAAAAAATATATTTTCCTTTTTCAGTCTCCAGACATCCATAATATGGGAGAGCACTTTGGCATTCTTCTTTCACCAAATAAAAATGTTATTGGTCTGAATTTGAAAGTTCAGCAAACAATAGTATTAGGGTAGCATTCTGATTAATGAAAGGCAGCAACCTAGTACCTAGATAGTAAATACATCCATGTAATAAAAGATCTTATGATGCTCACTCTTCCTTCTCCTCCTCCCTTCCCCCCATTTTCAAGACTGTACCATTATTGTTGCATAGCTATAATTAGTCTGCACTATGCAAGAAAATTTACTGATTCTATAACTATTAGGCTCATTATTAACTAAATCCACACATCCTAGAAATCTGTCAGCCATTATCTGATAAATCTGACCATTGAAAACATATTAACAAATGTGTATCTTGTAATATTATCCTTCACTCTATCAGGCACTGAAATTCACAAAATGAAAGTCATGTGAAGAGATACTGTATCCATCATTTATGCTATCTATTTTTAAAAATAATTCAATGAGTCATGGGTTCATGAAAAAGAGCCAATTAAATGGTGGGAATATGTACAAGGCTATCAACACCTGGGCCAGAGGTGGATGATCTGGACAGAAAAACAAGAAAACGGATGGCAATCCACTACTCATTACACTCACGTAGTAATGTTGACACACTTTATCTGTCCAGAAAATCAGAAGACAGGGGGCTTCTGCAAGTGAAACAAATGGTAGAAGAAGAGAAACATGCACTGGCAGATTATGTGAAAGGCAATTAAGAAACAACACTGATGGAAGTCAATAGTAGAAAACTGCTTAAAGTGCAAAAGTTAATACCATAAAAATACAACGCAGAGCAGAAGAGAAAACTGGCAAAAGTAGGCACTCCATGTACAGTTCCTGGGAAATATTGATAACAAAATTGACAAGGAAAAAACATGGATGTGTCTCACAAATGGAACTTTAAAAAAGGAAATGGAGGGTCTGATTCTTGCAGCCCAAGACCAAGCCATTAGAACCAATGCCATCAAAGCCAGAATTGAAAAGTTGATTACAGATTTCAAGTGTAGGTTCTGCGATGAAGAAGATGAAAGAATGGATCACATCCTCAGCTACTGCAAGAAGATCGATAGACTAGAAGTAGATGGACTATAAGTAGAGGCATAATACAGTTGCTCAGATGATCCATTGGAACTTGCGCCACAAATACAATCTGCCTGTGATAAAGAACTGGTGGGATCACAAGCCTGAAAAAGTTACAGAAAATGAACATGTCAAACTACTCTGGGACTTCCAAATTCAAACTGATAGAGTTTTGGAGCACAATAATCCTGACCTCACAATTGCGGGGGAAAATGTATGGATTGCTGATGTTACAATCCCACGTGACAGCAGAATTGACAAGATGCAACTGGAAAAGCTTACACAATATGAGGATTTAAAGATAGAACTGCAAAGACTCTGGCACAAGTCAGTAAAGGTGGTCCCAGTGGTGATCAGCACACTGGGTCCAGTGCCTAAAGACCTTAGTCTGTACTTAAAATCAATCGATGCTGACAAAATAACCATCTTCCAGCTGAAAAAGGCCACCCTACTTGGATCTGCACGCATTATTCGCCAATGCATCACACAGTCCTAGATAATTTGGAAGTCTCTGAAGTGTGATCAAATACAAAAACCAGCATAGTGATCTTGTTTGCTGTGTACTAATCTTGTTATGTATCTAACAACAACAACAACAACAACAACAACAACAACCCCATCATAGGCAATCAGTTTTTGCCAAGTATGATTGTCTTCCAAGGGTTTTTGGTTTGTCTTGGAAGACATGTGTGAATTTATTTTCTGTGTGGTGATCAGTGCACCTCAAGCACCACACAGTCTTCTCAGAAAGAAGTTTTGCTCTAATGGCATGGTTAACATGACATCTGGTAGCCTCTTATCTTTTGCAGCCTTTGCCTGCTATCACAGCCATCATTCACCTGCTGTGCCATACAGGTCTTCAGTCTTCAGGGTATGCTTGGTCTGGTTCCTCCCCTTCCTTGCTGCAATGGGAAATCCTGCTGAAAGTACATAGCTACACCACCCTCAAGTAGTAAATAACAATGGTTTATGCTGGATAATGCTGTTCATGAAATAACACACTAAGCAAAGCTACTGAATAGCTCTAGTTTCCCCTGTATAATTGAAAGAACCCAGAAAGATGATGTCCCCCTGGCACATTTGCAAGAGAAAGTACTTAAAAAGTAAAATCTCTCTTTTGGCTTTTGAAATTAAGCATGGTGATCTCATACAAAGTTCAGTGCAGCTGGTGCCAGGGAATAAAGGCAGCTGAATCCTTTCTAATGGAAAATGAAGTCAGACTCAGCTCAACTTCATTTTTACAGAAAATGCAATTATGCAAACTACAAAGCCCGATTATAGACAATGTGCATAATTAGGTGCTTTAATTTTTTTTTAAAAAAAAGAAAAAAAATATGGAGCATGTTCAGGGTTCATGCCAGCATATTTTTCACAGATGTTCCTCACAATAAATATTTTTAAAAAAACAATTCCTATTGTTTCCATTGAAATTATTTCAAACTGTGCAAACCGATAATAAAGATCAGTGAAATGAACAAACACCATTATATGTTGATAAACATCATACGATTTCAATTTTAGGACAAATAAAATAAATAAAAATAAAAACTTTATTTATACTCCACCACCATTTCCCCGAAGGGACTTGGGGCAACTCACAAAAGCACTTCAAGATGCTGCACATAAGGCAAACAATACATAAGCATATAAAACAACAACATAAGTTTATAAACAGTGAACATACATAAATCTATTGTACTTCACATGTTGTGAACATTTTTACCTCTTTTCACATATGAATTTCCTTTTTAAAAAAATGTATTCCATTATTCCAAATGATGAACAATGTCTTAAATAATAGCATCTCTGATTCTTGGCATTAAGCTACTATAACACTAATTCCTAAAGAAAAAAAGAGACGATGAGGACCCCAAAAATTACTGGATAATATCTCTGCTAAATAATGACTATAACATTTATGCTGTGATTTTGGCTAAGAGGTTGAAGAAAGTCCTATAGGTCTTAATAAGCAAAGATCAAGGAGGATTTCTTCGAAAGAGATGCATTCTGGAATATTGTAAGGCCTGTAATGAAAAACAGGCAGTCCTGATGTGTGTGTTTTTTAGATGATGAAAAGTTTTTTGATAATGTGTCTTGGCCATTTTTATGAGCTGTGATGGAAAAGATGAACTTTGGGCCAAATTTTCAAGCTAATGTATAATGAGCCGCGTGTTTAAATTTTGGTCAATGGGCACCTGACTAAATCTTGCAAAATACAGAAAGAGACCAGACAAGACTGTCCCTTTTCTCCACTATAGTTTTTGTTGGCTAGAGACGTTTTGAACAACACCATAAGAAAACCATTAAAGGAGTGAGGATAAAAGGACAAAATCATAAGTTGAAATCTTTTGTAGATGACTTAGTGATTTTTACAGGATCATTTGAATATAGATAGAGGTCTAAACCCTATCTTGAAAGTATCAGGATTTAAAATGAATAAGGAGAAAACAACAATGTTGACTAAGAACATGACAAAATGGAACAGAAAACCTTATCTGAGAAATTGGGTTTATACACACACACACATACATTTTATTGAGGGATTTTTTTCTACAATAAACATGGGGGGGGGGAGAGAAATTGGGTTTTTAAGCTGTACAAAAGTTAAATATCTGGTTATTAACATTTCCACTAAAAACTCAAATTTGTTTAAAGACCAATTGTTGAAAAACTGGTTGTTCCTGACAGATGAACTTATACTACAACTAGAAGAGATCCATGCTTATGGTATGTTAAAATAAAGGCAGACTCTAAATTTAATAGCCATTAGAAAAGGAGCAAATGTGGGAACAAATATAAGAAAATGTTTTACATCAGTAAGTCTTTATTGTACTCTTCACACAAAGCTTTGTTTAGAAGGAAAATTGACCTGAAAGATAAATTATTGACTTATAAAGACTTGTTGGTGTTGGACAATGACCAGTATAAAAACTAAAGAGGAATTACTGTCTGAAGGTTTCCCAATAGAATGGTTGCCTACAGATGATTTTTAGAATGATTTAAAATGGACAACAATCTATTTGAATTTTTAATGGATAAACCTGAACCTGAAATTGTTCTAGACTTTGGAGGTGACCACTTAATTGCTAAGTTATAGAAATTGCTGATAAAATTTGAAATGGAGAAGGAACAGATAAAAGAATGTATGGTTAAGTGGGCACAAAATTTTGGTAAACGAATACAAATGGAACAATGTCAAAGGATATAAACTAAGAGTTTGAAATTTATATTGAGCAATGACTTGAAACAAAATTTATATAAGATGATGTACAGATAGTATCTGACAATGGAAAGAATTCTTAAGATGTATAAAAAATAGCATTTATATTCCGCCCTTCTCACCCCGCAGGGGACTCAGAGCGGATTACAATGTACACATATATGGCAAACATTCAATGCCAATTAGACATACAACGTATATAGACATACACAGAGGAGCGTTGTCGCTTTCATTGTCCATATGCGACACTGATGAAGTACTTCCTCATTCCCCGCATGCTTTTGCTGGAGTGCTTTTTGCTGGAGTCTTTTTACAGCTGCATAAATTAGTTAATTAGCCTCCCCACACATAGGTGGTACCTAATTTTCCTACTTGACTGATGCAACTGTCATATGTGATCATATGTGGTGGTCATGCAAAAGCACCCAGAAATACTGGACACAAATACATATGAGTTTAGAAGAAATTGGTAACATTAAATTTTAAATGAAACCTGGACTCTATCTGCTTGGGATGTTAGATGATCGACCAGGTAGAAAATATGAGTGGTTAATGTTATACATGACAGCAGTAGCAATAATGATTTATGTTCAAAGATGGAAATGCTCAATGATTCTGACAAGATGATTTGCTTGTGAAAATAAGTGAACTTACAGAAATGGATAAACTTTACTATGTTGATTAAGGAGAGATCTCTAACTAAATTTAAGATAGACTGGGGCCCATTCATTGTGTTCCTCCATCACTGATTTTTTTATTTGTTTTTGTGTTTGGATTATATGGGTTTTATTATGTGGATAAATGATGTATCAATGGTTCTTTTTTCACTTTATAATTGTGGAAAATTGAGAGAATATAATACACCAAAAAGAGACATTATTTTCATTACAGGAGACTGGAATGCCAAGGTGGAAAGTCAAATGACAACTGAGATCACAGGCAAGCATGGTCTGGGAGAACAAAATGAAGCGGGACGCAGGCTGATAAAATTTTGCCAGGAAAACTTGCTATGTATAACGAACACTCTCTTCCAACAACCTAAAAGACGACTTTATACATTGAATGTCCAGTCTCAATAAAATCGTAAAGAGCAGAGACATCAGACTGGAAACAAAGATCCACCTAGTCAAAGCCATGGTATTCCCTGTAGTCACCTACAGATGTGAGAGCTGGACCTTAGGGAAGGCTGAGCGAAGGAAGATAGATGCTTTTGAACTGTGGTGTTGGAGGAAAGTTCTAAGAGTGCCTTGGACTGCGAGAAGATCCAACCAGTCCATCCTCCAGGAAATAAAGCCCGACTGCTCATTGGAGGGAAGGATACTAAAGACAAAGTTGAAGTACTTTGGCCACATCATGAGGAGACAGCAAAGCCTGGAGAAGACAATTATGCTGGGGAAGGTGGAAGGTAAAAGGAAGAGGGGCCGACCAAGGGCAAGATGGATGGATGGCATCCTTGAAGTCACTGGACTGACCTTGAAGGAGCTGGGGGTGGTGACGGCCGACAGGGAGCTCTGGCGTGGGCTGGTCCATGAGACGACTGAACGAATGTACAACAACATAATCATCAGACAAAATATAAAACTCTTTGATTAGACAATGTAGATTAAAATTATATATATTTGTTTAGAATGTAGTAGTGATATGTTTTCTTTTATCCTAGAAAAAAATAACATTGTTTTTGTTTATTAGTTTGTTTGTATGTAGGTTTGTATTAATTTGTCTACATAAAATTAATTTAAAATCTTATGTTTATGTGTAATTAATTTTGTACCCCTTCTCAAGGATCAAGAAAGCAGTTCATCTTTATTTTTTTCCCAGCAGCTTATTCATTTCAGCAGTAATCAGTTCAATTTAACCTGATCCAGTGTAATCTGACTCACAGATTTGCTCCATTATTGACTACTGCTCCATTGATGGCATCTACGTCAGCTCTTATGCTAGTGATTTTATCAGCAAAAAAAGCCTTTAAAGACATCACCGTGAGTATATAAGAGAAATGAAGAAAAACATTCCAGACACAAACTGCTTCAAAAGCTGTTATTAGTGGCTATGTTGGTAGAGATCTTGAAGAAAGTGTGCATTTCTTTTTCTTGAGCTTATCTTAGTGCAATGTGCTTGTAGCTAGTAAATGTGCAGTGATTCTTTAATGATCAGTTAATGCACCTTAGTGGCCCTTGCTAGGATCTTATGGGTTTTTTTTTTATCTCCAGAATGGGGAAAACATTAGTTTTAATCTGAATTTTGTGTACCAGCCCCTGAAATTGTAGAACCATAACTAACTCCAGTAACAGAACGTGGTCTTTTTGTCTTAATTGCTTGTAACATCTCTTGATGGGATTAGAGAATTCCTGAGATGTTTTCTTGCCAAGCTGACACATCTCCTCTTACCTAAACTTTCTGCAACAGTGAAAATTTTTGCACCTCTAGTCGCAGTATATCAGGTAAATAAATGATGTTCCCTGGGATAATAACTAGGAACTTCCTCTTATACATAGATGTGTCCACAACACAATGGAGACCATTTCTTTTTTTTATAATAAAACTTTTTTATTTTTGTTATGGTACATAACAGAAAAGCAAATCATGGCAAATATAATCAAGTTACAATATTTTTGATGTGTACATGCCTATCTACCTGAGTCAATCAACCATTTAATTTTGACATTAAGTACAAATTATTATCAGTTACTTAATTTAACACATACAATGGAGACCATTTCAGACAGAAAAATATGCATATTGATAACTTCTAAGCAAAATTCTTTCAAAACTTTATGTCCATTTCTACTGCCCATCTAGATCCCAGGAGAAACAAAATGTTCCTGGTATATCTCTTCCTCCTGCTGAATTTCAATTGCTTCAGGCAGTAAGGTCTGATAGACAGACAGCTTGCAAGTTTCATACCCTCCCCACACATAAATATCTATATTATTTTTATTTGGCTTATCTGCTTGGCAGTCATCTCACCCCACCACCTTTTCTACATCTTATTGAACAACTAAAAATACAGCAAGCAAAATATAAAGCAAGGACTGAACAGTCAGTGCCACTTGCGGCCCAATGGGCTTTCGATTTTGTCAAAATCTGCCAGAATATTTAAATGATTTGAGTCTGCAAGCTTTCTCTGGTAGTGGAAGAGAAGTAAAGTGAAAATCTGGGGTGTCAATATTATCCAGCTGTTTGGGACTGCAGCTGTTCAGGGAGCTGAAGTTCAGAAAAGTTCAGAGGGACTAAACTTTCCTCACTCTAATTTCAACAAAGAAGGATTAATCATGCATATCTAAACAAAAATGAAAAAAATACTGGAAACAAAAAAATATGAAGAAGGAAACAAGTTTATCATTTAGTTTTCTATTCAGGGCAAGGGTAAAGGGTCCTAGTTTATGCTATAAAGAATTATAGTAAGAATCAATATTTGTGCCACAAGTATTTGTTTCTTAACATCTTATACATATTTTATTTTCCTTCAAATGGACTAATGGTGACATCAATTTGAAAACTTATTAAAATTAACAGAAGACAGTATACCCATGATCTGTCAATATTTCACAGCAAATTTAGGTTCAAATACTTCAACATAGTTTTGACAATTTGAAACAGGACAGTCACAGAGGGCTAAGTAGATATGGGGTAGTAGTAGATTTTCCATTCATTCTGAACATTTTTTTTATTTTTCTACAACCACCGAAGAATAGAAGGAATTCAAAGAATGTTTGGGTTTTTTTTTCCATTTTCTATCACCTCTTTTATCCTCTTCTCTTCTACTTTTCTTTTTATAAACTTTCCTATTTGGAAATTGTCCCCACTCTTTCAGTGTTTATTCTATCTTTGAACTAAAACTCAACGAAATTTACTTAAAAGAAAAAAAATTCACAGCACATTTCTCCAAATGTATTGAAGTTCTCTTCATCATGAATGTGTGCCAAGCTTTGAAACCTTGTCTTTCAACACCAGATATCCTGTCATATGCAGCAAATTACATACAATAATTTTGATCAAGCAAAATAAGGACAATCTTGTATTGTCGAAGGCTTTCATGGCCTGAATCACTGGGTTATTGTAGGTTTTTTCGGGCTGTATGACCATGTTCTAGAGGCATTCTAGACCTCACAACCTTTGAGGATGTGTGTCATAAATGCAGGCAAAACGTCAGGAGAGAGTGCCTCTTGAACATAGCCATACAGCCTGAAAAAACCTACAACAATCCACTAAGGACAACCTTGCTGGGTCAGATAAAACAGCCATCCATTTCTTTATTTTAAACAATATTCACATATTGTTCTTTCATGATTTTTTTTGCACTACAAATAAAATATATACGGTATGTATAGGAATTCATTCCTACTTTTTTCAAACTAGAGCCCAGGACCCAAGAGTCTGAGAGGGCAGGAACTAGCCCTTTGCTTAAAAATGTTGAGGACCCCTGCACTTGTGTGTCTTTTGACTTGGTGTCCACAATGTTACCAAGTTAGGTACATGGAAATAAGCGATAACTGGTATCTCTGGATGCCTGGCATACTCTGGACAAGAACTGCTATGGGGAATAAGGCCTTCACTGGCTTTTTCATGATTGGAATACTGATGCATAATTTGATGCAGCACAAAGTAAGGAAAAATACACCTCTTTCCCTGTAATAATCCTGTGGTATTACTGAACCACTGCCATATATGTTTTCAGTAGTACAAGAGAGGAGTTTAAAGAGGTCTTGGATGAAGTGCCCAGGTTTTGTAAAGCTTCCAAATTTTGAGCTGATAATGAGTTTGCCTATTATGTATTCAACAACAAAAGTGTTATCATTATTTACTCTTTGAGATAGGTTGTTCTTGTCACTCTCTCACTTTCTAAAACCTTCAGCTGCCATAAGAAAAAAATGTGGATATTTGCCAGACAGCTAATCAAAGAATGAAGGCCTCTCTTTGGAGACTTTAACTGTAATTAGAACAAAGCAGCTGAAATGAGATGTGCAATCAAGCTAGGGATGAATTGAAAAACTCCTAGGGAAAAAAAGAGGAAAAATGCTTTTCATCACTAATCCTGTTGTAATAGAGACATGGCGGGGATTCTAAAGATCTGAATATTTCAGTTGCCATTTAAATATGGGCAAAAGGATAGGGTTTATTTCACTATACTGACACTCTCACCTTCAAAATTACTGATAATTGAAGCAAGCAATTTGCATAATGAGAAGTAAGTGCATATTTTATTAAGGTCCTTCATATACATTGGGGCCAGTAGGACTCCTTTGTCATCATTCACTTTTTGAAACATGGAGGACATTTTCATTGAGAGGGCAATGGGGGATAGAAAGCTTAAACCTCCTCTCTCCATCAGTTGAAGTTCCAATAAAGGTTGCATGTTATTTTTGGTGTAAAATCACTTATTTGAGTTATTTCTACAGGCATTATGAGTTTTTCAGGTTTTGTCAGTTTTGAGGATCTTCTTTATTTTATTTTATTACAATTTTTAACTGTGGAAAAACTTACAATAGAGATGAAAAATAATTCCATTGGATTATATAAACCTTAAGGAAGTAGACTTGTGGCACTTTCCAAAACTCCAACAAGTTTACACATCACCTTTAGATTTCCCTCATGGGAAAGATTTCACTCATGTTTCTAAGATACAAAGTATGCACACAATAATACAAACGTTGTCAGACATTAACAGCTTAAAAGTGTGCAGATTAATAAAATGCACAAAATGAATTTGCTTATATGTAAAATGTGGATGCATTAAGTAAAAGGTCTAAAGAGGTTTACACTCTGGGGAAAATATGTAAAAAATTTAAATGCATTTCAAAAGCGGAGTAAAAATGAAATATGAAAATTTTAAAAAATGAGATTAAAATGCTATTGGATTTATAGAAACACAACTGAATTGAAACTGAGAAATCCTAATGTCCTGCCTAATGTGATAATTGAGTATTGCAAAGAGGCTGTTAATGCATCACTTTTAGGAAATAACACCAAAGCTCACTTTTACAATTACAGGTATCTTAATGACATAGGCACATAGCTTTGCATGCACAGTGCCACATCATCCCACTGCCTGACAGCTGTTAATGCCCCAGGAACAAGGCTGTTATTGTTCACAAGTAGGGAAGGGATGTGATTCCAGTCATGAAAAAAAAACTTGTTTTATATCACTCAGGGGAAGAAATGTGAATATGCATCACAAAAAGAGGCCAGACATGATATTATGGATGACACTTGTTGACCTCAATTATTTATTGACAGTCATGTGCAGTTGGTGGGAATGAGAGGGAGGGCCTTCTGGGTGGTGGTCATGCAGCTCTGGAACTCCCTTCCCAAAGAGGTGTCATCAGCCCCCCCCCCCCCCGGCCTTTTCTCACAAGTTAAAACCTTTCTGTGGACTCAGGCCTTTCCCTATAATAGGCAATGAGCAGGCAGCTATTGGTATGGCACGAAACTGAAGACTACCTCTTTGGCAATGTTTATATGGCCTAAAGAAGAGGAACTTCTAGGATTGCACCTCTAGTCGCAGTATATCAGGATTGCAGTATATGATTTTAGGTTTTTATGGATAATCTCAGTGGTCTGAGGCCCAGGATGTTGTATTTATTAAGTTTGTATTTATTAAGTTTGTTTGTATATGTGTTAGGTAATGTGTTATTTGTTTATCTGTTTTACTTGGGGTCATTATTTGGGGGTTTTTGTGTTATGTGATTTCTGTTGTTTTAATCATTGTTCACAGCTTTGAGTTCCACCCATGGGGGGAAAACAGGATATAAATAAATAAATAAATAAATATTTTTATTTCCTGGGTGACTTGTGAGCAGGCATCAACCTGTGACCTCAGCCCATTGCTACGCAAATGACCCTGAGCACAATCAATCTCCATGGGGTGCTCACCCTGGCCAGTTATTTACTGGGAGAACATCCAAGCAGCTATCCCAAGCCTTTACAAAAGAGAGCAACCTTGCCCCCTATGCTAGCCCCAAGGGAAGCCTCTTCTGCAGGCTCATAAGTATCCAGACCTAGAGAGGGCATATCAGAAAGTAACCCTCCATTGCAAAGGGAAGTGTCAAGGTGAACATAAATACTTCATCTCCAGTTCCTGCCCATGACAGCCTAAGTTTCAAAGATACCATTCTAAACAAAATCCCAAAATCCCATACTCCATCAGATACAATAGTGAACAGATGGGGGGAAACCATGAGGGGGAAATTTCCTACCTGCCCTCCAACGTAACCACCAGTATTCACATATAATGCACAGAGAGGGAATATGGACCACAAAAGAAGGCAGGAGGTAGTTCAAGGTGGAGTTGGTCATGCTAAATGTCTATAGCTCCACTCCCATGCACAAAGGCTAGCACAAAATGCTGATCTCTTATGTTAAGGCCAAGGTGGTTTCAAAAACTCCCCCTTGATGAATTGGCACATCCACTTGCTCTCAGGGGAACATTGTATGCACTTTCAAATGGAATACATTGAAGTATCCCTTCCCCAGGAGTCCCAGAACAGTTGGGTGTTCGTCTTCTGAATTGCTTTCCCCTTCCTGTCTCTTCCCTTTGGTAAAAAGGGCAGCAGTTACTGAGTCCCCTCCCTGTTTGCATGCCTGAAATAACATATTCTCCCATATGATCCTAGATGACTTTTGAGATATCTTTACGCAATTCACACATACCACCCTCATGGATATATTCTGTGGGAACATGACAGAAGTCCTCCTCAGTGGCACCTCCCAGCAAGAGGAGCAAAATTATTCCTTGTTTAAACATACATGAATGAATAAGGTGTTCAAATTCCATGCTTTACTTTAAGTAATCATATTTTCCAGAGGCTTTCAAGAGTACGGTTCTCCTTCAGCACAAGACATAGTTTTTCACATACTCTGCTTACCTCTGAAGAACAAAGATTCTCTATGGAAGTGTCAAATTCAGCATAGGTATATAGTGACCCCAAAGACATACTTGGGTAAAAATATCTGAATCAACCCTTGATACCTCCAGGTATATTTACCATATTTTAATTTTATTTTCCTGGTCATGTTAACAAAATTTCAGGAGGACAAAGTAGACACAAATTTGTGACATTATTATATGAAATGTAAGTACTACATTGAATTGAACATTTTTAAAGGGATATCCTTATTTTTCCATAAAAACTGAGACATTTTATTGTTTTGTATCAATCAGGATGTACTAGGTTCAAACATGACTTCTACCCAACCATTTTATTTTGGTTTGGTGGTCACCATTGCTGGTCATCATTGTGAGAATTTTTTTGGCATGTCAGGGGTGACTTGGGAAACTGCAAGTGGACTCTGGTGTGAAAGAATTGGCCATCTGCAAGGACATTGCCCAGGGGACACCTGAATGTTTTGATGTTTTACCACCCTTGTGGGAGGCTTCTCTCATGTCCCCGCATGGAGAGCTGGAGCTGGTAGAGTGAGCTCATCCGCGCTCTCCCTGGATTCAAATTTGTGACCTGTCAGTCTTCTGTCCTGCCAGCACAGAAGTATAACCCATTGCACTACTGGGATGATAATATTGCTTATTTTTACAGGTCATGAATACTCCAAACATTTACTCAATAAAGACAAATTTAACTTTAAATATAACTTCCACATTAGTCTTAACTACCCCATCCTACCCCATATTTATTCACATACATTTTCACTTTCTGTCCATGTTCCTGCATGATAATAGTAACATGTTATATAAGTTATTTAAATATAACTTGGTTGACCCAGAGAAATCTTCACATAAGAAAAAGCATATGTGTTGATGCCATATTCACCACACTTAAAACATTATGCCTCTTATATAGCTAGTTCACACTGGATTTCTTATTACCTGTTTTCAGCTGCAAGCACTGGCACTAAGATCTTCTCATGAGTCAATATTTGCCATTAGCACAGTGATAACATGAACAAGCTAAAGAATTTAGCTGAAAATAAATAATCCCCTTTGTTGAGGCTACAATCCATTGCTTGATAAAGCGAATCCTGGTGGATTCAGTGGGATTTACTTCCAAATAGACATACGTGAGATCAGCCTGAAGAATGTTGGCTGCTGCAGTATTTCAAAACCTAAATGTATTGCAAAGGAAGATGAAACTAACTTTCAAAATGATGTTCTTTTGCCTGTTCAAGCAATGGCAATGTGTGGAAGGAGGAAACATGTGGACAGCAGCTGATAATTGTGTTGTACTAATGTGTTGATATGCATGGATGAGCAAACGGAGCATCTTTTTAACATTGTTATGGCTACTACAGATTGGTAGCAAAATGGCATTTTTAAGGAGCATAAGTGCATTCCCAACAATTAAATTCTTTATGTTTCAGGGAAAACATGCACACAGCAAAACTGTCCCTAGTTTTGAGAGGCACTGAATTCCATACTCCCAATTTTGAACAAACAGTTCTTTCTTGAGACATTTAGTTCAGCTCTAGTAGCTGTGCTGAGACAAAAAATTTTTTTTGAGAAGATACGTTGTTAAGGCTTGTCTGTTTTAGTATATCATCATGCCTAAGTCTTTGGGACATTGTAATAATAATAATAATAATAATAATAATAATAATAATAATAATACTTTAATTATATTCCGCCCTATCTCCCCAAGGACACTCAGGGCGGATTCCAGCATAACAATGGCAAACGTTCAATGCATATATAAAACACATCATACTAACATAAAATCTCAGAAAACCCCCCACATATAATGAAACATTAAAACCTAACATCAAATAAAGACCTAACATCAGTAAATTAAACCTGACATCAATAAATTAAACTAGACGTAATCAGACAAAGTTCTATAATAACATAAATCTGAACAAAACATCCACATTAGTGTATAACAGCTAGAAGTTCACAAAACGGTATGGGTTGATTATGTAGTCAAATGAGGTCATTGGGCTGGCATGGACCAGAAAAGCCCAAATACAAATAATTCTCAACCAGAGGCCCAGCAGTGATCTCTCAAACATCTATTCCTCCTCCTCTCCATATGCTAGTGAGCAAAAATAGGTCTTCAGTTGTTGTTTTTTTTAAGGAGAGGAGGGAGGGTCCAGCAATATTTCTTTAGAGAGGGAGTTCCAGAGATGGGGGAGACCACAGAGAAGGGCCTCTCTTTTGTTTCCACTAGCTGAGCTTGAGATGGGAGTGGGAAAGAGAGCAGGGCCTCCTCCGATGACTGCAGTGCCCAGGCTGGTAAGGAGATGTGATCCATCAAAAAGTCTGGACCTGAGCCGTTTAGGGCTTTAAAGCTAATGACCAGCACCAGACAAACAGACAAGACAAACATTTGTACCACAAGAAATTTGTTTGACACTATAGAATATTGTGGTACATATATGATTCACAATTCAGAACCCCAGAAAACATATGCAACCCATTATAGATATGAGAGAGAAGTATTGGTGAACTCATGGAATTATTGCTCTAGCTAAAAGGAATGAATAAAATGCTCACATCCCAACAGCTCTTTTGGTCCAGATGCTTGTGGCTATCCATTTTGCTATATTTTTGATGCTTACGAATCATGATGCACTAAAATTTTGAAGTGGGACTTGACTGTGATTAAAAATAAAGCAAACCAGCAAAAAGATACTCCAGAAATAATGAACATGAGAAACCAATTCAGATAAAATCTGAAAATATCAGTGGGGCCATTCTTTTTCATCCTTCATACCCCTCAACATGTAAATTATCCTTGAAGCTTTATAGCTCCTTACTTGTGAGCAAAATAACCATGGGGTTTAAATACTGCTGCTTCTGTGTTTTGGATGTATTTCATCAAGAGGAATAAGTAGATAAGGACTTGGAGAGACAAAAGTCAACTTCTAAGAAGGGAAAATAGCTTCAGGAAACCAATGCATTGAATTTTTAAAATGCTAGATAGGTATTGTCTTATTTTTGTAAATGTTTTCCTCTTAGAATAGATGGATGATAACAATGTGGGGAGGGGGAGAGCATTAGTCATATCAAGAAAAGGAAGAAAAGCCTAGAGATTAGAGAAGGAAAAGAATTTCAGTAGTTTTCACGGTCTTGCTAATACTCTCTGTAGTGCATTAAAGGGCACCTTCACTTAACAATTCCCACATCTACAATGCTTGTGGTTCATTTCATATGCACAAATCATTCGAACACTTTAAAAAATCACATCTCTGTTAAGTACTCTATTCATTTAGCAGGTGTTGATTTGCTTCTTATTCTGGATTATTTTTGGGGGGCTTCATCATGCTTAATGATTACATTACATAGAAAACAAAAGGTTATAAGCATTTGTAGGAAGCACAGGATCAGAGAAACAGATTGTGCTTGCTCTGTACAGAATTAGCAGGCATAATGGTAAAACTCTTGTTGATTTCAGCAAAACGCAATTAAAACTGACAGAAGAAGGAGAGGAAAGGACAGATTTGGCATATGAACTTTGTCATATTTTGTTAAGTCACTGGGACAATGACTCTAGGTTCTGTTATCTGGCAATGAGATCCCTCAAAATCCTAAAGTCAGACTATTCTGTACATTGTTTTGAATTTCAACGGAATCAAATAATACTGGGCTTCAAGGTGAAGAGCTGCAGCTGAAAAGCCAGAGAGTGCCCATAAGTCCTAAAATGTGTAGAGCCATCTTTAAAAAAAGTTTGTTTAGATATGAGAAATTCTGTAAGCTTTTAGTGATTCCAAGGGCTTGTCCACTCTAGTAAAAATTCCATACTCCCCCCCAAATCCAGTGTACCCAGAGTTTTTTTTACCCTTAACCTAACTTTGTTCCACATTCAGCAAAGTTAGGGGATGCTCTGGAGTCCACAGAAAACTCCAGAGTATCCACAGATTTTGCAGCCATTTGGATAGAATCATAGAACCATATAATCATTGAGTTGGACGAGACCTCATGGGCATCCAGTCCAACCCCCTGTCAAGAAGCAGGAAAATTGTATTCAAAGCAGCCCTGGCAGATGGCCATCCAGCCCCCACTTAAAAGCCTCCAAAGAAAGAGCCTCCACCACACTCCAGGGCAGAAAATTCCACTGCTGAACAGCTCTCCAAGTTAGGAAGTTCTTTCTAATATTCAGGTGGAATCTCCTTTCTTGTAATTTGAAGCCATTGTTCTGTGTCCTACTCTCCAGGGCAGCAGAAAACAAGCTTGCTCCCTCCTCCTTATGACTTGCCCTCACATATTTATAGTTGGACAGTTGGAACTGAGTCCATTTTGGCCCCATCCATGATCCACATCTAGGACCAGTCCAAAGGTCATAATTTACATGGTGAGTGTATGGTCAAAGTTAACTTTAACATTTGGAACCATGTTCTAAAATATGAAAAAGCATATCATATCATATACCTAGATTCTAAAAACTCTAACTGGGTTTGCTTGTGAAATACAAAAATCTATGTAAATGTCAGAGTTAGAGCAAATCCCAGTGTCAAGGTGAAATCCAGGCAAAGCTATATGGAGCAATGTCCAGTAATTGATGGGGTACTTTCACTAATTGGCAACCTTTTGCGTCAATCGCTTCTTCAGCGAGAGGTCAGCTGAATGGACCCATGGACTTAAGTCTCTGTCTTTGTTTTTTTCTTGTTCCTTACACCTTCTCCTTCTTAATCCCTCTCACTTTTGCCTTTGTTTCAACTCTTTCTCAGCACAGGGTAACTCTCACAACAGACAAATGGCAGTGTTTTAAACTCCAATCACAGGGTTGGGAACACAGGCAGGGAGAGGAAATCACAGCAAACCACCCTGTAGTAGAATAACAGCAGTTGAGTAGTAATTTGCAGAAACCACAACAACGATTATAGGACAAATGCTGCTTCGGCTTCCAGAAGCCTTAGAAAGCTAAACAGATCATATACTAATATGATAATGGCTAGAACAGAGGAACAAGATGCAAAGAACAAGTGTGATGTTCACAGTGTTCAAATATTGCCTCCTCCTTGTTCTCTAGTTGGTTTTTAGTCCAACTTTTTAGTCCAACTTTTAGGACTCAGTTGCTACCACAACATTTTTTTTGTAAGAGGTTTATATAAATAATCAGTTGTTTAATTGTTTGGTTCAAAACCCTAGGTTATGTTGCCAGAATCCACTCAGTGCCCCAACATCAAATAAATTGCTGAATTCAGCTTACAGACTCCATCAAGAACCTTAAATTTGGTTCCCTTCAAAAACAAACTCATTTACATACTGACCAATGAAGGGAACAAAGTACAAAAATGCTTTGATTACTTATGCTACCCTCATATAGGATCAGGTAAAAGCTCTTCATGCTATATTACTGCCAAATCAATGCACACTTTTAAATCTTAATCCTGAGAGAGAGAGATTTTTTTAAATGAAAAGCAATTTTCAGCTGATACAGGAGCAAGTTCAAGTTTAAAAGCAAGCCCTCATCTTAAAATTGTGTTTCTTATCTTGCTTTATAAATGATCAATTCGAAGTGGGGAGAAGCACTGGCTGTTCAAATATTACACGAACAAGACCTCTGAATCATTACCCCAAGTTTTCTGACAATCTTCCAGTGAATATTGAAAATCAGTCCACCATCAAATAATCCTCTTGAACTTGGTTGATAATTGCAATCCATGACAGTTTAGTTTCCTCTGTAGTGAGAATATTGAGCTATTATCCTTCACTTCTCAATCCTGTAAGAAGCATGAAATTGCTTGCTTATAAAACTAGAAAAAAACCACTAGAGTTTGCAAATTGTGTCTAGACTTCTTCATTAGTGCACTGGGCTGAACTTATTAGAATAGACTTATTGCCATTTCAGCTACTGTCTCCACTGTATTGCATGTTTATCTAAAGACACTGTCTTTCAAATCATCCACATCACATATATTATTCATTTCACCCATTGCACAGTGTTTGTTATTTATTTATTTACTTCATTTATACTGTGTCTTTTCCCCCCTTGGGGGGGGGGGGGGACTCAAGGTGGCTTACAACTCCTGTACAATTCAATACTGGTAAAATGAACAGTAAAAACAATAACATACTCTCTCCATTAAAAGAGTTAACAATTAGTCAATAAACACATGAAAACAGTAAACAGATGAAAACATATGAAATGTATAGTTCCATTCGTCCAAGATTCTTGTTGATAATTCATATTCAAATGGTGTTGAACCCCATAGTCACTTAATCTTCAAATGCTTGTATGCAAAGCCATGTCTTTAACTTTTTTCTAAAAACTAGAAGGAATGAGGCCTGCCTGATGTCACTGGAGAAAGAGTTCCACAGTTGAGGGGCCACCATTGAGAGGGTTCTGTCTCTTGTCCCCACCAATCGCACTTGCAAAGAAGGTGGGACCAAGAGCAGAACCTCCCCAGATGATCTTAAAGTTCTAGAAGGCTCATATGAGGAAATATGTTTGGATAGGTAAGTTGGACAGGAACCATTTCATACAAGGAGATGTTTTTGTTGTCCAGGAATAAATTAAATAGCAGCCAGGATAACTTGAATTGTACATGAATGGAAAGCATATGGTCTTCAGATTCTTTTGCCACCCTCTTCTCTCATTGAATGTCTTTGAGGAGCATGTAAGCAGACAATTAATGTGTGAGTGAGTGTGGAACAATGATAATAAATTCATAAAGAGTAGATAATCTAACTCAGAAGAGAGTAGTGAGAAAAGCTACTGGGGAAACAGCTGTGATGGCCATTGTGACCTGGAGGGTTGCACTAATGATCTAGACTTCATCACTGCAGAATTGGGTGCTTCCCAGCCTCATGCTCTGGGAATTTGGTGGTGGGGATGGCCAAATATTTAGGTGGCAGTTTTCATTGTTCTCAGACTGCTACAATTAAACTGTGGTAAGTCAAGAACAGCCTAAAGAGTTTCAGGACTTTGAGTTGGGATGACAGCATGTAGTCTAATCATCATGACTGAATCATACAAAACAGATCAATTAGGGCTGAGTTCTATTTACAACTTTGAGCATGCAGCATCCAATCCCTATATAAGGTGTGCAACTTGCAAAACTATGTTCAATACTATGGTCAAGTCACAGCTTGGGCCCCTTGAATTGACATATAGATTTGTCATCTTTGTCTAAATGTCAGTTCTGGTACATGACCCTCCAGGGACATGTCCTTTTGGGGTTTAAAGGGTGTGAAATTTGGTACCTACACATTTTGTGTTAGGGCTGTTGCAGCAATGAACATGAGTCCACAGATTATTCAAAGTATTGAGAGCTAGATGTCTTCAGCAAGCCAGATATAAATGTATCCACTTCAGTTTTAATATGCCCTATGCAGTAGAGCCAATGGTGAACAATGATAATTTTAACTAAACAACATCTTAAGAGCCATGTGTTTCCCATCCATGTTTTATATTTTATCTCAATCTGCAATGGTTTGGTCCTATCTCTCTTAAGAATTTTGTCAATATGTGTAAACAATGAAATACAAAATTGTTACCTAAATCAAGAAACTTCTATTTTAATTGCAGATCTCTATACCGTAAAATAGAAACAAAAATGTCACTAGTTTGTGAAAGATGCATATTGTTTCAGGTTTAATTATTTTTTCCTATACAATGTTCATACAATATTATTTCCAGTTGTTTGAATCTGGATAGTTTTCACATATCTGAAAATGTGAATTAGATGGCAATTTTAGAGTTTAAGCTATTTTGTGTGTACTCATTTCCCTTACAGTTGGAAGTTTATTAATAAACAATATATGTTTCATTTTCTATTGCATTAACATTTTACACTGAAAACTGCAGACATAGCAAGTTTGTAGCAAATCCTTTCAAGCTATAATTTAAATGAAAGAATGGAAAAGTTGGACTTACAGGATGACCAATCAAAAATTAAAAGGAAATCTCAATTGGGAACAGTTATTAATTTTGGCAGATGGTATGTTTTAGAATCATCTCTTTCCAGTAAATGCAGAATAAATACAATAATCCAACATACCAAGTTCACATATTTCTGCATACTTCCTTCCAAATTCCTGACCTGCTCAACATGCATAAGTGGGAAAGTAGATTAAATCTGACCAAAGTCTGAGATCCAAGGAGAATTGACCACCATGAGACCATCTGAAATTGTTGTCAAGGTGAAGCAGTCCTCCACATAAATCTAACAGATTCAAAGCTGGTCCTCGTTTAAAGCTTCATGCAAACTTCAGGCTTTGGAAGGGCAAGCAGTCATGTTTGAAAATTTGAGAAACAGTAGTGGCTCTCTCAAGAAAAGTAATCAATTGGCAAGATAAAAACTGAACAGTAACCAGTCCCATTGCTGCTGACCCATTCACCCACCCACAGGGTCTAAAAGAGAAAGAAACACATTTATTATTCTTGGCAAAACTTACACAGTACCTTACTAAAACTTGGTCATAATCAAATGCATGGTTTAATAGAGGAGAGGAAAGAGAGAAAATAGCGGCAGTTTAGAAGACTGTTGGAAGAATGGAGGCATTCAAAATCACACAAACAGGATGCCATCATTAATGTATACTGTGGCTACACTGCTATAAAGTAACATGCACACTAGTAATTAGTCAATTTGACAAGCAAAGGTTGCTAGCTATAACAAACCTGTTCCAAAAATAATGTGTTTTTTGCAAGAACGTAGAAAGATCATATGGAACTGAGTGATTGTGAGATCCACTGTCTAATCATAGATGGCTCAATTTGATGATGCTCCAACTGTGTTGTGAGGTGAAGGATAGTGAGCTAGATAAGATCCTTAAGTCTAAAGACATATGATTAAATAACAAGGTGAGAAGAATCCAGAAAATAGTATTTTCAGATTACATTGTGAAAGAAGAACAATGAAAAAGGGTAACAGGAAGATCAATTGATTTGAAATGTGGTTCTGGAAGACAATTTTGTGTATACTATAGGTCTGTCAGATGATGGCGGAGGAGTTCATCACCTTGACAAGCATTTGAATTGGTCATATGGAGCCCAGTTCTTCTTAACGTTTGCTCAAGTGGGATGAAGCACTTATGTCTACATATTTCTTCCAAGAAAATAATAAAGATAAATGTCTAGTCCTAATTAGAGAAGAACCAATAAAGCAATAGGATATACAACATCCATCAACAAATTTAACAGGCTCTAGTTGGGACTAATAAATGTATTTAGGCTATTGCTAAAATCCTCTTTTTTTCAAAGGAAAGATGCATTGCAGTTTTGCACACAAAACTTGCATCTATTTCTCTGTAATAGGACAGATACAATCTTTTTCTAAGAGTCTACAAAACCTGCAAAACACACCATGTTGTAAAACAGAGGGGGAAAGGTAGGCTATTGCTTTTTATATCAGAATGTGTGATTTTTCAAATTTCTGAACTTCAACATGTTTGGGTCTTGTTTCAAATGCTACTAGATTATAATGCTGAATTTACCCCTTAGATACTACCATGAAGCTATAATGATCCATAAAGAAGAAAAGAAAAAAATCAGAATACAGTGGTGTAATAATTTAGATTCCACAAAAGATTATTTTCAACTTTCCAGAATTCCATCAACCTAGAATTGATATTTATGGGTTTACCCATGCTCCCCACCCCCCAAGAAATCCCCCTAGAAGTGTTTGCAATTCTATGGCAGGCCTCTCTCCAAATTATAGTCAAAATATAGGGTTCATTATTATCCACAGACTCAGGTAATTATGGAGGCCTTTAAATATATTCTTCATGGATACAAGGGTTGTATTGTACAACATAACAGGAAATGAGTGAAGAAAAATGAGACTGGGATCGATCTTTAATAAGAGGTTTAGTTTCAGTATCAAAACAGAAGTTTCAAGCTGTAAGTATTAGTCACTAATGGTGGTTCAAGTGGTAGATTTAATTTCACATTACATTTTAAACAAAGAAGTAATAGTTGACCTGCCATATTTGAAATTCTATATTTTTGAACATGCAAAAACTGTTCACACGCCAAATTTGTCTTTTGATGTGGGTGAAACATATAATATCCTGAGTAGGTTTAGAGGTAAACTACAGAGAAACATGAAAGACTTTATATTTCCAAGGCAAGAATTGCATTTAGATGGTAGGCTAGATTTATGACTAGTCAATTTAGATGAAATTACGTAGCATTATGTAATGGCTGAAGGAAATTAATCTTTCAACCCATGCCTCCCCCTCTTAAAAAAAGTTTCCACCTTTTTTTTTTGAAAGAAAAAGTCATGAGTTGAAAGACTTGTTAGATATGTGCAATGATCACATGATGATATTCTAGACTGTGACCATTATCATGAGAGAAGAGGTTGATTGTGAGAATTTGATCAAATTATAATTACAGACTTGGTTGTACCTAAATAGCATAGTCACACTGTAATTGTCGTGTCACTAACAGTAGAAACTAGAACCATTGAGGGTTGTTTTTAGATAGCTTTTAAAGCCATGTTTGTCCCTTACTACAATGTGAATCTTAGAGAGATTATAGGCAGTGCCAATTGTAACTCAGACCTGTGAAAAAGGAGAGCACAATAGGTGCAATTCAGCCTGAATTAAGCACTTTTCAGTCTCATTGGTAGAGCCAAATACATGCCTTAATGTCTTTTGCTGAGATTAATGAAACTGAAGTGCTTGGTTTCAACTGAATTGATCCCATAGTTGGGAAGATAGCTGCTGATTTAATGGCTGGATGTGGTCCAGGACAATTCACACAGCTTTTTACCAGAAACTGATTAAACGAGCTATCACATTGTGAAAGAAAAGTAGTTCTGCAGTAGAATTTCTCTAAGTTATATTTTGAAAAGTTCTTCAGATCCACTGTAATCCTTAAGCCCTGCTAATTGTTTTAGTTTAATTCTGATACAAAAACTGAACCATTTTCATGTAAATAAAATCATGTTGTAGAAGGTGATGAAGAAATGACCCAATTATGTCAAGGAGGAAAAATGCACATTAGCTAACTCTTCCATATGTTTTTGCCTGCTATTTTACATCAGTATCTTGTGTGTACCAAAACAACTGTTTTGTAGTGAAGGCATTATTAGTTCCACACAGATGAAGAGATGTCACATTAGCTTTTTAAATGCTTCTGTTTTTCTAAAATAATAATAATACATAAACAGCAGGAGAGAACTGAAACAACTTGTGAGCCAAACGTGTGTGCCAAGTGGGGCCTCTGCTTCTCACTTTTTCTGGTGAGTGGTGAAAAGTTCTATTTTTGCTCATTTAAAATTATAAAATGTTGTAGATAATGGCTTTATAATATTTCATTGGGAATATAATAGACTATGCATTGCATGCTATTTATTCTTGATTACTAAGAAAAAATAGTCTAGGGATGTTGTAGTTCAGTGTGTTGCTCAAGTTGCTACTCCTAGTAGCAGGGAAAACGGGTCTCCTTTAGAGTCAGAAGGGGAACAGCAGCGTCAGCACATTAGAGAAATCATTATGGCTCCAAGTGATACTGACACGTTCCCAGGTTTCTCTGATTGGGAAATGGGGGATGGGGAAGGGAGCAGAGGTTGTAAAGAGGGCTGCTCGAGAGCCAGAGTCTGAAGGGGAATTACAAAGGAAGCGTATTCGGGAAATACAATTAATACATGATTTCCATAGAAACAATACTTTTCTGCAAAATGTGGTATTTTCTGTGCAAGAATGAATATTTATGCATTTAAATATATTTCCATGCATAGAATATGCCACTTTCTGCACAACACAGCCACATATCGGTTTTACACACAATAAGTCCTGGACTTCAAATGGCTTTTAAAAAAACTGTATGGTTTTTGAAGGCTTTCTTGCAGGAGGAAAAAAATTGCTGATTTCATTTATTACTACTTTTGAGAAGAAATTTAGTGGAGAATTATATCTCTAGCTCGTACATGCATGTGAGTTTCTACTGATTCAAAACCAGTTGTGCGCAGATCTATTTTCCTTAATTAAATCAATTCTTTCATTACTTTCATTACCTTTGGGAACACATAATGGGAAGACACCTCCCGGTATGAAAATCAGCTCGGCATGAAAGCAAGTGGGAGCTGATCCCGGCTCCTCGCCTGCTTTTTGTAAGCAACCTCCTTGCATTGGAAAGAGTGTGTGTGTGTTGCATGCAGGCCCACAAAGTGCATTCCTGCCTGCAGTCAAGCACCTTCTCTGAAACAGAACTTGCCTCCTTGCCTTGGAAAGAATGCATGTGTGCCGTATAGGCTCAGAAAGTTTGTGCACCTGCCTGCAGCCGAGTGCCTCTCCTCTAGAGTAGAAAAAAATAGGTAAGAGAAGCCTCCTTAAAGTGTGTGCCTACCTGCAGCTGAGAGACTCCCATCTAGAGTAGAAACATCTTAAATGCCTAAAATGGTAGGAAGGAGACCCTGGGGAGTCCCCACCATAGTGGGTCATTAGAAAACTGATATTTTGGCACCACAGAGCAAAAACAGTTCTCCTGATTTTGGGAGGCTTCCAAAAAATGGTCAGGGCCCTCGCCAAAAGCCAGGATACAAAGCAAGTCAAGGTTTACCAGATCACACAAGCCTAGTTACTGAAATTCCACATTATAGCTGATATCAGTAGAATCTCCTCAAGTGTTCATACACTCAACGCCAGTCTTTTTTTTTTCCAATTGCTATCAAGTTCACTACAATTTATACTGGTGTATAAATGAGAAACCTACAAATCATCCTGTTATCAACAGCCCCATACATGACTTGCAAACTCAAGTCTTCCTTGGCTGAGTCTATCTATCTGTAATACTGTTTTATATTTCCCTACAGCATTCTTATAGAGTCTCAAGTGCCTTTTCAATGAGTCACATTGTCCCATATAATGGCCAAAGTATGGCAATCACAGCTTAGTCATCATGGTTTGTAAGGGAAATACAGATCTGAATTGCTCTTGGACTCATTGATTTGTGTTATTTGCAGTCCATGATATCTGCAGACTCTTCTTTGGCAGATCAATGTTCAAATCACTTAGCCCAGAGAAGTCAGAATGGCCCCTCCCTGCTGTACTTTTGGTTGCAGGCTAAAATATTTTTATTCAGGCATCAGTGGGTGCTGTGGTTTTATCTTTGGATAAGTTTTTAATCAGTCTTTAAATATTTTAACTATTTACTTTTTAATACCATTAATATTTAATTCTATTTTAATGTTTGTATATTTTAGATTTTAAATTGTATTTCATTTGGTTTTACTGTAAGTCACTTTGAATCTCTTTTGTAGGGAGAGAAAGCAGGATATAAATAAACATAATACTCATAATATTAGATTATTACAATTAATTGCAAAGTACAAACATACCCACAATCAAATGTGCATGATACATGTGTGTCCAGATATCAAACATGGTTTTGGATTTAGGGTAGTAAAATAATGCATATACAGTCAAATTGTCTTTTTATGCATTTCAAGTGTGGGGACCAGCTGGACCCATGGGAAAAATGTTATGACAATTCAGAAAGCTAGATTCACATTATTGATAAGAACTGAAACCCATTTGTGCACCTGCACCTCTTAACCATTGCAAATGCAAGCGGAATTGCTTGGTAATTTCCTTTAAATAGACTGATAGTGTTCTTGGAAACATGAACTAAAGTCTAAAGGAAATATAACTGAGTTTGATGATTTCCCATTCCCAAGTAAGGTTCTGACGACAGAAGAATAGACTTTGCTCACTGAACTTGTCCAAGAGAATGTTCTAACATCTTTGCCACAAGTTCAGCATTTTTAGTATCCAGAGGTACCCCCAGGTTCTTCCTTCAGTGTTTTTTTAAAAGTGCTTTTTATTAAGAATTCATGTTATAGTTGTCTTCTTTTTTAACATCCAATAAAGCTTCCCATGAGCAATCCATTATGCTTTTAATCTGTATTTAAATTGCAAAGTTGTTTGAGGTCATTGTTACTCTAAGCTCTCTGCCAAAATGTTATATTGGCTTCTGGCTACACAGAGTTGCTGACAGATATCTCAGCAGCAGCCAAGGAAGATAAAAGCCAAGCATCTTTTAGACTGCAACATGGGCTCTTTGGAAATAAAATGAGTTTCAAAATAAAACTCTTTATGAACAAAGGAAAGGGGACAGGCAGCCACTTAATGACTGTGATCTTAAACATGCTAAATGATATGTCCACCATAAAAGAGAGGATTGTAAAACACTTTTATAAGGGCGTAGGGCTTTCAAATTTTGTAAAGCTGCCATATTGGTAGCCAGCTTGCTGCTTGTGAATGTACCAGGAGCTAGACTCCTAATCGGTTTAGATGATAACTATTATTGAGTCTGGTATACTATTAAAGTAGTGCTGAAGGCTTTGAAACACACTCTGAAATGTCTGTCTCAGTTAGAGATCAGGTGTGTGGATCTTCATAATGTTTGGAGCAAGGATCACAGCATGAATCTCCCTGAAAGCAGTGATGGATTGGGGAAGCCCTTTTCTAAATTTCTAAATTCTTTTTATGTTGGGATAGGAGGGAGAATTCACAAAAAAGTTAGAAAGCCCTTCTGGATATTTTCCTTATTCAATTGTACCTCTGTTAAAATCAATGTAGAGTGAAACCATTTCTAGTGGTTAAACCCAAACCTCTATAGCTAGGAGACATTAATAATGGAGAGAGTTCTCCTCAAAAGCAGCTACATGCCATTTCAACTTATTTATTAACTATTGATAATAAATGAGCTCTAGAATAATTATTTTAAAAAATCAGGGAAAAGCTTTATAAATATAGTAAATCATCATGGACCCAACTACATTTTAAAGCATGCCTCTCTTAGATGCAGAAACCATGCAAAAATAAAATTCTATTACTAAACCTTTCACTGTGTGGATCATAATAAATTGTGGGGATACCAAACCACCTTGCCTCTCTCCTGAAAAATCTGTATAATGATCAAGTAGCAACAGTAAGAACTGACCATGGAAAAACAGACTGGTTCAAGATTTGGAAAGGCGTATGGAAGCATTGTATACTTTTACCCAACCTATTCAACTTGTATGCAGAACATATCATGCGATGTGTGGGGCTTGATGAATCCAAGGCTGGTTAAAATTGCTGGAAGAAACATTAACGCCCTTAGATATGCAGATGCTACCACTTTGATGGCCAAAAGCGAGGAGGAGCTGAGGGGCCTTCTTACCAAGGTGAAAGAAGAAAGTGCAAAAGCTGGGTTGCAATTAAACATCAAAAAACCCAAGTTTATGGGAACAAGATTGATTGGTAATTGGCAAATAGAGGGAGAAAATGTGGAGGCAGTGACATACTTTGTATTTCTAGGTGCAAAGATTACTGCAGACACAGACTGCAGCCAGGAAATCAGGAGACATTTACTTCTTGGGAGGAGAGCAATGACCAATCTCAATAAAATAGTGAAGAGTAGAGACATCACACTGGCAATGAAGATCCGCATAGTCAAATCAATGGTATTCCCTGTAGTAACCTATGGATGTGAGACCTGGACCATAAGGAAGGCTGAGTGAAGGAAGATAGACGCTTTTGAACTGTGGTGTTGGAGGAAAATTCTGAGAGTGCCTTTGAGCACGAGAAGATCAAACCAGTTTACACTTCAGGAAATAAAGCCTGACTGTTCATTGGAGGGAAGGGTATTACAGGCAAAGATGAAGTAGCCACATCATGAGAAGACAAGAAAGCTTAGAGAAGACAATGATGCTGGGGAAACTGGAAGAAAAGCAAGAGGGGCCTATCAAGGGCAAGATGGATGGATGGTATCCTTGAAGTGACTGGCTTTACTCTGAAGGAGCTGGGCATAGTGATGGCCGACAGGGAGCTCTGGTGTGGGCTGGTCCATGAGGTAATGAAGAGTCAGAAGCACCTGAATGAATAAACAACAAAAACTGCTAAATCTAATGACTAAGGACTTGAAGAACTCTGGAATAAAGTTAGAATTTTTTTTTTATTTACAGTATTTATACCCGACCCTTCTCACCCCAAAGGTGACTCAGAGCAGCTTTACAGAATACATATATGGCAAACATTCAATGCAAATTGTACACTTAACATAGAGAGACAACACAAAGAAAGGTAAATGCAGATTTTCCCATCTTAATTCTGGCATCTTGGAGGCTGTGCTCAACTCTGGCCATGGGGGGGAGGGTGTGTGTGTTGTCACTCCATCTTCCATGTCAAGCAGCTTTCCTCCTGTCAACGTCCTTAAGGGTGCTTTTCTTACCTCCCCGCTAGGAATGGTACCTATTTTATCTACTTGCATCTCTGCTTTATACCTGCTAGGTGGGCAGGTGAGCTGGGGCTAACAGTAGGTGCTCATCCTGATGTGAACTTGAACTGCTGACCTTCCATTCAGCAGGATTTTTCTGCAGCACAGAGATTTAGACTGCTATGCTAAGCCCGGCCCCATTATCTGTAATAATTGAAAAATATACTATCAGAACAGACTCAATGGGTGTCTGATGCTGCAACGAGGCCACCAATTTGTAAAGAAGGCACCAGTTTGTAATGGTTTGTAAAGGAGCCACCACTTTATAAGGACTTACTAAATTGATAACACAACTAATAGCTTGTAATGTTGATTTGGTCTTTCTTGAATGTGTAGCGTGGCTTAACTTGAAAGTATTTGTAACAGAGACTTGGCTTTAAAAGAAACTGTAACAAGTTTATTGAAGTATAGAAGAAGCTTGATGGTTTCAATGTTTCTTAGTTCTTAGAGGCACATTTTTTCAGAGGTTACATTTAATACATTTCATAAAACAACTCTTAAGAGAACTATTCCTTCCACTGAACAGGTTTCAAACTTATTTTCCTTCAAAATATGTTTCTTTCTTTAACATATTACTTCAGGTACAAGCTTATTCTTTCCTTATGCTATTTTTGTTGCAGTAAAGATTCTTATTAGGGTTCTCTCACCCTTTTGCTCATACACTAACTAATAATATAAATAAGTCAACTCGACCTATCTAAACTACACAGGCTAAAAGCCAAAACCTTCCTGATTCTCCACACAGTAGAATCAGCCTTTCCCTGTAATTCTTAGACTACAGACTACCTTACTGGTTCTCAACACACAACAGAACCAGCCTTCCCTGTAGTTCTCTGACTACAGACTTACTGTTTTAAAATGGCTGCCATGCCAAGTGGCAGTTGGCTCAGCCCCTTTTTCCATGGCAATGCAGCTCAGAGTGAGCTACGCTGGCTACCATTCCCCCCAGTTATGCTAGTTTAAATACTTACCCTTTTAAACACCTATCTCTATAATTAGACATAACTGTAGATTAAAACTCACACTTCACCACAGATGCTCTTTAGGTTTAGTGGGAAACAGAAGTAAAAAAGGAAGATTTGGATTCACAATCTTTAACATAAAGGATACTGTGGAAGATATGATAGCAAACAGAGGTAACATTTAGGATATTTGCATCAAATATCCTTGTAATCAGTGTTAGAGAAACCTTTGGTTCTTCTTTTTGCTCTCCTGACTACCTAAGTTGATACAAAATCACACAGTGATGATGTCTCTAGTTCTCTGTTCTTAATGGCCCATTTCTTTGGAGAGGGTATTTTACATCTTCAGAAATCTCTGTGTTAATGTATGTATATGTGTGAACTGTGTTATGCAAAATAATGTAATCTTTAGGCTTTTTTTAAGAACATATAAGTATTTTTGTTGTTAATGTACTAATCAGATTTACATTTGTATTTTAGCATAACCTCTGATAGTAGTCACAACATTAGAAAATTAGAGAAGAAATATCAACAGTTTAATAATGTTAATGACCAGTATAAAGCTAACAGAAAATATCAACTGATTGAAATTATGAAAGAAAGTGAAAGGTTAAGAAATCTGGATGGTGAAGAAAGCTGACAAAAAATAAAATCATTTCTTTTTAAATAGGATGTCGGAGCAGAGTTCTACATATACCATGTACTGCCAAAGCAAACACGGCTGAGAACAAGCCAAAATCATTAAACAGAAGCTGTTGTACTTTGGACACATAATGTAATGGCATGATTCATTTGATGAAAAGACATTTTTTTTGCTAAAAAATAGAGCTGTAGGAAAAGAGTAAGACTACATTGCAGACACAATAAACAAAGCGTGATTTTGCACAATCTTGACAGGGTTGTTAATGACCAAGGCTTTTAGTAGTCTCTCCCTGATATGAGATACTTCCAAATTATTGAAGCTGACTGGATGGTAAACAACAACAAAGCAAATGAATTGATTTGTGAGGACTAACTTGAAGCTAATTATTTTCTCCTAGCACTTGCAGCAATGTTTGCTTTATGTTGTCATAACTATAAATTCTGAAACTGGATGTACTTCAGGGAGCAAAAACAGACAAGTGGATCTCCTTGTCTTGTATTTATTGCTGCTGTTCTAATAGAGATAGTGGGGAGGAGATTAAATGATTAAGTGCAATTTGGGAAAGAAAACCTGAATGCACAAACAAAAGATTTTAGTTAATCTTGTTTCTGACATTTTACACTACTTTCAACATAATCAATTAAAAATTCCCAGTAGCATATCATATGTATATGTAGGACAAATATGTAAGTATATATACAGATAGCCACACACAGAGAGAGAGAGATATCACTGGGGAAAAGAAATATGCAGCTTTTAACCACAGATCCATTCAGAGCCTCTAACTACAAAAAAATGACAAACAGTAAATAACTGATGTCATAAGAAATTGAATGCCTGAATTCTAACATTCATTTGCTCATATTTATTACTCAAGAAATAAAACTACAGTCAAACTTTTGCAAAATGATTGAGTGCATTTAAGTGTTCCATTATGTTATGAACAATTGTAGATTATTTATTCCTCATGAGGATGCCCTTCATCTCAATTTTTATGCAAGCAATCTGGCAGATCAGTTGTCTTCATTGATTTCCAATTATGTGCAATAAGCATTCTGGCTGCTAAGCTCATACTGAATATTAGTTTACTCTTCTTGTTATTAAGCAGCCCTTCCACTTGGCAGAATGACCTTGCATGTGTTAGGTGAATTTACCTGGGGAAGTTAAAGAGGATAAATTCTCCATTATTATCAATGTATGTATTATCAGTGTATGGAAAAAAAAAACAAGAGCATTTGAAAGAGTCAAGGCAAATGATATATAAGTATTATTGTCCATCTCTCAATTTCATGTAAAGGTGTTGTTCCACTAACACAGTGAAGCCCATAATCAAGGATAGTGCTCACAAAAACACAAGCAACAAAATTTTTGTGGGTTTCTTCATTTGTGTCACATCCCCAGATTTGCAAAAAAGTCTTCAGTCCAACCCCAGCAAATGTACATTTCCCATAATTAATGGAAGCTTTACAGTAAACATTGTAGTAAAATATAAAGTAAATGACAATATAAATGTACCACAACCCTATGTTCTAGAAATAGGTAAGTCATTCCCTTCTATTATATCTGTCTTGTCCATTACCAAACAAACATTCAGCTCAAAAGGGGGAAAAAAAAGAATTTTCAAGCATAATTGGCATTTCACGAGAACGTGTGGGTCACATTATTGCTTTGCTTGGCTACTGGAAGATCTGTGCACGATGGGTATCCAGGATGCTGACGCCTGAAATGAAAACGCACAGACTTGAAACTTCAGAGACTGGATCTCACCACCGTACGACATCCTCTATACAGTCCAGGTTTAGCACCGTTTGACTTCCATCTATTCCCAATGATGAAAGAAGATCTGCAGGGACATCATTATGCTTCTGATGAAGACGTTGAAAAAACTGTGAGACGCTAGTTGTGGAAACAGAGTGTCAACTTCTTCTGTGATGGCTTCAAAAAATTTGTTCATCGTTGGCAGAAATGTATCCAATTGTCTGGTGATTATATGGAAAAATGAATAGTGGTTGTTTAAGAGCACATTCTAAGGATTATTTCTGCATTTGATTTATTAAAATATTCCCATCCAACCCCAAGTAACGAAGGTGGAGGCATTACTTTTCATTCAACCCTTGTACTTGATTATACCACTGTATTTAAACTTACTATATCTATTAGAATGAAAATGGATAAGGAATAATTTAATCACATGTTCCAGAACTTCCTTTCAAATACTTAAGTTAATATCATGTCAACTCTCAAGCATTCCTTCTTCCAGCTAAATATATTCAATTCCCCTAAGTCATTCCTCATACGACTTGTTATTCAGAACATTTAGCATCTCGTATTTCATCTACACTATAGAATTAATGAAGTTTTTCATCACATTAACTACTGTTGCCCAATGCTATGGATTTATGGAAGTTGTAGCTCTACCAGGTCTTTTACCTTCTCTGCCAAATAGTGCTGGTGCTTGACCAAATTTTAAATTCTAGGATTCCATAGCATTGAGTCATGATGGGTAAAATGGTGTCAAATTCAGTTAATTTTACAGTGTCACTCTATTTTGAGATATATTCCAACCTATAAGTAACTTTGAATTGTGGTGCACCAAATTTCTTTGAGGCAAGTGATATGAAACTCACCAATTTGCTCATCTTGCTTCCTCTTTCTGTAGTATCTTGTTTATATATATTTTCAAAGGACATGAAAACAAAAGAAGTACCCACCATGTGCTTTGTCTTCTATCTCTGTGTAAGGACTGACCTTAAGCATTTAAGAAAAGAATGTTTGTCACAATGAAGCAGGGAATGGTGCAAGCCTGGCAAATGGCAAAGGAGCAGCCCACTCTCCTTGAGGTTCATCAGGCTCACACCATTTCCATGAGAGTAGTGCAAGTCTTGCCACAGCCTGAGCTTCCCTTTCATGGGTCAGCCCTTTCCCTGCCTGTCTGACCAGGAAGGCAGGCAGGGGAAAGTCCAACCAGCCAAGCGGAAGTCCTGTCCACAGGTTGCATAGAAGTCCTTTGTGGACCATATTTGGCCAATGGGCTGCTTGTGCTGGAGGCCTGATCTAGACATTGCAAATGTAATCTTCAAGCAGAGAGAAAAATGATTTACAAACTGAAGGATAATCTTAGATTAAGTAAAGCTGGAAGAGAGCCAGACGTCACTAAGGCCAACAAACAAAAAACAAATAAATGGATATCTGTGCGTGTAGACTCCTAGGCTGACAGGCAAACAAACAGCTATACAAATATATGTATGCTAAGGTTGGCAACAGTAAATTCTTTCTGAAAATGCACAATAAGATAAGAAATTGCTTAAATGAAATTGTATTTGTAGATCTGAAAGTCCTAACAAATATTTTTCTTTTCCTTAAATAGAAAGAAGTAGCATATACGTGGACTGGAATTACCTGAATGGAATATCAGTTTTAAGCTGAAAGTGAAAAAGCCCTAGACTGGATCATTTCCAGGTTATCTGAATTACTTTGTGTATGACAGCTTTCAAAATTCTTATGAAGGGAATGGATATTAAAACTGATGAACAAGTATTCTAAAGTAGTATGCATTGATTCTTCATGACCAGAAGCCAAATTATATTCAGATAATCAATATAGCATTTCAATTCTACCTTGAGTTTAAATATCTTGTTCCAAGTCCTCTTTGTATTTCACTGTAGTTATTGCATCCTCTATTCAACAATTTGTTTCCAGGAAAATTGTTGTGATCTAATTTTAACTGAGGTGGTAAACTTGTGTCTGCATCACCCATATAAAGTTTTCCCTCCACACAGAAGAAAAAATAAAATGCTTAGATAAGGATTCCTCATTTCTGGCATGACATTTAGTTATTTGTGGACTAAATCTACATGTTAAACTTAAAGGTCTTACAGACACACTCGCTTGCCCTATTGCAATGTGCCTGTTGTTTTGCCAGGCAGAGGATCATGACATTTTCTGCCTAGCCTGAATATAAAGACACAAAATGTGAACTTATTAACAGTTGACTTCATAACTATGAGTTTTCAAGTGGACAGAATTATCAGATTGAAAAATCAAAAGGATTCCTTTCCCCTTAGTAGTTGCATAAGGGTCTATTATTCTGTTGTGTGAGAAAAGACCATTTGAAATTAATTTTTTTACACAACCATTAAAGGTAAAGTTTTCATTCTGGAAACCCTATACAATCGATGAATTTGCTAGAGATACAGACATTAAACCAATGGTTATTGCCGAGAGGAACACATTGTATCAATGTGACTTACATATATATTCACTTATCAACTTCTTAATCAAGAATCAGTGACTAGATTCTTGCCTTTTAGATCCTCTGCAGGCCACATGGGCTGCCAAAATATAAAACAACGTCAGTCCAAGGTAATAATTTGCTCACCTAGGATCAACTATTAGAGCAAAACAACACATGAGCATCTTGTGTCTTATTGTAGATTCAAGTTAGCAGACTGCCATGTAAAATTAAGTATTTATTCTTGTCTCGATTAGCCTTGACATTAAATTTCACATAAATGTTCTTTGTGGAGAGAGAGGAAATCTCACCAAAAGTATATACAGAAAAACACATTCACATTACTCAATGCCCAGCAGATGTGTTGCCTCCTTAGCAAGCCACAAAGATGTTTAGGTGTGGAATGAAAATTCAAGGCAAGAGCTTGATTTTTCAAAACAAAACAAAATATAGTGTTCCAATGCTATTTTTTTCCTTGTGCTGTAACTTCCACCATAAAAAAATCCTTTTATTAGCCTTACTGAAACATGGAAATGGCACTGTATTTTTGCTAAATTTCTCTTTTGGCAAATGCTCAGATTATCGCAGGTCTCTAGCCTAACTTGCATCAAAAATATATATATATATATATATATATATATATATATATATATATATATATAACAAAATACAAAAAAATATACCTAAGGACATATGAGAAGAAAAGTTTTACTACTTGCATCAGTGAGTCAATTATGAAACAGCTATAGATTTTGTGAAGGGAGAGAAAGAGCAGCTACCACCCTGGGATTCACTGAGAAAGACAAGGTCACAAACTGGGTTGCTATCACTGGCACCATCTGTCATCCTGTAAAGGGACTACCAGCTTGAAAGAGAAAGACATGTTTCCATGTGATGTTTTCTCCAGCTGGCTGGATGAAAAGATCAGTGTTCAGAGGTTGCCCTTTCTTTCAAAGTTGTGTGATAGTCTCAGAATACTTCCTTATTTCCCCTGCTCTCCTTCAAAGCACATCTAAATAAGAGCATGTGCACTCAGTTTGCTTAAAGTATAAGTTCATCACTAGGTGTCTCAAAAGGTTGGGCAGTGAACTGAATAAGTGAAAATGCTACAGTTCATCTTCTTTGAAGGGCATTTTTTCTTTGAAGAAATCATGGAAAATAAAGGTGCAAATGACAGCATACTATGCAGGTTCTTAGCTTAATTGACAGTGATTATTATATTTCATTGATGGCTACATACTTTGTTCAGCAATTGCAATCCACGGGCAAATGTTGTGGGGTGGAGAGGTGTTGAGAAGATACAGTGATATAACAGTAATAGCTTGTAGTAAGAACATTCCTAAACTGTATATCAGGGGTCCTCAAACTTTTTAAGCAGAGGGCCGGGTCACAGTCCCTCAAACTGTTGGAGGGCCAGATTATAATTTGAAAAAAAAAAGCATGAATGAATTCCTATGCACACTGCATATATCTTATTTGTAATGCAAAAAACACTTAAAAACAATGCAATGATTAAAATGAAGAACAATTTTAACAAATATAAACTTATTAGTGTTTCAATGGGAAATGTGGTCCTACTTTTGGCTGATGAGATAGTATTGTTGTTGTGTGCTTTCAAGTTGTTTCAGACTTAGGTTGACCCTGAGTGAGGGCCAGGTAAATGACCTTGGAGGGCCATATCCGGTCCCCGGGCCTTAGTTTGAGGACCCCTGCTGTATATTGATCAAATATTTTGAATAAGGCAGGTTTTGTTCTGTCACATTTTCTTTGAGAAAGTTGACTGACACATATTAGTGCAAAATTGTGCTGTAAGGATAGATTCTTAATGTGGCTTTTGGGATGGGGGAGAGGAAAACAATATTTGAAAGATGGTGGGAGTTGTAAAAATGGCCTCCCCCAATGTTTGCACCATGGCCAGCCATCATCACTATGAGTGTTTCAAGCTGTGGCTGGAGCTGACTCAGGACAAAGTTTTGTGAGTGAGAATAGGCATGATATCATCACCAGATCTTGGGATGAGTTCTCATGGATCTGTAAGTCCCATGAGACTGTAGGCAAGTGGAGCAGACTATAAGGCCCTAAATGCATGGTAGATAGCTAACCTGTCCAGCTTGCAGCTGTGCTTGAGCTTGAAATCATCAGGCCCTGTGTCATCTCACACTTAGGCTGGATCAACATTTCCCTATATCTCAGGATTTTCTTAGAATTGGATTATATGAGTCTCCACTGACATATAATCTGGGATAAGAAGATAATCTGGGATCACATCCTGGGATACAGGGTAGTGTAGAAGGGGCCTTACTGTGCCTAAAGGAAGATGCTAGTTAATTATGAATATATCTGGTCCATGATTGTGGGGTATGCCAACATGTTCAACCCATAACAAAGTAACTGGCCTCTTTGTCTCAGTATAATTACAAGTCAAGGCTGATTAGGCAAATAAATAAATAAATGTGCACATTTTGTGCCCCCCTTCATTTAGTAAAATGTGTAGTATGTGCCTAAATTGGGAAAGTAAATTTATATTTTTATTCATTATATATTGGACCATCCTAGAGAAAAATCTCAATGTTATCATCTTGTTTAGTCCAAAAAATGTCTTAGTAATATCATATTTGCCATTTCATTTGCTATGTTTGACATGTTAGTAATTTTACACACTTTTGGAATTTTGCAGAAATTACATTTGTAATGTTTACTAATTACATTTTTTTAAAAAAACAGCCCTTTAATATTATGATTTTCTGTCATAACAAAGATTAATTGAAGAATTGTATTGATGTACTCAATGTAGTCTCATGTAAGGCAGCTAGATTCAAGTAAAATAATGGAAGTCCCATGGTTTCTTGACATCCCTTAACTGCCAATCCTTCTGGGAGACAGGCATTTATGGAAACACAAACAGGCAGTTGTCTCTGTAGTTGATTAGTGTTCATTTATTCAGAAATACATAAGCATGCACTCACGTGTGTCTTTTTTTACAAGATATTGAAAAGGGAGTGCTTTGCACTTGTATATCCCTAGCTTGTGAGGGAAGTTTTCATGTTGGCTACTGTGTTCATGTGGTCCAATATATTTTTTAGAGAAGGGGATCCATTGTCCAATTGAAAGCTGGACATGCACAATCAGTCTAGAGATGTACAGGTACTTTTGGATTATGTGATTGGCATTATCTACTTGTAAAAATATGTGACAGTGTTGTGTGGATTACTTCCATGGCCATTGCATGATGCACAGGGATGATTCAGGGATCATCATGGGCCAAGGTCACTTAATTCAACCTTAAACCACATTAACATAAGTCTCTGAGTACTCCAGAGCTTTCCTAAAACCCCAGAGTATCTAGCAACACATGTAATCAAGTGTGTGGCTTCCTATTCAGGAACCAGCACAGTTGATCACAAACCATATCACTTTTCCTGGGCTCAGACAGCCCAAGGACAGAGGATGCTACCTACCTCGCTCACCTCAGTGTTCCATTAATGTTAATCAACAAGCATGATAATATCAGTGGACACTGCTCAGTGTCTGAAGTAATGATATCCAGAGCACTGACTGATCAGAGGGGGCTGGGGGGGGGGGGGAGAGAGGTAGGGAATTAATTCTCTTCTCCTTCCTTTCTCCTCCTACATCACCTTGGTGCTCTGGATATTGTAACTCCAGGCACCAAACAGTATCCACCACTATTTTTGTGCCTCATAGGCAGGACTGTAGCCTCCATGCAACTCCCAGCTGATTTGGGAGTAGACACTATAGCACCCAGCAATGTTGTTGTGGAGTATCCCACTCTACATCAGAATGATGTATCTCCCTTGTCAAGGTGCATCCTAAGAGTCTACACTGTTAGAATATTTTGAAGCCATTGTGCTAACTGATCATCAAAACTTATCATTGTATAGCAAGGCTAGCTGTCCAATAGAATCACAACTTCTTGCTTTTGGAATACCTTAGCAGCATTTAGAAACCCAACCAATGTCATGTGTCTCCCCCACCATTTCTATGTACCATTCAACCAAATATAATGATGATGATGATCTAGCACAATCATGTTTATGGCCGAGTGTGTCCTTGGCTGGTCTAGTCAGTGTGGCTTCAGTATGGATTTTCTCTAGCATTATATTTGACACCAGCCAGCTTAGTCAGTAATAGTATTAGGCAGTAGGGTGGGAGACATGTCATAAACAGCTCAATCTTTTTGGCCCAGGTGAAGGTACAGCGACTGAAACCTCCCCTGCCACAAGGGAGAAGATATTTTCTGGCAGTGAATATAGTATTCCTATAGCTCACAATAATTCCCACCTTCTTTGACCCACATTAACACATCAATTCAACACATCGTATTTGCAGTGCTCAATATAAAAGTAACATGTCTTTACATATTTTGGGAAATATCTGTTTATATATAATTTGAATTGTTCTTTTTATAGTGTTAACCTAACAATTTAAATTATATGACCTCTTTGTGCTCTTTTTCCCTTTATAGTACATGAAAACATGATTAACAATGTGAAGGGTTGTAGTGCTGGATAGATAGGAATCTGTTTGGTAAAAATGCTATAACATTTTGTCATCTGTCCTCAGGGATTTCTTGTTGTGAGTTAAGTAAATGAATTTACTTAAATTGTGATTCTCAAGATACATTACACCACATATTACATAACATCTTATGTACAAGTTCTTTGTTGTGACCAAAGTAATAAGCCCCAGAACAAATTATGTCAAAATTTTGAGGAATAGTTAGATAAAATTAAGCCCAATTCCTGATGTTCAAGTCCTTGGAGACTGGAATATATTTTGAGAGTTTTCAATGTGTTGGTTATTTTTTATTTTCTATACTTGTTATCAAATTTTAGTTAGAATTCACCGGTAAGTGAATTCTGTCTCTGTATCTTAAAGTAGCTATATCGGATTATGTTATAGATTCTTGGTGATTTATTTCACATTGAGTTCATTGAGTCTGGCTTCCACTTTACTTTATAAAATTTTAGGTTCATGTTCAAACAGTTCTACCATAAATTAATCTTCATTCTTTCATCTCTTTTATATAGTTCCTTGGAGTATTGATTCTATCCCTCTTTATTTCTTCTTGGACATGCTGTGTGTTTTTTGCACATATAGCATTCCATTCTTGTTTTAAATTTCCATTTGATTTCTGTGATCTTGTAGAAGAGATCTCTTGTTCTACCCTTTTAATGTTGTCTTCCATTCTTCTATATTATTACTTCAGTTATCCTTGACCATATGCACAAGTTGCTAAACAATTGCATTCAGGACTCCAACACTATTTCTGACCCTTTAAATTTGTACTTCTCATCTATCATTCACAGTCTGCAGGGTTTTATCTAAGACCTTGATTTCTCTTTGTCTACAGATAGTAGTTTTTTGCATTCTTCGTTGATCTCTTCCCTTAGCTTTGTTTTTAACAATGTTTGGTTTTGCTTTGCTTCCTTTTATTATTATTATTCATGTTTTGCTTTTTAAGTGCAAATCACTTTAGGTCTCAATTCTGAAATAAGTGGAATAATAATAATTTGCATTCCAAACATTTATTATTTGTGTCAGGAGTTTCTCCTGGACTCCAGCACAGCACTTGGATTATGATTATTTTGGTGGGTTTTCTCTAAAAGATTTCTTGATATTATCTGGTCATAATCCTTTGACTGCTTTTGTCACATCTCTCCTCACTATCAATGCAACCCCATATCTTCTTAGATTTTTTTAAATAAAATACTAATTTTGCTGAAAATGTCTAATTCTGCCCATTTTAATTTGCTCACCTAAGCATTACAATGTTTATATGTTTCATCACAATCTCTAACTTTACATGATTTGTGCTTTTCACATTCCATATTCCCACAATATCTACTGTGCAACTTCAGACTTTCATTTTCTCTCTGAGCATTTCAAAAACTGAATGTTCTTTTGGCTTGAGTCCAGTTGTGTAATTAGCTGCAATATTACTCATAGTGTCCAATAGACTACTAGCTCATTGAATGTCATCCAACCTGGGAGTGCCATTTTCTGGCACTATCTTTTGATTCATTTTGGATTGTATCATGGTCACAATTTTAAGATTCAAGATAATCAAATCTGTTTTACTGATGCTTCCTTCTGCATAGGTGTTAGCCAAGATGCCAGTCCAGTTGTTCCTGAGAGATCTTGAACTAACCTCATTCTTATTACTTCTATGTCCATGACATTGTTTGGTCCATTTAATCTTGACTTCTCAGTAAAAGCATGGAAGATCCTACCTAAGATACTTTTACCATCTGCAAAACAGTGATACTTTCAATTGGTCTACTAAAATGCACAAACTAACATTTCCACTTTTATTATCCTCTGTAACTTTTAAACATATTTACCTGATAAAGATGCTAGTGAAGCTTTGAAAGCTTGTGTGATGCATTGTGTTCAGTTTGGTTGCCCAATAAAAGTATCACCGTTTTGTGGATTAAATATTAGTTGCAATAAATTACTTTAGGATAATAACACAACTGCTCCAAACTATTATAATGAGTTGAAATGAAATATGGAACAGATGGAGTAAGGAACCTTTCCTAGCTCCTTTTTAACATTATTGTTTACGGGATTTACGTGATTCTCTTGCAAGATGAATGAAAGGAAAGTTGCCACCAGTAGTAGGTGGGAGTAAGACAGATGAGATGCATTAGAGGAGTAGCCTAACTGAACAACACATATTATTAGATATCATTCTTTAGGATACTGTTTCCGAATTCCACATTTTCCAGGTTTGTTAGACTACTAGTCCTTCCAAGCTAATTTATGGAATTTGTTTTGGGGATGTAAAGTTTGCTTATGTGCAAGAATGATTTTTTTTAAGGAAAAGAAATAATCTCGCTCTTGTCCTAAATTACAAAGATTTTTGAAAATTTCTCAAGGGTTTCTTCATGTATGGACTTCCCCCTTTTTAACTAAGGTTTTATTTTGGGGTTTCTTTCCCTCAAGACAACAAAGAAATATTGTATAACTATTACTTAAAGTTCTAATTTGCACGCATTTGGAAAACCACATGTTAGAGGACGAAAACCAGAGATCTCCAAAGGGACCACAGAAGAAGACACATGATAGCAATATTATCTTTTCAGTGTTTCCAACATTAATGCTTGTGATCAACATATTCATTACTTGATATGTGCAGTATTTTACCTATGCGATGTGTGAAGTTTTTCTGCGATTGCTCCTTTTTACTCACCACTATTTATTTTTTGATCATTTCATATCCCATTTTTTCCCAGCATGGAATTCAAGCAGAGTTCAATAATACTCTCCACATGCCTCAGCTTTCATCACATATCTTCAGTTCTTCTCAGAGTTGCTTCAGAATTACATCCTTCTCTCCTGCATTGAACCTATGAAACAACTTCTTACAGCCCCAAAGCTAAGGGAGTTGAATTCATATAGAGTTCAACTCATTCTTAAAGAAGGTGAATTCCTTCTTAAAAAGTGCTATGAAAGAAAAGCCAACTATTTAGGTTTTTAATGTATCAGTACAGAATTTGGTGCCTTAGTGCAAAATAATTTAACTGGTCTTTGGCATTATATAACTTGATAAGGAGGGAGGAAGTTTTGGATCTGACAGCCACATATCTTGGACTAGCCATGCATGAGTAATTACTGTTTTGAGTGGGACAGCCTTTCCAATTGCTTAAATATCCCCAGATTCCTTAGAAATTTTGAGTGTATTGTGATGAAGATAACATTTGCATAAATGTCATTAATTTTTTTCAGATTTTAAAACAACTACTGCTGATCTCTTGTTGATTAGCCAGAATTTCAGTAGACAGCTGATTATGCTCCCATTGTTCAATGAAATGCATTGAATTTTCCTTTGTAAGGAATCATCGTGGCTGAAAAATAAATAACATCTGCTTCTAATCTCCTTACATAAAGCAGCATTTAATGCTGGATTATCAGCTTCTGGTAGCAGTGTCTTCTAAGCAGTTTGTGAATACGCATACTGAGCTAAAAATTTAAGTGTTAGTCACATAGGTCTTATCCTCCCATCACCAAGCCATTGCTTTGGTTGCCATCTCTCTGTTTCATGTGGAAGGGCTTTTAGAAGCAAATATGCCTATGGGTACGTGTAATACCAGAAGTGACTATACAATTAGGCACAGGAAGGAAGCCATCCCATATACCAGGGCATAAATTTGCTATTTAATGTGTTATTATTGCATTTTTACTGCCAGGAGAGTGGGGCAGGATTGTTGTGGGATTTTGCATTTTATCTGCCAAAATAGTTCTATTGTCATTAAATATTATTCAGTTTGGGCACACTGGGCTGGGGATGTTTGCTATGGACTTCACTCTCTGACTTCTTTATCCCAATTATTACTGATGTAGACACAACTGAAGTATCCTTTCTCATACACAACCCTCATTCAGAGAGTTACTTCTTCACCTGGCTGCTGAGCATTGGACCAATTGAAGTTTCCGGGCAATCTTCAAGTGTAGCCCCATGTAGAGTGCATTGCAGTAGTCCAATCTAGAGGTAACTAAGGCGTGGACCACCATTGTCAAGTCAGACTTCACGAGGTATGGTCGCAACTGGTGCATGAGTTTTAATTGTGCGAAGATCCTCCCAACCACCATTGACACCTGCGCATCAAGCATCAACACTGAGTCCAGAAGGACCCCGAAGCTGCGGACCTGAGAATTCAGGGGGAGTGCAATCCCTTCCAGCATGGGTTAGACCCCAATACCCCAGTCAGATGTACAACTGATCTGGAGGACCTCTGTCTTGTCGGAATTAATCTTCAGCTTGTTCGTCCTCATCCAGATTCACACAGCAGCCAGGCACTAGTCCAGTATCCAAGGGTTTCCTTGGAATCTGGTGGAAAAGAGTAATGGAGTTGGGTGTCATCTGCATAGAGGTGGCACTGTACTCCAAAACTCCGGATAACTTCTCCCAGCAGTTTCATGTAGATGTTGAATAGCATGGGAAACAGAATAGAACCTTGCAGGACCCCACAGGTCAAAGGCCAGGGGTTCAAGCTGGTGTCTTCCAGTTTCACCAACTGGGAATGACCCTCCAGGAAGGACCAGAGCCACAGCAAAACAGTGCCCCCGAGTTTCATACCAACGGGTCTCCCCAGAAAGGATATCATGGTCGATGGTATCGAAAGCCGCTGAGATATCCAAGAGAACCAGCAGGGTCACATTCTCCCTGTCCAGTTCCTGCGGAGGTCATCCACCAAGGCGACCAAAGCCGTCTTGGTACTGTGCCAAGGTCTGAAGCCAGACTGCGAACAATCCAGAAACTTGGTGTCATCGAGGAAACCCTGAAGCTGAGAGGCGACCAACCACTCTAAGATCTTGCCCAGGAAAGGGAGGTTGGAGATTGGCCTGTAGTTATTACACACGAACTGGTTCTGACTTGGTGCCACTACCTCACTTAACCTACCTACACAGTGTGAGGAAAATGGGATGTCATTTACCTGTGTTGTTGTTGTCATTGTCACTATAGTGGCAGCCTGGGAGCTCCAAAGAGCTTCTGGCTGTAACTCAGCACCTTTGTGGAGGTCAGTAAATGTGTGCACATGACTTGGAGAAATTGGGGAAATAGCCTGGTGGACATGGACATTTCAGGGTGGATTAGCCCCACAATAAATGGTCCATGCAGATGTGCTCTGACATTCTGAGCTTTTCCTCTAAAACACATTCTGTGCCTTGGATACCTCCTCCAAACATCAACCTGTGCAATGCTTTGCTAATTTCATTCACAAAAGAAGCAAACAAGAAGCATTTTTACCCTTATTTCTTGCTTCAGCAAAGTTTTGAATAACTTTGAAAGCTTTGAAAATCATCAGAACTCTTTAATTGATTATATGCAAATTTTCTCTCTGTTTTTTGCTCAAAAAGCAGGAAAAATTTTTGGCAAAGTAAATTATTCACAGAATCTTTTTGTTTTGTCCAGAAAATTCCATTTTCTTTGCAACACAAATAAATAAATAAATAAATTCTATATTTTTTTGTATAAAATAAATTCCCATTTGAAAATTTAATCATAGTTCAATTTTCTGGTCATCATGCTTTCTCAACACTCAAAAAACATGGCTTTTGTCCATTTGATATTTTTTTAAAATATGTTTCCATCCCTATTTAACACTGAAGTATCATCATTGCTGTAAAGTAGTTGCCGCCTGGAAGGGGAAAAACATAGCCACAGCCAAGTTATCTCAAACAGAGAAACAATAGCTTCTAAGCAGCAGTTTCAGAGAAGGTGGAAGACCAGAATTCAGAGTGCATTTCATGTGAAGCATTGCAAGAGATGAAAGCCCAACACAATCATGTTGTAAGTTCCCTTCAAAGCTTCAATCTGGCCAAGAAAGAAAGCCTTCATTGGCGTTAACTGAAGGAGAGTTTCCTTCCATATCCATTCAACAGTTTTTCTGGTTTGGCTTGGCTGCTGGTGAGTGTTTGGAAGGGATTATTCTGACTTGACTAGTTGGAAGGGGTCAAATTGACCTTTTCTTCCCAAGGAATACTTCACAGGCTTCAGGGGTTATTGATGAAGGCCTGCTGAATTGAGCAGCAGCTGAGAATCACTGGATAAAAGGGGTCCATAAGAGATACTCTTAAGAAGTAGTAAGAATTTATTTATTTATTATTTATTTATTTGCTTTATTTCTATACCCCATTTTTCAGCCCAAATAGGCGACTCAATGCGGTTTACATGGTACAATTATCAAACAGTGTCAGTGCAATTAAAACATAACAATGCAACAAACAGGATCAACAGCATCAATCCACAACAATTAACAATCAAACAAGACAAATCAACAAAACAAACATAACATAACGCCTCAGTTGAAATCAGATCCGTTCTCATAATCCTTGTGCCATTCCTATGTTCCATTTACCGTCTTCCTTTGATTGGTTGCACTGCTTAATCAAACGCTTGTTCATAAAGCCAGGTCTTAACCATTCTCCGAAACGTCAGCAACGAGGGTGCCTGTCTGATGTCTGCCGGTAAGGCATTCCATAGCCGAGGGGCCACTACTGAGAAGGCCCTGTCTCTCGTCCCCGCCAAGCGTGCCTGTGATGCAGGCGGGATCGAGAGCAGGGCCTCCCCAGACGATCTTAATGTTCTAGTCGGTTCATAGGTGGAGATGCGTTCGGAGAGGTAAGCGGGGCCAGAACCGTTTAGGGCTTTATAGGCTAAAGCCAGCACCTTGAATTGTGCCCGGTAGCGGATTGGCAGCCAGTGGAGCTGGCTCAGCAGAGGAGTGGTATGCTCCCTGAGAGAATACTTTGGTACTCTTGTCCTCATTCTTGACAGTTACCCCTTGTTCAAACCTTGTTCCTGTAATCATGTTATGGACTCTGCTGTATCCTGAGCCAATGCTTTGGACCTCATTATACCATGAAACCTTAAATCTGAATTCAGGACAGACTTTCTTACTTGATTTATGGACTTGAATTTAGGTTTTGTGTCATTGACTTTGGACTTCAGTTTAACCTTAATTATCTGAGCTTGACTTTTAAACTCTGACAATAGATTGTAACTTTGGAACTTGGGACTTTGATTTGTGTCACTCCCAGGAATATGCTATATTTCTGTTCTGTTAGCTAGACCTTAGAAAGTCTCTTTTTTGTTTAATTAAATAAATAAGGTCTTGACTCATTCTGGTTTCATTTTGTTAAATTCTTCCCTCATTACCATGTGAGAACCATGGGGGAAAAAACAGCAAAAGAGCCGTGAAGGGCCAGTCCAGGCTCCTCCAGAATTCACCAAGCGTGTGCCATTCCCATGGGAATGTACGCTTGGCAAAGGGGAAGTCCAACCCTTTCTGCAGGCAACAGGGAAGCCCTCTGTGGGACACATTCAGCCTGTGGGCCATATATTGTGAAGTGCTGTATGTACTAAATCATTTCACATTTCACAGCATACTTCACTGATTAAATGGAGGAGAGTAGTTTAATGAAAAAGTCACACCCTATTCATTATTCATCAGGTTTTGTTATAATAAATAGTTTGAGCAATAAATATTTTCTAATTTTAATGAAAATTGGTGCAGTAATTCATAAATATCAAAGTATGCTATTTGAATGTGTCAGGTCTATCCTATTAGGTATGCAGCAAAAATGATCACTTTAACTTTCACTTGGGATAAATTGCCTCAGAGTAGTTGTACTTCTCTGGAAATGTGTGTATGGAGATGATTCTTACTAGAAATAAAAAGCAACCTATTGATGCTGACTAATGCTATTCATACTGTAAGTGTGGTTATCAGAGGGGTTGCATAAATTTTCTGGCTTGATGATTGACATACGCTTCCTAGATTCTTCACAGCAGTGCTGACCTGAAAAAAATCATGCTTGGATAATTGAGACTAGAGATGCCATCGAGTTGCTTCCAAGCTAGGCTCAGGAAAGAAATATAGGGGCTTGTTAAATCCTCAAAGGAGAGGATTTAAAAACCTCAGCCACATCAAATGTAAGATAGCTAGAAATCGCAGAGAAACATTTTTTAAAAAAATCCAGTTGGTGGCTTCAAATACCCTGAGCAAAACTTTGCATAGACTCTTTAGGTTTCCCATTATTGGAAGAAAAAAATCTCAAGTGGTGATTTTTTTAATGCATGAAAATAATATGCAAAATTCAAAATGTACATCTTTGAAAAATATACAGAAACACTCTTGGGGAAATATCTAGAAAAATAAAGACATTCAGAAAAAGTATAAAAATGGAATTCATTGTGAGCAACACACACTAAATATGCACAATTTCTAGTCTAGTCTTTCATATCAGTACTAAGTAAAAAGAGGAAGAAAGTGGCAGGTGGTATTTAGGGAAATGCAATGAAATCAAGTATGAGAGGTAATCCTGGGAGAGCTCACCTGTCTCTAGTGTGATCATAGTTTTCTATTGTGATAGCAGCCAGGGACAAATAGCTTGTTAATCTCATTGTGCAGAATGTAGTTACATCTCACAGCTTGTTGTCTTACTGATAAATTAATTATGCCACAGTGACATGATTCTTATTTTCACTAGGATGCAATGAAGGTGGTATTATATCTTCAATACAAGTCACATTCTAATTGGAACACCATCTATAAGCACCAGTGGGAATTTTCCTCCTTATGTTCCTAGACACAGGGAAGCAACTTTGGTCAAAAGACTGAAGAATAAAGAAATAAGACTTGGTTAATATTATAGTGACTTCATAATAAGTATCATTTCCTCCATTTTCCCTCCCCAGAATAAATTTGTCACCATAGTCATTTCCAAATATTCGGTTTTTTTAATGAATGAGAACACAGATTAGGGAGAAGGAGAACTATGGGAACTGGATTTCTTCCTAAAACAGCATAATTACAAATGGTTGTAATGAAGTTGAAGGTCTACACTTTCCCCTTTCCCACTTATTCAGTAAGGTCCACAGGCTGCACTTTGAGTTTCTGAAGGAAGTAGTTTGGAAAGAAAGAAGGTATGGGAGGGGGGCACATCTTGTTTTACATATTTGCATCCTGCTTGGTGTTTTTGGAGAAAGATTCTCCCCAATTCTCCTCCCCCCCCCCACCTCATTTAATAATAAATGAAGAAATCCATCCCCACTCCCTCTCCTCCCCCCTCTATTTGTGTGGATGGTCCCTACAAATGCAATAAAATGCACATGGACAACCTACAACCATGATGGTTCTGCAAGTTCCCAGATTTGCCACTTTCACCAAATTCCCTGTAACATACCTAAATATTGTTGTGCCCTTCCATTCTAGATGATAGTTGGCTATTGGTAGAATTTGAAAAACTATTTCAAAATATTTGGAAATAAATGGTCAATATGATTGTTTTTGAGTGTCAAGAAATCCCGATGAGAAGAATTAAAGGTGAATGTTACACAGAATGAGTCCCAAATTGTGAATGGACACCCAAAACTGTGTGGCTTTGGAGATCTTTCTCATAGCAGGAAGAAAATTGCTAAAAGTACTTATTACTCTTTAATAAAAATGAAGAAATCCATCTCTGTCCAATACAGAGAGAAAAAGTGGCAAATACAACAACAACAACAACCCTCTCTTATTTCACTCAACATGGGAGAGAGCTGTCTGAAAAGTCAGTGTGCCAGTCAAACAGGAAGGGATTTGAATGGAAATTATGGACATTATCGCACAAGGCAATCAAATCAGCATTGCAGTTGAACTTCATCTTTAATAACAGTCCCTAGGCATTATACTCTAGTCCAGGGGTCCTCAAACTACGGCCCGGGGGCCGAATACGGCCCTCCTAGGTCATTTGCTTAGGGTCAACCTAAGTCTGAAATGACTTGAAAGCACAAAACAACAACAGCAACAATCCTATCTCATCAGCCAAAAACAGGCCCACACTTCCCAATGAAATACTAATGAGTTTATATTTATTAAAAAAATTCTTCATTTTAATGATTGTATTGTTTTAAAGTTTTTTTTTGCACTACAAATAAGATACGTGCACTATGCATAGGAATTCATTCATTTTTTTCCAATTATAATCCGGCCCTCCAACAGTTTGAGGGACTATGACCTGGCCCTCAGTTTAAAAAGTTTGTGGACCCCTGCTCTAGTCCTTCTGATGGCGAAGAAGCTCCAAGGATGTTCAATTTGGCAGCATTCTTTCATTAATTTTATTGACATGCTTTAACATAATAAATCACTTGCAGCATTGACAATTAAATTATCCAATTTCTCACTAGTGTAACATTAATGCCTGTCATTGTAACTTTTAGCCTTCCTCTATCCATATGCATAATTTCTGGCTATGGCTTGCACTGTGATGTGTACTCCCTTTACTGGGGAACAGATTATTATCAGCATAACTAAGGATGTCCCCCCTCTTAAGGATCTGTTCAGAGTGCTACTTAAGAACATAACAATTGTCTGCAATAAAAAAGGACTAACATAGTGGTTGTCTCCGTTGCAAATGCTTTTCTAGCCCAAACTGGTGCCAGATCAGCATGCTTACAGTCTATTAATATGAAGCAGTACAGGATAGTCCCTTGAATTTTTCTGTGGTTTCAATCACACAGAAAGTATCATAAAGCTGCGTTCCACCTGGATGAGCAGCTGGCTTATAAGAATCTCAGCAAAGCATACAGTATGTGGAAAATAAAAGACAAAGAAAAAGGACCAGAGTTTCTTTGTAAAACCCAAGGCTTTTCAGAGATTTGTTTCGCTCAGGCCTGTTTGTAACAAATCTCCAGAGTTTTTTTTCTTCTTCCTGGAGATTGGTACATGATATGTGTTGTGTCACAGAAACAGATTTAAGCTGGTTTTCAGCAGATAACTTCAAAAAGATGAGCCTGGCTGATAGATATTCATTTTCAGTGATGCCATAGAAGTCTAAAACTAATTGTTTCAGGAACAGTTTTGTTTTCTTGTGGGGTGTGCGTGAATTCAACTTTACTTTTTTTTAAAAAAAAAGATTGAATTGAACACCTTACAGTTTGAATGCACATTGGTATCATTGCTAACAAATATTGCTCTTATCCAGGCTGGCATAAAAAAAGATGAGTTTATGGACAGTGCATGGCAGGAAACCACTTTGATGGCCTCCGGGAATAAAGGCTGATAACTTATGCAGGAAAAAACCTGCGGTGGTGCAATGGGTTAAACTGAATTGCCAACTGAATTGCTGACCTGAAGATCGGCGGTTTGAATCCACAAGAAGAGGTGAGGTCTCCTCTATCAGCTCCAGCTTCCCATGCGGGGACATGAGAGAAGCCTCCCACAGGATAGAGACACATCCAGGTGTTCCCTGGGCAATGTTTCTGCAGATGACCAATTCTCTCACACCAGAAGTGACTTGTAGATTCTCAAGTCACTTCTGACACAATTAAAAAAAAACAAATGCAGGTGTATATATAGAGAGAGCATCAGCTAAGCAAGTTAGGAATTTATGGAATGTATATGAACTTTGATTAGATTTCTGAGCAATACAACACTCACATAGAACTAGTTCATACAAATTGTACTTTCATGCAGAATTGATAGAAAAAAATGTCAATTTCCAGACTATGTTCCTATGCATTAATATAAATCCACATGAAAGTTAACAAACATAAGTAGATTTAAAATGTATTTTTTCTCACTTAGAAAACGGTTTAGCTTAGTACTGCAATTGGAACTTTCATGAACAGTGGCCATCAACCCTAGGATGAAATCATATCATTCCATTATGTCACATTAGGCATGCAATAACTTTATGTGTTAAACTTTAAAAAGAAAAGCATTCTGGTCAGAGTTTTAAAATTAAAAATGATTGGCACTGCTTATCTTGAACCACTATTCATGAGTAAAGCGAAAACATCAACATATGATAAACAACAAATATTTTAAATGTGTTGCCTTGGGCACCACATATCCTGTGCCAGAAATTGACAGGTCAGAATTCACAGATATCAAATGCAGTCAGCATGGCTATTTGTGCCAGGGATGGCAGGGTAGCAAGACAGATTGTAATGTATCTAGGTAATAACTATTGCTTCTGTCCTGCAAGGTTCACTGTGTACTATATTTTTCTAAGACATTGTCATATTCTGAAGTATTTTGACAATGTTGTTTTGCCTCCATCACCTGTATCTCTTCTTTGCACCTGTAATTCTATTTTTAACAACAGCAGTAAAAAAAATCCTTTACGAAGATAAATATATCATATAAATATATCATTTAGGAGAGAAATGATATATTCTATTCAATGAGAGAATGTGGATACTTTCTTCTATATTATAGCCTTGAGGAGGATTGGCCTGGGAGTAAACACAGAAGGCTATTTTATATAATTATATGTATTGCCCATCAAAAGAGCTCTTAAGTAATGTAAATGGTGATTGTTCCATTTTGTCCTTACAGCAACTATATGTATAAGATGGATCAGGCTTTCAGACAGGGACTGATGCATGATCAGCAAGTCAGTATCATAACTATAAGCAAACAAATCCCCACTCCTTTAGTACAAATCCTACACTAGTAATCACCTAACACCTGTCATTGCTAACAGTAACCAGATAGGCTTTCCATTCTAAATTGAATGTCCCTTGCCACATTTAGCCTAGGCTGTCTCTAATGACACAAGCCCTTCCTGGTTTCTTATAAGAGATAAAGGTGATGATCACAAAGATGATATCATTTTAATCATTATAATTATTACGCCTGCACTCTGCCTTTTGATTCAAGGAAATATGGGTGCCTCTACACCAGGCATGGGGAAACTTTGGCCCTCCAGGTTTTTTGGACTTCAACTTCCACAATTCTTAACAGCCGGTAAACTGGCTGGAATTTCTGGGAGTTGAAGTCCAAAACATTTATAACCCAGGAACAAAATCATAATGTTTTGGAACTCTGACTCTCTTCAAAGGGGCAAATCTGATACTGAGCAATGCAATGCATTCTGGGAAATGTAGTTTAGGGCTAGGCCTTTTGAATTCACTGACATATGGCTCCTCCCTTCCTAAACTATCTTTCCCAGAGTTCTGTGCTGTTTCCAGAAAACACTGCTCCCTCGTTCCCCTGCTCCTAATACCAAGACTTCATTAATTTACAGTGACACTGAGGTAGCCTTTGGCTTTCCTTTTAGCTTTGCTCCCTTGTGTTGAATATGACTTTGGGAACCTTCTGAGATTTACAAGACAAAAACAAAAGGAATTGTGTAAGTTTTGATTCTTAATTTTTTGGTGCGTGCCATGCCCACATATCAGATATTACCTCGTAAGTATGGATTTAACAAATTTGATCTGAATTATGAGGACTAACGAAAAAATGCACACCTCTACTGTCTATCCTTAGTAAGGTCAATAGGTACAAACATGCATAACATGGAAAGGGAGGTTTTTTATGCTAGTCTCGAGCATTTTGGCTGAATCTCAACATGTTTCTGCTTGCCGAATTCTGCTAGACCCCTGTATCCATTTTCACGCGCCTCCTGAAAATGCAGGGGGGGGGGGGACGGATAGCCATTTTCAGTCTGCAGCTAAAAAATGAGGTTAAATCCAGCCCATTGTAGATTCAAGACAGCCTGGGTTTTAGCAACGGCATTAAGAAAGCACCCTTCCTGGGACCCTTTCCTTTCTTTTCTTTTTTTCCTTCAAGGGAGTCTAGATTTCAGCAACAGGGTTAAGAAAGCACCCCTTCTGGCATCCTTTCCTTTTTTTCCCCCTTCAATTGAGCTTAGATTTCAAAAACAGGCTTAACAAAGCACTCTTCCGGGGAAACGTTCCTTTTTTCCCTTCAAGGGAGCTTGAGTTTCCACAAAAGGATTAAGAAAGCACCCTTCCTGGGATTGTTTCCCTTTTTCTCCTCCAAGGGAACCTGGGTTTCAGCAACAGGGTTAAGGGAGCAGACTCAGCTTGTCTAAGACATGTCACTGCATTCTTCTACTCCAATTGGCCCAACAGGCAGGGCTCACAGGGAAACCCCATGCAAGGAGCACACAGCAGCCTCTGTGTGCACTGTGTGCTCTCAAAAAATGGACAAGGAGCCATGATAGGCTGCCATGTTGTCCCATTATAGATGGGAAACAGTGACAGCTGGGCCCTTGCCATTATGGTCATCTGACCAAACTGAAGAAGCTGGATTGGCCAAAGGAAAATGGCTAAAATGGATCCACACACAAGTCTAATTAATGCCATCTCATATCCAATGATTAGCAATGCTAACCAGAGAGAGAGAGAGAGAGGTGACATCTCTAATTCAGCATCACAGACACAAGATAATATATAAATATTAGAAGTCATATTTTCAAGAACTAATCACTCAAAGCCATTCTGTCTGGATGGAAAACTCTGCTAGTTTCACTTTTATAAATATTCTGGGGTGGTGGGGTGGTGGTTAATCTTGGGGTATCCCATAAAATCAATGATAAAATGTACCTATTTTAGAAAGTGTTTACAAATTAATCAAAAAGTATCACCCATCTGTTTGAGGATACCTAGGGCTTGTCTACATTGGTTAAAAACTCTGATTTGGACTAGAGGTTGCTCCTAAACATCCACACAACATCCAGGAACATTTTAACCTTTACTGCAAAAAAAAAAGGCAAATTATTTTGGTCTTGTGCCACATTAGCAAAAGTCGGGAAATGTTCTGAAGTTCCACTAAATCTCCAGAACAATCCCACAAAACTATCTCAGTTCAAATTTGAACTGGTCTGCTGTCTACAAAGTGCCACTATTTCTTTATTCTGGAAGTAAGGGGAACATTGTCCTATAAAACAAGAAGTGCACAATGCCTTCTTAAAACTTCCTGGAGCTCCATAGTTGGCTTTCACACTGAGAAAAGACAGCCCAGGTAAGTTCCATACACTTTTTCCCTGAACTTATCTGGACTGTCCTTTGTCCTTGTGATAGCCAGTCATGGAGCTACAGAGAGCTCCTGATCATCACCAAGCAACTTGCTGACATCAGAAAATGTTACCTGGTAAAAGAAGGGGGGCTATCTGGAACTCCATAGCCAGCTGGTATGGTGACAAAGGACAACAGAGGTAAAAGAAACCATGAAGTAGGGCTGAACTGAGTTCAGGCTGACTGGATAGTTTGGACTCTGTTCCCCCCAGTACTGTAGTTTGGGGGAGGAGTATATAAGCAGTTCATCAAAACTGAAAGCCAGTTCAAAGCAGAAATGTTCTGGACTGGCCTTGGATTTTGTATCTCACAGATCTGATTCAACTCCCTTTTATCTTGAAATCCCTTAAGAAAATGAACATGGGTTTTCCCCCACCAAAACTTTCAGGGAGGAGGAAGAGGACGCACAAGGTGGTAAGCAAAATTCTGGGAAATGAAGTTTGGGGAGGCAAGTACCTGTGGCAGAGAATTCAAAAGGTGCCATCCTAAAAACTACAGTTCCCAGAATTCAGCTCATTTCCCATGTAAAAGCACTTGGTTTTTCCCTCCTCAAGTTCAAGAAGTTACTTTTAAAATGGAGATGATGCATTGTCTCCAGGTCAGCAGGGCTTGGGTTTTCCCTCTCCAAGTTGGATAAATTACTTTTAAAACATAGGTGCTGCATTGCCTCCAGATCAGCAGCGTGAGAGAATTCAAAAGGCCCCAACCTAAATTTAATTTCTAAGAATTCAGCTTACTTCCCATGTTAAAGCCCCAATGTGAGTGTGGTCTCTGTGTGAGTGTGGCAGTAATAAGGCAGCCATTACTCTCCATAGGGAGACTAGCAAGAGCTGCCTCTTGCTATTGCCCAGCTGACTGCCATTTCCATTCCCTACAATAACTATATTATCTCCAGACTCCCAGGAGAATAACTCTGGGAGAATTTTATTTTCTACCAGTATCAAAATGATCTTAGTCATTGTTTGATAAAGTCTACCATGATGAATAACCTTACTACTGAAGTTCTGAATAATTTGTTTTCCAAAAAATGTTTTGTAGCTCATGATGACCAAAAAGGTTAACATGACCTCAGTAATATTATGGTAGTGTTTAAGATGAATGCATTTCCCACTCTAAAACCAAAATTAACGGAAACAAGTCATTATGACACCATTTTTTGTGCTTTTCAGAAGATTAGAAAGTCTATTAGTTAACTGTTTTGGCAAGTGGCTGTAATAATGGCTTTCCTTTCTTGGAGTAATATATATAGAAAATAGTCTGGAAAATCAACTTTTAAAAGTTCACAAAATTTTACAGTGACTCCACTATAAACTGATATTGGCATTTTCCCACAACCAGTTTTAGCCTTCTAGCTTTACAAAGCAGAACTAAACATTTGGAACATGGCTAGGGTTAGGGTGACCAGTGATTACATCAGACATGGGCAAACTTTAGCAGACGAGGTGTTTTGGACTTCAGCTCCCACAATTCTGTTAGCAGTTGAAGGAGTTTGTAGGAGCTGAAGTCCAAAACACCTGGAGGGCCAAAGTTTGTCCATGCCTGGGTTACATCCATATATGCATTTTGGGATGTTGTGACAAAGGCTCCCAATGCCCCCACCCCCATGCATGGCAGCTTCTTACAGTTAGCAGCATGTACCTGCATGGCCATTGAATGGCTGAGAGAGGCAAGAGGCATGTAGACCTCTTGGGTGTATTTCTCCATCTAGGAGAAAAGAGAAGCTATAATTGGAGAGCACCTGGTGCTGCTATCCTATGATGCCTTCTCCTAGTTCAGAAATAATTTGGGACCACCTGTCCTTCTCCAGCCACTAAAAGTCATGTGGTTTCATGCCAACAGGGAACTGAAAGATCCTGTATGTGGAGAGCAGTAGCTTTTCATAAACATGCTGTACAGGTACAATTTGACTCCACTTTAGTTGCCATAGTTCAATGATATAGAATCATTGGAGTTGGGAGAGGCACCAGCATACTTTGTCAAAGAAGGCTAAAGATCTTGTGAAATTATAATTCCTATGATTCCATAGTATTGACTCATGGAATTAAAGTCACATCAAACTGCATTACGTCTACAGTGTAAATCAAATTTTAGATAGTGGAATACAATATTCACTGTCCCAGTTTTCTACCCCAGGTGCTCTATCTGATTTTAGACACCTTTAGAGTGAAAAGGGTTAAATAATAAATAACCAGGTGCAGGCAATAGTTGAACTGGTCCTGTTCCCACAGAGTTGATGAGGCAGTCTTTCCGCTTGCATCAGCGTTTTGCTTCATTTTCCAAGGTTCATAACTTGATCATAGAAATTTACACTGAGCTATATATCAAAGTCAAAAACACATTTTCAGATTTGCAGCTCTTGAAAGTCATAGTTGTAAACATGGCTTCTCCCAACAGTACTATTCACAGCCTTCTGCTGTCTCTATAGGTTGCAGAAAGAAAATTTGGTTTAATGGTTTTCTCCAAAATTCTAAACTGATGTATATAATAAATGTAACTGGGGGGATTCATATATCTATTTCACTCCCCCCCCCCCCCCCCCCCGTTTTATGCTAGCACTTTACTGGCTCTATCTTAATATTCATGTAAATAGTAATGTTTAATGTTTTGCCTAGCAAAATGTTTGGTACTAGGGAATATCAATGAAATGCTTTACGTTCATGCAAGGCCTTTGCTGAATATACATGTTAGACAGGCAGATAGATAGATACATAGATAGAGGCTGAAGGGATGCAACTGATCTAACTAAATTACTGCAGTTTACACTTTTATAAATGATAGTTGCCAAATGAATTGGCTAACAGGCATGAAGAATAGACTCGTTCTAGTGAGAATGCCAAATCAGTGAATTTATATAGCTGGATATCAATAACTCTCCAAGAGTAGTCCCCCTAACTCAAATTAATTTTTAAGATGTAGCATTCTAACAAGCAAATAGTGAAATAATATTTTAAAGTAGCAGTCCTATACATTCTTTACTGCTTGCAAGACTAGTTGAATTCAATGGAAATTATATCTGAACAGACATCCATAGGATTGCAATGTAAACATTTAAGGGGGCTTAATTATTATGCTGGTTTGATCATTGCTATTTTTACTACCATAATTACTTGCATGGTTATCAGGTTTCATTGTTGATCTAATATTTTTAATGTTAACTCCACTTTAAAAGGATGTATCAACTATAATAGATCTAACAGCAAATCCCATATCAGAGGTATTAATATTTACTTTATGAACAATTTCAGAGATTTTCCCCACTTTGTGAAAATGCAAGGCTTTGTGTACATTTTTCAGTACTATGTACATTCTTGGATTGCTATGGGGAAAGCCCACTTGGTTCCTCAGCAGAAAACATTTTTTGGGCTGCAGTGATATTGTTCTTTCTTTGCACAGAAAATCCATCCGGGAAAATAGACTGGGTTTTTCTGTATATGAAAAAAATTTAGCTAAAACAGTTTTTCTGGGTATACAAATCAGCATATTTTGCACAAATATTTATTTATCAGAAAAGATGTCTTCTGCACTAGGAAACAAAATGTATTTTAGTCTGAAAAATTTCTCAATAAAGTGTGAAGAATCCCTGGGCTGGTGTCATTTTCCCGGATGGGTTTTCTCAAGCGTCATTCAGGATGCAAATATTAATGAGTGTTCCTCTCCCCTCCCCCCAACAAAAATACTATTTCCATATTTGCAAATGAAAACAATGTAACTTAAAATGTAAGTATAACTTTTTAAAAAATTAAAACGTTTGTGTCTAAACTTTTAAACACAAAAATATTAATATACATTAAAAACTATACAACCGCTCCAAAATCACAATGAAATCATTCTCACCAGTTCATCTCTGATAAATCGATAAATGCTTAATGACAGAAATACATTTTTATCTACCGGAAAAAGGCAAGCAGGGATAGTAACTTCCTGGTCTTTACAGAGAGAGAGTTCTGGAGTCTGAGAGCAAACACCAAAAAGGCCCTCTCTCTTGTTCCCACCAAACAAGCTTAAGAGGATGGTGGATCAGAGATAAGGCTCTCTCCAGATGATCTTGATATCCTAAAGAGAGATTTGGTCCTTCAAATAACCAAGACCCAAGTCATATAGGGTGTTGTTATATGTTAATACCAGCATTTTGAATTATGCATGGAAATGAGTTGACAGCCAATTGAGATGCTGCAACAACAGAGTTGTGTGTTCCCTGTACCAGCTAAAATTAATATCTGGACCAACTGAATTTACTGAGCACTTTTCAAAGGCAACCCCACATAGAATACATTAATCTAAGTGGCTGTAACCCAACTTCTTGAAGAACAGGCATAAATGGCACACTAGTTTTAAATGTGCATTTCTGGTCACTGCTGAAACCTGGATCTTCAGAATTAATTCCTCGGATAAGGGTAATGATGGTTACAAATGTTGGCAATATGAAAGAGGTAGTTTGGAGATATGTGTGCAAAAGCATAGAAAGAGCATGTAAATTATTCTACTTCCCATGATATATTGCATGGTGTAGTATTTGGGAAGAGTAGTTATACCTCATATCCCGTGTAAAATAGTATATCACTCGGAAAACTTTATTACAACTCACCTTTTTGGCTTTCAGTTTTCTATGTCTAGACATTCTTAACTTGGAATAACTGACTATCTCATGACTCCAGCCCATACACAGACAAAGTCATTCTGAGGTTTTGCTATCCTATCTGACATTTCATGTGAACTGGACTAGTGTTATTTCCAATGATCCTTTCAAATCCACAGGACTGAAGCATATATATATATATAGTTATTTTATTATACTCATGGAGTATGTCTCCTCCCTGTTCTCTTCACACACAAAAGCGTAGTAAAGCCCTAGCCTGTTTGACAGAAGTAGGAGAATTGAGGGATTTCTTACTTATCCTTTCTTAACTGTTTGATCTTCAGCCCAGATATTTGAACTAAGCACATTTAGGCTTCCTGACTTCAACAGGACTAAATTCTCTTAAGTTGAAATACTTTGGCTCCTCGGGGTTGTGGATCAGTGTGGGAAGGAATAGAAAGTGTTGGCCTACAAAATGAACCCTGTGAGGCTTCTAACAGCTCCAAAGAACAACTGTCAGGGAGGTTTAATAACTTTGATGTTTCCCCCTCACTTGTGATACTTCATGCAAACAGTCTGACCATTAACCAGAAAAGTATATGACAAATAGAATAATGGAGTGCGGAACAACAACTAACACTGAGAGTTTGTGGGTCTGAAGCTATGAAATCTCACTTAAATAAAGCAAAAATATTCGGAATATAGTAGAAGCTGGAAACTATTACACTGATGTGTATTGTCATATTTTTGGTTGTTTTAAAAATGCTGAGCTTGGAAAGAGTGCTATTTTAACAAAGAAAAACAATCACTCCTAGCACTGGCACTGAATATTGCATAAAGCTAACATTTTAAGAGAATTTGAAGGTTTCTCCTCAGATGAAATGTCTAAGGAATGTGTATCAAAATCAGAATGATTGAACGAGACTAAGGATTTCTTTTTCTAGGGGATCAAGATGATTTGCTTACATTCCCTAGCATCTTGTCAGAGATCACACAAATTTATAGATGCTCAGGGAAGACTTGATTTTATCTGACTGACACCTTTAAGACTAATATACATATTGGCAATTTGTTTTTGAACAGATTTTTACACTTCTTTTAATGTTACAATACATTCCCTGGCAATCCAACTTTTTAAAAAAGTGTTTTTAATTAAAGAGAAATTAGATGTCTAAATGCAAATTCTTTGATGGGAAAAGGAATGTATATGTTTTTTGAAATAACTTACATATTTTATATATACTTTTGGAGAAAATATTTACAAAAACACTCGAATATGTATTTTGACATGAATTGGCTTTAAAAATATCACACATTGATAGACAAAGGGAATGGAATTAAGGGTGAAAATGTGTGAATGTTAGATACCAGAAACAGACACAAATGGCTATCTGTACCTAAAGTAAAATTGTAAATGGAAGTTCATCCCAAACATTTGAAGTTTTATGGAAGCTAGCTATTTTAATAAAACAAAAATGATATCTGTAAACTGTGTGTTGGGTGTTCTTCTACATACTCCAATATCATGCCTACATAAACTAGAACTCAACATAATGGGTCATTGTTACCTTCTGGGTCTACTTCATCTGTCAGTATTGAAGTGGCATACGTTAAGCAGGTTCTGATATAAAGCCGGTCTTTCTGCATAGAAATCTAATTTTCTGTACCAAAAATTCTATTTTATCCCCAAAATATGATAAATGCCAAAACTGCAAAAACCATCAAATTGCAAAAACCATCTAGTGTTCTTCCCACAGAATTTCCTGAACTTGGCTAACATATTTTCGAATAATTTTTATTACTCTCTCTATCTCTAGTACTAAGTGGATGGAGGGTATCTAACCAAGAATGACCAAGTACTAAGTGGATGGAGGGTATCTAACCAAGAATGAACAAGGCTTGTGCTCTTAGAATTATGACTGTTAGTGAAATTAAAATGAGAAAGAATAACTGGAATCCACCATAACATTCTGTAAAAACACAATTTTGTTGAATGGCTATTTGTATTTGCTCTAACCACTCTTAGGTATATTCATTTCCATGGATCTTTCAGAAATAAAGCTTTAACTGGATACGTAACTCTCCAATCAACGGAACTTGAAATTAGTTGAGATTCTTGTTTGCCTAATGCGTAGCAGTAACTGGAGTAAAGTACTGTTTTCACAAAGGACAGTATCGTTATTAATTTCCTCGCTACTATGCTAATGACTGCACATTTTCATTCTGCAGCTCCAGCATTTTGTTGTTAAATATTTTTGTCATGTTCTGTACTCTCTCTCCCTCTCCTCCCCCCACCCCTCTGTGAATTCTCATTTGGGGTTATATTCTTAACTAAAACAAGCATAATTATGTATTTGTTTTCAGATGGGCAAACAGATGGATAGAGAGGTATTTTCAATTTATACCAAGAAACAAAAATATTCCATAAACAGAACATTATTACTTGTTTTGCTATCTCTTAGCAATCAGCAATGATCAACACAACTTAATAGTTAGGAAATAGCTATTCTTTCTTAATTGTGGACAGCAGGAGCTCTCCTTCTCCCATGATGCATAATGCTGTACACACTGGAAGAATGTAAAATACCTAAATCCAGATCTTGACAGGTTATGTATCTGACACTAGGCAGAAATCTGGTGTCCCCTCTAAGGCTCCATTTTTAGGTAAGACACATAAAACATACTGGGAGAGCTGTATGTAAAGTAGTAAGGTGTTTAATATATGAAAAGTGGACAGTGGGATAATAATTTCAAATAAAAAGAGAAAAATAAGTGATAGAAATGACCTTTCTTCAAACAACTAGCCTTATTGCTACCATAAGGCCTTTTCATTCTTGCTTTTCTACAAGTATGGTATATTTTTAGTCTCAAAACCAATTGAGATAAATTGTTGGAGTAAAGAATTATAGGGGCAAAGTGGCACTGTATCTACATTATGGAAGTATATACGTAAAGATACAGGTCTTCCCCCCACCACCGCCACACAACACACACACAGCTGACCAGATATCTTTGAAAATAATTTGTTAAAATTTCGAAGAGATCCCCACAGGGAGAGATCTCCAGGAGAAGCATGGGGATCATAAAAGTTATTGTCTTCCATAGTCCTCTCTCAATATGTCCCCCGTGCAATGTTTGAATGGGAAGCTTATAATCTTCAATGATCACCTTGGACTCCCTTCTTAATGTTGTAAGACAGTTGGGAAGGAACCAAGCAAGGTTTTGGGAAGGTCAAGCATTCCATATTCAGCTTGGCTCCTATATTCCAATGTCATGGGGTGTAGAGGATGACAGCTAAGAAAGTAAGATAATTCTTGCTCAGTGTGTTTTGATAGATACTTTGTGGAGTTTTCTTTGCAAGATTGTATAGATGCCTTTGCCCTCCCCTGAGGCTAAAAGCATGTTACTTGCTATGACCAAGCAAGCAGGTGAAGTCTGGTCTCCAAAGACGTAGTCTAATGCTCAAACCACTATATCAGTAAAGTTTTGTGGGAAGCCAATGTGACCAACTTACTCTGAGGAGTTAGCCCACTCCAAGCCAAGCCAAGCATGAAGTTTGCAATGATTTACTAGTTGCACATTTCCCTAGCAGTAGGCTTAAAAATGATTTCATTTATTTTGATTATTTTCATTATTTTCCAACAACCCCAAGATATTAGTCCTTGCTATTAATTTAATACATGTGAAGTATTATTAATGTGTTTACTCCATATTGATGTAAATGATGTAAATAAGCTGGTTCTAGGAACATGTTCCACCACCCCATTCAGTTCACAAGTCTGTTGAAATGCAAAAAGTGGATATTAAGTAAGAGGTTTAGAAAAATTAAGCAGAGGGGAGCCCTGTGGGAGCCAGATGAAGGGCAATGTTCCACAGCAAGAAGGTATGGAAAACGAAAAGCGGTGTTTTGGGAGCAAAAGAACCAAATCAATTTCTTCATGACAGGGCTGTCACAATTCAAGTAGATGGATGAGGTTTTTTTGTTGTTGTTGTGGGTGGTGTTTACTTTAAGAAAAAAGTAAACACCATCTTAGTACATAAGATGGGGAAATATATTTTACTTTATTTTAGTTCCTTTTTCTCCTGATATAGGTTGAGTAAGGAAAGGTAATGGAGGCAAGGAAAAGAATATTCTTACTGCTTAGATTATTAGCCCAGTGGTGGGAATGGAACTGAGAAGACCCTGTTGGAACTGATATAATAACAGGTTCAGAATCCTTTATCCAAAATGCATGGAACCAGAAGTGTTTTGGATTTGTAATTTTTAAGGGGGGGGGGGTGTTAGGAAATCTGTTTTTGGTTGCGTTGCTAAATTTAGTTTTCTAATATGAAGCTAATTTATAACAAATTTCACACCACAAGCTTATCTAACTCTTTTCTAGGAAAAGCAGATAGGTCTGTGAGCCTGTTTAGAAAAAAAAAGTAATTTGGTGTTAGTCAAAGGTGGCTCCTGGATTATGGTGTAAACCACCAGCTGTAGTTTATAGCAAGTTACCAGAGATATAAAAACACACCTGTAGCCAGTGGGAACAAAAGCAGCCTTGTTCCCTGGAATCTGGGAAAAGGGGTAGTCTATTAAATAGAAATTCTATCTACCTTACTGGGAGATATTTCCTAATTTCATGTGCTTGTGATTAACCAAACCTTAACCAAACGGCCAGTCTTTTCCCTGCAGCAACAACAAATATCTTCTCCATTTATAGTTATTCCTGTATGTATGCAGGAATAACTATGTATGCAGGAATAGTTGCATATATTCATTGAACAGTGTATAGTAATGTGTAGTGTATTCTGGCCTTTGCATACGCAGTTGGTGGTAGAGAAGCAAAAGGAGAATATATATATTCCAACCCTATATCCTATGCATGATAGAAAGATAAATGTGAGAAGTAGTTTCTTACTGCATTTTCCCCTTTTTTTGAAACTTCTAATCTTCACATTAATGAATTCATGGTTTTAGGTTTCTTGAGGAATAATCAAAATGATAACCTCATACTCAATTCTGTAATCATTTGTGTTTTTTTTTATAAAAAAAAATCTGATTAAGCATTTGAAAATTAAGAATTTAAATATTTGAAAAACATAGGTTTATTTGGGGAGAAATCCCATTGAAGCAGGGATGGCAATAAGAGAGCCATAAGTGTATGAAGATGAGTCAGAGTTTGGAATAAAAGTTATCTTCTTGAAACGCAGATCCTAATATCCAGGCATGGAATAGTGGCACATATACATATTCAAGAAAATCCATGATTGCTAGAGAATCTAAGAGGCTGTGTCCTGAGAAAATATCACCCCACTCTAAATAAGGTATACCAACCGGATTGGCCTATTCCATGCTTCTCTGCAACAATCTATGTCCTTGAATCAGTTTATGTGCATTGGGGGAAAATACCAAAAGATAGGTCAAGTCAGTCTGTGCTACTTCTTCCTCCATTTCTAGATATTCAGTCTGGATGTGCAGGAATACATATTTCATATACTGCTTCCTTTACTGTTAGCCTATAATAGTTTGCTGCATCAAATTGGGGTCAAACAAATATCTTTCCTTATTAGGATGAACACCATTCAGTAACAGTTGTAGTATTCCTCTCCTCCTAGATCCCAAAATGTTGCTAGATAAAGTAGGTTACTTGTTCCCACTACAAGGTATGGTCAGGCTGTTCATTTGAGGAGTCATATCACAGGCCCATGGAATCAGGAAATTTCTCCCAATGAGGGATCTGGAGGTAATATTTCATTACCTGTTACTGCAGGAGACCAGAGTCTGGATTCTTTTTGTATCCCCCGAGAGAATAGCCCTTTTCAGTCTATTTGTGAGTCAACCCTAAATTCCATTGGCTGTACTTAGACTATCAACAATATTGAGGCCAATGATTGCAATGAAAATGACTAAAACAATGCTTGTTGAATGAGAAAACACTGCCATTCATATTTATTCATTGACTGTTCATTGCATTGTGAGTAAATCTCATTGTAATATTAATTCATACCTCAAAATTTTAAAATCAATCCAAATGCTTCAAATATGTTCCTTAAGTGCATGAGCTTTTACTGTCAAGTAATACATCAAAAGGAAAATAAATAATGAAATCACTTACAAGCAACCATCTGATTCAGATTTTCACAACAGCCTTTTTATAAATATGTTAATGACTATGGCAGTGTTTTTCACTCAGTATGCACTGAGGCATAATGAATTTAGGGCTTTAAACTGAAATATATTTTTTCCCTAGCCATGCACAATCATTTAAACAACCATTGATTTGTTACCTGGTGCGTTAACACTTTATGATGAGTTTCTTCAAACCTGTCTTATCTTATTTTTTTGGATAATAAATAATGCACAAGAGGAAGAAGGAGGAAATAGATTCTCACAGGAAATATTTTACTTTATTTTTCATTGTAGTTGCTTAGTTACAGCACAAAGAAATTGCTTTTGTTTTCTAACAAACTACCAATAATATTTATAAATCTAATGTTTAATCACATTTCCCCACCAATATCCCAACAACAACAACAACAACAACAACAACAACAAATAATAATAATAATAATAATAATAATAATAATAATAATAATAATAGTACCCCTAGCAATATAATTTGTACCAATACATGCAATCTTTGGACTGATAGCAAGCAAATTACTCTTGCTATTCTGGAAGTCTATTTCCAAATGGGTAAAGATTGCAACAGATTTTAAAGTTTGATTTCTAGGTTTTTCCCCCTCAAGTTTCATTTACTTCTTTCCTTAAATTCAGGAATAGAAATGACAGCATGGAGAATTTATAACAATTTATATTCAAAGATTTTTTTTCTAAAGAATACTTTTATTTTGTTGTTGAAGGCTTTCATGGCCAGAATCACTGGGTTGCTGTGAGTTTTCTGGGCTATATCGCCATGTTCCAGAAGAATTATCTCCTGATGTTTCGCCCACATCTATGATAGGCATCCTCAAAAATTGTGAGATATATTGGAAACTAAGCAAGGGAGGTTTATATATCTGTAGAAGGTCCAGATATATAAACAATAACAAGTTCAAAAATAAGCTTTTTAAAATTTGCAATTCTATTTTTGGGGAAATAATGAAACACTTAATATTAGAATCACAGACACCTTAAAGAACCAGACTCAAAAGTGACTTCAATACAGAGTTTATTAAAACAAAGGAAAAAGGACGCAGAGGCACTTAAATGCAGTGCCACTGGTCAAAAACTCAAGAAACAACCAGTCCTGGTTCAAAAAGGTTTACAGAAATATAATCCGGATTAGTTGGATAAAAGAAACAAATCAACATTCTATGATTCTAACAAAGTGTTCTTAGGTCAAACAAAAAGGCACAGTACACAACTAGTTAACAAAAGGTGAAGATGCAGGAAGCGAAGTGTCGTTAGCCGAAGTCCAGGGTCAAAGCGGGAGAAATCCAAAACAGCACAGGTCCAGAGTCCGTAGAAGCAGCGTCTTTAGCCAAACCGATCCAGGTCCAGGAAGGGAGAAGTCCACACTCACGAGGCCAATCCGGGTCAATAACAAGCAAATGATCAAGAGATTCAAACTGCAGATCCCAAACCAACACCGAACACGAAACTGGCAGCAGCAAGTCACACAGCACCCAAAACACGAACGTACTCCAACACCTTGCAGGATCCCTCACTCCTGAGCCGACTTTTATTTACAACTCATCATAAGATGAACTGACCACCGCCCCACCATTATCCCCCGCAGCTGCTTCCAGCTCTTCATGTGAGCCCCCTTGTCTTTCCCTACAAGTACACCATCTCCTGTCAAGACTTAGGTCCCCCCAAGACTCAGTTGGATCCCCTGATTGCCAGTCTTCATCCCCAGAGAACACCATAAAGGTATCACTAGTTGTTGGCTCCTCACAAATAGCTTGCACTTCTCTTATCTTAGTCCAATCCAAGGTGTCTCCTTCTTCTCCTTCACTCATGGACCCATCATCCCCAGAGAATCCCTCAAATGACTCCTCATCTGTAGGCGCTGTAAATATGTCCCGGATCATCTTTCTCTGCTGCTCATCATCAGATTCCTGCTCCCAAGTAACCCTTTTTCCCCTTCTGGCACCCACACTATTGTTTGTAATGTTACTCACAGGCTCTACTACAACACTTCATCTCAAAGTATGCATAGATCAGAACAACCTGATAAACCAAAGAACTGGGTAGATAAAAAGTTACCCTCTAATCTGGTTCAACAGCTATCATGATTAATGTGTAAAATCATGTGACAAATTGTATGTTTTAAAACTGCAGTCCTAAGGGTAAGGATCATAAAAATGCTCTGCTCTTGAAGGTTCCATTTCATATAAAGTCTTCCTGGAGCTTCCAGCACTGAAGCAATATTGATAGACCCGGGTGTTTTTGAGTTTCTGTCTTTTTGGTGTTTTTTGGAGGGAGGTTGTGCTCTCTATCTCCCCTAAGCCCCACAATCAGTTTGTTGTCAGTGAAAAAATGTTTAATACTAGAATGTAATCATTGTGTGCCCAAATTTCTCTTCATTTTTTAGCATGTGGTTGGAAGGCAGAGGGCTGGGTGGCCTGTGGATATAGAACATCCTTGTCAACTTCTTTTCTATCCATCACCACACCACTATAATGCATATACAACAAAAATCACTTCTCAGGATCAAAGTTTTATCTTGTGAAGGATGGGTTATTGTGGGGAAAAATCCTGCTGATTGGGAAGGGCTAGGAGAGGTATCTATTTATCTAATGCCTGATTTCTGCCTGCATCACCTGAGCGTTCTGAACACCTTATGATGAGAAAACCTGCCCCACCCCATGCCTTCAGGGGGCATTACCAAAACTAAGTTTACTCACTTTGCTTGGAATTTAGCCAATGAATTGCTTTCTAAATAAATATATTAAAATGCAATAACAATGTCAAATCAGATGAATTTCTTGTAGGGCTATTAAACTAGTGGACTAGTGATAGGCCAAAAAAGTTGACCTAGAGCTCATCTATATTGGACAGGTTCGTATGGTATAAATCTGGTCAACAACAACTCCATATCCATCATGTATGTGCTGAATTTGCCAAGATGGCCCAAGACCACATCAGCTCAATTGGAGTGTCACTTCCATGTCACCATCATTGCTGCTCTTAGCTTGGCCACAGAGCTCCATCCAATAGCCAGTCCTAGTTGCCCACACAGCAAGAAAGAGGAGGTCAATCTCCCTCCCTTTTTGCTAGTCATAAGTCACCCTCTTTTGGTATCATAAACAGCAGGTGGCAGTGGGTCTGTGGCTCACTAGGAGTGGTAAAAATATAAGCACAATCCATCCCCTTTCAGTACAGGGAATGAGTAATGATAGTGTCTGTGTGGGCTGCAAATTAGGCTGAGGCCAGATGTAAAAAAAAAAAACCAAAACTCCCAAATATCCCATTACTTTCAAGAAAATCCCAAAGTATATCCCAATTTTGCTTTAAGAAGCAGGGTAAAGTCAGTTTAAAGTGAAAACAAAACAAAACAACCTCCCTCACCCCACAAAACCCCAGAATGTTCATCATAAGCCACTGTGCATTTTGAAGACTATTAATGGTCTATTCTCAGTGAGTACTGGTTTTGGATTCAATATACAGAAACTCACAAACTTGATAAGAAGAGTCCCTGAGATCTTGCTCTAATGTATGAATCTAAGCTAGCATTCATTATGGGAGTTGGAGTGCCAAGGATGGTCCTTCCCAGCCAAAGGGAAAAAAAACCCTGACATTTGAAAAAAGGAAATACATCTGCAAATACACAGGAAGCTAAACACTTGTGTATATAGGACATAAAAAGATTCAGAGAGGTGAAAAAGGGCAGACATTATCTAAACTCCTCTCCCATATTATTAACTTTATAAAAGTGTTGATGCTTTCTTGGTTCCAACATAATTAAAGTGATCTCCTTCTAAAAGCAATTGCTGCACTTTGCTTCAGACAAGACTATATAAAGTCTGAATTCTTTAAGCATGCATATACCTTCATTTGAATTGAATGCAAGAAATGTTATATCCTCCTTTTCTCTTTTTTTCTTCATTGTAGGAAGCTAAATCTCACTTCCCGTGAATAATTCTTGACAAGTTAGGAGGCAAGGATTCTGTTTGAATGCTGGCAAGATTTATTTTCACCCTCCTCTGCCTGCTCCCACTTTGCTGACTTCCTGCTTTCAGGAAACCCTTTTGACATTAATTACTTTGCTGAGGACATCACAAACAGGGAACTGTTACATTATAGTGAAAAATAAACAAGAACATTGAATCATACTAAAGATCTAGGGATGCTAAGGGAGAACACGTTAATCAACTTCATTAAATCAGATCAACACAAGTCAACCCACAAATATGGGGGGATGATGGTATATGGAAAAGGAGATGTCTATAGACACAGAGATCAGAGCCTAAAGTGTTTGTTTGATATTTAAAACCTTTATTGTAAGAATTTAAAAAGTAAAAAGTTTTTTTTTTGTCGTGTCAGGAGTGACTGCAAGTAAAAAGTTGATTTTTAAAGAAAAGAATGAGATATACACTGTCTCAACTAACTTCCATTGAGTTTTATTTTCTGTGATAGGATTACCAAAAGGATCACAGAACATGCCGAGATGTTTTTCTGGCACACTTTAAGATTCAAATGGCCGACAATATCTATATTAATTTTATATTATTCAGCTTCCTGTCTTGGGTTATTTACATGAAGGAAAGTATGTGAGTCTCTGTACTTGTGAAAAGAAGTTTTCATGACATTTTGATTACAAAATTCCCTAAGCAGTGAGAAAAGAGAAAATAAAAAACTCAGAGATTTGTCACTCAGATAGTGATTTGTCATTGCCCCTGAAAATTAAAAATGCATCATGCTCAACACTATTCCACAGTTGCATATTGCAGAATAAAAGTGATTGCAATAATAATAATAATAATAATAATAATAATAATAATAATAATAATTAACCACCTTTTGTGGATTTTCTCCCTTCCTCCTACCTACAAGTTCTCATTTTCTGAGTACCTCCAAAGAGGCATTGGGGCTAGATTGTTTCCAAGGAGTCTCTTTGTCCCCTCTGACTTTCCCCAGAGCTCTAAAAAAGAAAGGAAATCTCACAAGCACATCAAGCAGTCAGGATACAACAAGGATTAAAAAGTATTGAAAGTCTTTATTTTAAATAGGTAGTTGTTTCATTTTTAAAAACATAATATACATGAAGGCAACCTTCCCCCAGGCATAGTACTAGAAGTTAGAGAAGTTAGTAAGCATTGTTCGGTCACATTCAGCCACGTTTGAAAGAAACATTATAAAAATCTCTTAACATGACTCATCTATACATAGTTCCTTTTTTACTCTCCTTGAAGTTAACAATATAATTTTCTGATGTCCATAGAGAGAAGTTAGAGCTCTGACCCTAGTTGCCAGTGCTAGTTCTAGATACAAGAACTGGTGCCAGACATGCAGCCTGGTCCAGACACAACAGACTGATGTAGATACCAGAGATATGATAAAACCTTGCTACCAGGTTCTGTTATCGGTTAGATTATAGAGTCACATCACCACAAGGGACATGATGAACCTCATGGATATAGAGGAAATAAGCATCACCCTCATGCCTGTTGAGGAAACCACGATCACATCATCCCAGAGGAGAGAAAGATCTTTTATGCATTTAGGAGCACCCAACCTGCTCCTGTCCCTATGCCAAGGCATCACCAGGGAGGAGAGAGTCTGGTTTCCTTTGAAATCAAAATTTAAAACTCAAATTATTTTCATCCTGATTTATGAGCTTTCCTTGTTAGGGTTGGCCATAGTTGATATATTGTTTATATGGTGATTTTAGTTGCTTTCATATTTTATTGTGAATATTTTAATTGCTTTCTCTGGGAGCCACCTTGGAACCCATTCTGGGAGAAAGGCACCAAACAAACAAATGAAATAAATAGGCATTAATTTCTACTTCCTCACTATTATTTTTCTATATAATTCAAAAATGAAGAAATCTGAGAATGTAAACAATATTATGAAAAAGAATTGAACTGAAATATGGTTTCATTCTTTCCAGGGCAACTGGAAAACTTGAAACTGTATTTTAAAAATAAACTTCAGAATACATTATTTTCTTATAGTATTACCAGTAAAACAATACTGTATTTTTGCTCTCCTTTTAATGCATTTTTTTTACTATTCATTTATTCTCTACTTTTTAAAGTTATTTCCAGAAACTGCCTACTGCTGTATTGCTGCATTACCCAACTGTTTTTTTTTCCCCACAGCTTTAATGCACACCTGGAGCTTGTGCTATTCCATTCATAATTTAGTGATATTCATACATGTATTTAGCAATTTTTCCTTAGAAGAATTGAGGACCAAGCATTGCAATGTACACCATAAGCCGGAAGAATGATACCCATAGAAAAATCAAAACATAGAACAGTTGAGTTGGAAAGAACTCCAGGGGTGTTCCAATCAAATCCATACTATTACAGGAAACACAGAGATAAAGAATTGCAGAGAAATGTCCATCCAAGGTATTAAAAATAAAGATAAGCTTTTCTTCCAACAAATTAATCAGTTCTTTTGACCAGGATATTTAAAAGTAAAGATATAGCACACCAAATAGCAAATCATAGCTGTTCTATACCACCCTGTTTCTATGTATGAGTCTGAGTGATGGACTATGACCAAAGCTGACAGAAAGAGAATCCGCTAATTTGAACGAGAGTTCTGTGGATTCAAAAAGATAAATAAATAGGTGCAAGATCAAATCAAGCCTGAATTCATCCTAGCAGCCAAAATGAACACACTTTGTACTTTGAACATTGCATGAGTTGACAATGGTGCTTGGTAAGGTGAAAGAAATCAGAGAAAGAGGAAGAACCTTCTACAGGTGGATTGACTCAATTAGCAAACCATAGTCTAGAGTTAGTGAGACCTTTATAGAGCTACTTATCGTGGGATGCTTTGAAGGTCTGTTATTAATATGTTGAAGCAAACTTGGCAGCAATTAACAGCAACAACAAATCACTTCAAATCTGAACAAGGTGGTTCTTTTCCCCTGCTCAGATATTAAAGTGACAACCAGCTTGTATTGACCTGCCAACACTTTTCTTTAAGGAGACAACTGGTTAATTCCTCAGGGTAAGTAATTGATGTTTGTTCAGTAGGAGAGATGAAGAGATATTTGAGAAACATGAGAGATATTTTAAGGCTCCTAGGGCGGATTTTTCATTGATTGAAAAAAAATAGAAGTTTGAGACAGAGAGAAAAGCACAAAGGGACTGGGAAGTTCATGGGAATTCAAAGGACACAACATGTAGATATACCTTTCCAAGGATCTGATGTGTTGACAATGAGTTAGTAAAATCATTAGTATGCTCACAATGCTTACCACTGTCAATGCTGTACTTATACGTAAATAAACCACTTAGAATGCCTACCTAGACTTAGAGGTGTAGGGTAAGAAAAATAATTTTCTAGTGCCTATTTTCTTATGACAAGAAATATCAAGAATGTTATATGAATTTTGTATGAGAAGTGCTTACGGATCAAGTTGTGGCCATTTGCTATTTGTTAAACCATAGAAGGATTCCTATACTGCAGGCATAATGTTTGATTTAGTACCATATGTGTGTATGCGTGTGCTTTCTCATACACAAACTGAAAAAGAACAATTTCTATATACAGCATCACATGCTGCTTCTGCAATTACATTGAATAATTGCAACTTCCACTAAATATAATTTCAAATGGAAGCAATTAAAACGTGTTTAACCAAGGGTTTGCATATATATCCATAAAGCTTTTTGTATTCTTTCTATTACACCATAGGATCAAATCAGGGTCTCTTCCAGATCTAACTTCTCTGAGATAGAGTCCTCTTCTGTTGCTCTCTAAGGGGCCTATTTAGGGGCCCTTTGAATATAGGTGTTATGGATGGACTACCCCATTCAATTTGAAGTCCCCAGTGTGTGAAGAATCTTTTCTACAGGAGGCTTTTCTTTTGCTTTGGGACCCTGGGTTTTGAGGCTACGTAATCCCATGGACAGCTTCTATGTGTAGAAGAGATTCTCCACTATCCACTAAGGATGGAAAGAATATCCAAAAATATTCAGAAAAAAACCACTCAAAACTCATGTTTTGAGGGTGTTGAGAAATGGTTACAAGAAGAATCCAGGACCAACAGGAATCTTGGCAGTTCTGAACTTATTCTGTGCAATATGGCTATTTCATGTAGAAAAGACATCTACTCAAAATTATCATATGAAAATTTTACACAAAAAATTGCATAGTCTTCAAAGATTTCCTCACGCCAGGAAGAAATCCTTTGATTTTACTTGCCAATACTTTGAAGAAGGAGCTGAGGACAGTTCTACACTGATCACTTATCTCAGGGTTGATCCAGTGTAGTGAAGGTAATTGGCCATCAGATGGCCATTCTTTCTGCCACCATCCCTCATTCTTTTTGTCATGTCAGCCAATGGGCATGACATGGGTTATTCTGGTTGCTCATCACCTACCACTTCATCCCACTTTAACATACAGCTCAGGCATATTCTATTTTCAAATTAAATGGATATTTTTCCTACCTTCCTCACATACTAGCAAACTATCCATTTTATTTAGGAGTTCTCAGTTGATTTGCCATCACATTGTAGAGAGTTGTTCCCACCCACTGTTCCTCCCCCGTTTTCTTTATGAAAAGAAACACCTCTTCCCCTAGACTATGATTTTTGTTCCTGAGTTATAAATGTCATTTCCTAATTGGTTCTATTATAAATACACAGGAAAAGTTTATTAAACTATAAAAACTTTGTCTTTGCAGGAGGGACATTCTGCTGTAGCATATTTTGCTCGAGTTTCTCAATGAAAGAAGGGGAGGAGGAGGTAACACATGGCACATATAACACACAGAAGGAAGGAAGGAAGGAAGGAAGGAAGGAAGGAAAGCCCGCAGAAAGTGCATGAGACAGAAAGGAACACAACATACTGTTGATCTTCCCTCCTTCATGAGCAAAAGATAATGGTGGAGCTTTTCTCAAAGTGGCATTTTGGCTTTTCCCACAAATTGCATAACCATATAATTTTAAAGTTGAGAATAACAAATACAATCATATGACAGAATTAGCCATTTTGCCCATCTCTATACAGATAATTTTCAAAAAAGTCACTTGCTAACTAGCTTAGAAAGCATCTAAAAAGACAACTCTTTGCAACCATTTTTAAACACTAAGATAGGATATATCTACCCTACACCTGAAGCCTACGTCATATGATGAACACAGTAGGTTGCCATTTCTTAAATGGGTGACTCAGCATATATAAATAATGTGATGAAGTTGCTGGAGTGAAATCAGCTGGGGTGCTAGAGCTGGGGGACAGGAGAAATCACCCATTCCTCTCACCTCCCTTCTTCAATCACTTCATTGTTCTGACCAGCGTCACTCCAGATGACAATCACCTGACAGGACCCATGGTATGCCCAAAGACTGCTGCACCTAAGAGAAAGGGAGAGAACAGTAACACCAGCTCATTCCCCAGTCTGCCTGACCCCAGGAAATATGAGACAACTATGTAAACAGTAGGCTTGTTTAGGTTCGGTTCAGAAAAACTGCCTTGAGTCGCCGATATGGCTGAGAAAGGCAGTATACAAATACAGTAAATAAATAAAAGTCAGAAAAATCTACCAAATTTGGGCTTTTGAAGCAGTTTCGAACCATGCAGGAAAAGTGGAAGGGGCAAATCTGAATTTGAACTACTTACTCATTTTGTTCAGAATTATTCTGTAATGTTTGGATGTCTCTCAAGGTTATTTTGATTTTCAGAACCATTAAGCAACTTTGAAAAAAGCCTAAAGAGTTTTAAAATCAAGTGGTTTCCCTTCCCCAGCAATGCAAAGAGGGATGAGGTGGGTGTGGCTAAGCACAGCCATTCTTGAAGGCCATGCCTCCAATTGTAGTGATTGCAAAAGGTCCTGCTGTTAAACTACATTTCCCACACTGCCTTGCTGCTCATTAGCCAAAATGGTTAAGCCTTTGTCTAAATATAAAATAAACTGATTGAATCTACAAAGGTGTCTAAAGAGAAGGCAGCAAAGCAATAAGCAACCCCAACCCTTTCCCTGCAATAAAGATAGTATGTTTCCACCACAAAAGGGGAGCCTCCATGACTCTCCACACCTTCCTTTTCAGCAAAATGTGTGTCTTGGCTTCCCATGCCCTGCCTCTCGCTGTTTGCCATTATTTGCCACAATTTGACATGATTTTTTTCTTTTTGCCATTTTTCCCTGAGCAGGGATCAAACCCTCGGACCTTCTGCTTATGGGGGCGGTGTGCTCTCTTTGAACCACGCTTGCTCTGTAGTAAAAAGAAGTCAGAACTTATACTTCAGTGGAAAGCCAGTTCTTATTTTCCCAGTACTGGGGCCATTCCAGCCCTGATTCTCCCAAAACTTGAAGACATTCCTTCCTTCATCCCTGCCTTTAGAGTCCCCTAGGATTGATGCACCAGGGAGCCTGGCTTGCTAAGTTACTTTGGGAAACTACATCTCTCATGCATATAAAATTGCCTCAAAAGCTCTGTGTTTTTTCCTATGTTTTCTGTTGTCTCATTGTCTTGTGCTTCTGAAACCCCATTCCCTTCCATTTGGTGGGAAACTGTGTTCCTGATCCCAAAAAAGGGGGTCAGTCTAGATGTCAGCCTTGATGGGGTCTGTATATGATTTGATTTCTGTTTTCCCCAAATTAACAGTTTGTGCCACACAAAGTTTCAAAGTAAAGAACACCCAAAGAAACAGGAAATAACACTTTCAAAATTCGAACCAGGAATGTATTTCCTTTACTATTTTTTAAAAAAATACTTTTTAAAAAACATTGAAAAAATTTCCCTGGCAGAGGGAATTGAGCTCATGACCTTCTGCTTATGGGGGAAGTGCACTCTCCCTGAGCCACAGCTCCCTATAGAAATTTCCATTCAGAACTTGTACTGCACTTACCAGTGGGAAGCTGGTTCAGTCTATAAAAACTTTGTTTAAAAACTTTGAAAATTCGCCAAAAATCCATGGATAAGTCAATGGTTATGAAATTTGGTGAGCTAACAGTGGTCCATGTGGTCTAAAAATGAGGGGGGGACAATCCCCTGAAGTTTCCCCAGTGCCAGTGCTGTTTCTTTCCTACTGTGCATGCGTGTCTGCCATTAATGAAGCGATTTGGATGTTTTGGAAGTTTCAGAAAGTTTTGATATTTTTTTTTAAAAAAAAAACAGAAGTGACTTCCGAATCGAACCACCAGCACCCCCTACATCCGAAATGAGTTTTGAACCAATTTTTTTGGATCAAACAAGCCTAGTAAACAGTTGCAGCTCCTTCTATCTCAGAGGTGACCAAACTGTTTACACAGGGCCAAAATTGTGGTTTGCTCTGGATTCTGTGGAGAATTCAGAGCAACTAGAAACTTTGGTTAACACAGTTCAAGGCCACATTGAGCAACTTTGGCCTGCAATACCCTGGGTTAATTCAGTGCATTACCTGTTTGTGGGAGAGAACCTTAGGGCTTGTTTGCACTAGCTCAGAACACCAAAGTGGGTTAGAAGTCTTTCTTTAATGTACAAACAATGTCCAGCAATTTCCAGTCTAAAATAAAAGGTAAAATTCATTAACCTAATTTTGCCCCATCTTACATAAAATTAAGAGTGAGAGATTGGAGCAGTTCCACACATTGGTGTGTGTGTGGACAGCTGGACCAGAACTCTAGACAAGCCTAAGATTTAGTGTTGTATAAATGTATCCCCCTATCCCATTTGTAGGAATTCACTTAAATCAGGCTGAGATTTGAGATGGTAGAATGATATTAGCTACATGCATCAGTATGCATTTATGATAGCAGAATACTATTCTCCATCTCCTCCTCTTGTTTCTTCTTTTCTTGGTATACACACACACACACACGCATACACAGAGATAGTTTAATTCCTTGATCCCAGTTTATGAGAGAAAAGACAACTAAATAAGGTGAACTATTTCAAATAAGTATCTACAAAGTCTTTCTAGCTGGATATGAAATGGCTCCCTATGTTAAGGTGCTATATTTAAAAGCCAAGAACTGATTGCACAGCCTACATGGAAAGAAGGTCAATCTATATTTTGTTAGGTCCTAAAAGTCATAACTGAAACCATGTCCTCTGTGCCCTTCCTGTACAGAAAATTGATTAAGATCCCTCTTCAACTGATTTATACTCTTTTGCTTTTATTATTGCCATAGTACAGTGTGTTATTTATTTCAACTATCCTGAGTAAGGGTGTTCAGCTTTCATCGCCTATAGGACTAATGCTATACTTAAAATCAGTGCAGATTTCTATGTTTCAAATGAATTACAATTCAAGATAGTATCTTAGTATAGCTCTCTGCTTTTTTATTATTTGGACAGACCTTTCCTATGATAAAAGGTTAGGTTTTATTTCTAAGTGTGTTTTTATAAGTTTTATTAGATAACAATGAAGGAAAAAAGCTAATAAAACTAGAAAATGGATAAAATAAAAAAATGTGTCTTAGGAAGTATATTTCATATGCATGGGTACACAGCAGCACTATCAGCCATCTTCAATATTTTGGAATTATTTCTACAATCACAATAAAAAGATCATTTAATACTTTATTATTATAGTGATAAAAATGATTTATTCCAGTAGAGGAAATGACTTATTATAATTGTGTTATGCTGTATATAAAAATCAAATGTGGTAATACTTACTGCATTATGCAGAAAAATTCCAAGGTTGGTTTCCCCAAATATAGTTACATCTGATATCTCAACCAGCACTTCCTTTGAAATACTGGACTTTCCCTCAAAGTTGTCAGGGATGTTGTATCTAAAGAGAAAATATATGTTTCAGTTTATATGTTCCATCAATCAAGTGCATAATGTTTTGAAAGATATCCAAAATGGGATATTATTTCAGGTTCATTGACACAACTCCCCTGCTGCATCAGCTCCACTGGCTGCCAGTTTGCTACCGGGCCCAATTCAAAGTGCTGGCTCTAGCCTATAAAGCCCTAAACGGTTCCGGCCCAGCCTACCTATCCGAACGCATCTCTTCCTACGAACCTTCCAGGAAGTTAAGATCATCTGAGGAGGCCCTGCTCTCTATCCCGTCTGCTTCACAAGCACGCTTGGCGGGGACGAGGGACAGAGCCTTCTCTGTGGTGGCCCCTCGGCTGTGGAACTCCCTGCCTAGGGATATTAGATCAGCCCCCTCCCTCCTGACTTTTTGGAAGAGAGGAAAAACCTGGCTCTTCGAGCAAGCATTCAGAACCCCGGAATAGATAGTCAAGCTTGAGATGGAGAATGACCCATGGAACGGCCAAGACAATGAAACGGACGAGGATTGGAATGAGAGCACATAGCTCTTTTTACATTGTTATTACACTGTCTTTTTTGTTTAAATGCACTTAATTGTTTTTGCTTTTTAATGTTTGCATTGATGGCATTGAATTGTGCCAGTATGTAGACTGCCCTGAGTCGCCTGCGGGCTGATATGGGCAGGATATAAATGACGTAAATAAATAAATGGCTGCAGGTTCGATTGTTGTTTTTATATTTTGTTATAATGATGATGTGTTGTTTTATGCTATTGTTTATGTATTTTAATGTGTTTCTTTTAACTATGTTGATTGGGGTTGTCCCCCATGGAAACTGCCTCGAGTCCCTTCGGGGAGATGGAGGCAACATACAAAAATAAAGTTGTTGTTATATTCTTATTTTTTCATAAAAGTGGTTCTTCAATATTTGGTGAAATCTGTCTATTACTTTACATATAAGGTCATATTTTACAAGGTTACCTTGGTCATCTATCTATAAATATGTTAAAAAACCATGCTGAGACTAGATTTCAATTAAAAAGTATAAGACTTGTTGGGAAAATAGCCCCAAATTGTCTCTCTTCAAGATTAGCTCCCCCCTGTAGCTTTTAAAATATTAGCTACATAGATCTTGTCCTTAACTTAGAAAAAATGGAGCAAAGGTGCAGAGCTGCAACCAAATCTGTTTGGAAAATACTTCTCAGTTCACTGGGCTGTTCCAAAATCTGGAGATTGTAACAGATGAAGGGTGTAACACATTGACAGTTTGTCCAATATCGCATGATATCTTCAGAAGACTGATGAAATTATTCTAAGAATCATTTCTTTTCTTGCAGCATCTGGTCAAAGCAGAAGATATAAGCCTATAAATAAGAAATAAACAATACATATATTTTTACACAATACTGTCACAGCAGTTGGATAGTGATACCACTGTAACTATCATGAATCCACCCTTGAAAATCTTGGGATCTCTTGATTTAAACTCACACACTTTCATACAAACATTTAGATTTTATTTCATCAAGAATTTCTTATCTGGCAGAAGACCCCACCATGTGGTGAAATGAGATGAGAGGAAATGTTCAGTGTTCATAAAGCAGAAAATTGTATGTTGCTGTTATATGTAAAGCTTAACTTCTGGTCTAGTAGGAATGTAGCTCACTGAAACTTATTTCATCAACAGCCTTCAGGCATCTTATCAGGATATGATGTTCCAGTAAAGGATGCAGTTGACTCTGGCCCTAGAAATGAAAGGCCAATGACTAATTTTCCAAGTTCATTGCCCGAGTATGTTCTCTTAGACATTAGGAGAGAAACTACACAACATAAAAGTAATCTCAAGAATGTAGGTCAGTTGGAATATTGCTGTACCGACACTTGTAAAGAAAAGGGTTGCAATGTATTTTAAAAATTCAAAGGGGCTTTTATATAGCTACTAATAAAAGATGCCAAAATGCTGTTAGCAGCAGATTTAAAGTGACTTATTGCTTGGGGTGATTAAACCCAGCAGGCTTCCTTGTTTTCACAAGCAACATCTAGCCCTTTCTGTTTATAATTTGCCAAGGTACAGAATGCATTTGCAGTTCAGAAATGTAGAGAATCTAAGCAGCAATCATAACACACTTTTTAAGAAGCAAGACATATTGAACTCTTTGGGCTTTATTTCTGAATAAACAAAATGAGAATTATGTGGTTCAAATTATTTCCCCAATGAAGCTTGGCTGCCTTTTCAAGCCTCTCCTAAGTTCATGGCTAAAGGTTTCAGCAACTCCATCAGTAGTGTTTGACTTTTTCTTCCCCAGTAGAACATATCCCTCCCAAGACAGGTCAAAGATTGCTTATTGACTTCTCTTTTCATTCTGAAAATATCATTAGTTTAGTAACAGTTACCACCTACGATGGGAGCTGGTGATAAGCAAGGAGAAAACCAGAATGCGCATCAATGGTTGACATGATAGGGCTTTTAAAAGAAGCAAAACATTTAACAAAGGAAACAAAACCTAGAAAGAGTCCTTATTCCATAACCAACTGTTGTATATGTTGTACACTGAAGGTAAGTGGATCTTTGGGATATGGAGCAAGATTCTCTTCTAGGACCTCTTCACATGGTTCTTTAGGGCCGTTGCACTGGGAATTGCCAGCAAAAGTGAAGGCACAAGGTGTATCATGGTGTCCCACACACCTTTCCTTTTCCCCCCATCACATGGAGAGGATGGAAGAAGATGCTTTGGCATCTTTTCCCTCCCCATCAGATGGCAAAAAAGGCAGCAACACATGCTGCCCCACCACCATTGGAGCTACCCAAATGACACTTTCCTCCACTTTGGGAGGAATGTGGGCAGGACCTGCCGTGCACTGTGTGATGGAGCCCAGGAGACCCCATCCTTACCATGCATAAAAGTGGCAAAAGGGTGCAAAATGCCCCAAGTGAAGAGTCGCTAGTCCTGAATGGGAAGATCATGGGCTCAATCTGGCATACCCTTTTTTAAAAGAATGTGTGGCATTACTGAAGTGTGACCTTTCTTGAAAGTTCTCTAAACATAACAGCTTTTCCTCTTCCATTTTCATCTACTTTGTTCCTTTGGTCCATTTGTTTTGTGCATTTTTTTTCATTTTTGTTGCATATTGTTGTCATTAGTGATTAATTGATGTGATGAATTAGGAAGCTACTATTGATTGGAAGGGTGAATTTGTTTATTCTGACCAGAAATTATCTATCAAAGATGTGGTGATCTGGGGGAAGGTTCTTAACCTCTATGCCAGCTAACCAGTTAACCTCTATGCCAGCTTACCTACCGCTATTGAAAGCTACTCCATTTAGGAAGATCTGTTAACAAGGCTTGGGGAAGAGGTATTTTAAAGAGGTAGAGAAGGGCAATGAGAAAAGGAAGGGTGTCCATCTGCTCTCAGCCAGCCTGTGAGGGAGGGGAGAGGATACTGGAACCAGGCTAGGCCTATAAAAGTTTTACAGAGAGGAGGAGATGCAGTCAGTGATACCATCAATCTGGGAAATGTAACAGGGTCCTTGTGGCCTGAAATGCTCCCCAACTATAAACAAACTGAATAGCCAACATAATAGGCCCGCTGAGCTAAAAGTCCTGCTGTTAAACACCAGGTCTGTAAATGAAAAAAAAAAACAGCTGTCATATAGGACTTGATCCTTGATGAGCATGTCGATGTGGCTTGCATTACCAAAACCTAGTTGAATGAGCTGAGGGGAGTGAATGCCACTCAGCTCTGTCCCCCAGGTTTTGGTGAAGCCTGGGGGGCTGGTAGGTGGAGTCGCAGTGGTCTATAAGTACTCCCACAATCATCCATGTTTGAATGTGTCCACGTCAAAGTGGGAAACTGGAACAGAATATGGATTCTGCTTGCGTACTGGCCACTCTGCTGCACAACACTCTCCCTACCTGAGCTACTTGGGGTGGTCTCTGGCCTGGCACTGGATTCCCACAAGCTTATTGTGCTTGGAGACTTCAATGTCCATGCCAAGACCACTTTGTCAAGTGTGGCTCGGGACTTCATGTTCACCATGACAACCACGGGGCTGTTTCAAATAATATCTGGGCTCACCCATATGGCCGGAAACATTTTAGACTTGATTTTTAAAGTAAGAGGGATTGATAGAATTGGTGTGGGGGAACTTTCTACTGTTCCTTTGTCATGGACCAATCATCACCTGATCAGGTTTACACTAATCATGGCTCCTAACCCCTACAAGGGTAGTGGAGCAATTAAAATGGTCCACCCCAAGAGATATATGGATCCTGATGGATTCCTGATGTTTCTTGAAGATTTTTCTGTCATGCAAGCAGGTGATCCTGTTGAAGCCTTCGTCCATCTTTGGAATAAGGAGATGATCAGGGTAGTAGACACGATAGCTCCTGAATATCCCCTCTCACTTAGAAGAGCCAATTCTGTTCCTTGGTTTACTAGGGAGATAACAGCAGTGAAGCAAGTGAGACTGAGACTGGCGTGCCACTAGTGGAGAACTCGGGACAACTCTAACCAAGAATGGGCTAGAGGCTCTCTTATGGCCTACTACGTGGGAATGAGATCAGCCATGAAAACCCATTTGGCTGCCTCCATTCTGTCTGCAGCCAATAGGCCAGGGGAGCTGTTTTGAGTAGTTAGAGTGCTTCTCCACCTGGTTCTCAGGGGGAGGCCCCTGACCATTTGGCAGCTCACTCATCATTTTGCAAACATAGTCGCTCAGATCCGCTCCAACTTAGACACCAGCATTGTGGCAGTTCCAATAAATGTACCTGAAGCACCATCTGTCCCATTTTCATTGATTTGATTCAGTTTGTTCAGCCTGATGATGTGTACAAGATCCTTGGAGCAGTGAGGGGCACCATATATCCTCTAGATCCTTGTCCTTCCTGGCTTATTAAATAGGCCAGAGAGCACTGTCCAATTGGATTGTGAGCATTGTCAACACCTCACTGAGACAAGGTAAAATTTCATCATGCTTAAAAAAGGCTGTCATAAGACCATTTTAAAAAAAACTTCCCTGGACCCATTAATATTAAACAACTTCTGACCTATTTCTAATCTTTCCTTTTTGGACAAGGTTCTGTAGTGGGTTGTGGCTACTCAACTCCAGGGACTCTTTGATGAAACCGATTATCTTGATCCATCGCAGTCTGGTTTTAGGTCTTGTCATGGAATGAAGACAGCTTTAGTCAACTTGAGCGATTACCTCCACAGGGAACTACACAGGGGGAGTGTGTCCCTGTTGGTTCTCTTAGATTTCTCAGCGGCTTTTGATACCATTGACCATGGTAGCCTTTTGGGCTGACTCTTTTGGATGGGACTTGGAGGCACAGCTTTGCAGTGGTTCTGCTTGTTCCTGGAGGGACAGACCCAGATGGTGGTGCTGAAGATACCTGCTTGGACCCCTGGCTATTGGTCTGTGGTGTCCCACAAGGTTCTATTCTTTCCCCCATGTTTTTTAACATCTACATGAAACCATTGGGTGAGGTCATTTGGGGTTTTGGAGTTCGGTGTCATCTTTAAGCAGATGGTACACAATTCTATTGCTTGTTTCCACCAAAATCCAAGGGAGCTCCTCGAGTCCTGAACCAGTGTCTGACAGCTATGATGGATTGAATGAAGGCTAGCAAACTGAAACTTAATCTAGACAAGACAGAGGTTCTCCTGGTCAGTCGAGAAGCCTATTGGGGTATATGGTGGCAACCTGTGCTTGAGAGTGTTGCACTCCCCCTGAGGACACAGGTCCACAATTTAGGGGTCTTGTACTCAGTGCTGACCATGGCTACTCAGGTGTCAGTGGTGGCTGAGAGTGTTTTGCCACAAATAAAACTTGTGTGCCAACTGTGACCATACCTCAAAAAGCCAAATCTGGCCATGGTGGTCCATGCTTTAGTTACATCTTGTGTGGATTACTGCAATGCACTCTACATGGGGGGGGGGGTGCCTTTCAAAATGGATCAGAAGCTACAATTGGTAAAAAGATCTGCGGCCAGGATGCTCACAGGAATGAGTAATAGGGAACATACCCTGCTCCCATTAAAGTAGCTTCACTGGCTGCCTATATGAGTCTAGGCCCAATTCAAAATGAAGGTTATTACCTACAAAGCCCTACACTGTTCGGATCCAGCCTACTTATGCAACCACATCTCCCCCAATGAACCTGTGTGGGCCTTAAAATCTACCAGGAAGGCCCTCCTCATGGCCACACCTCCTTCACAAGCACAGTTGGTGGGGATGAGGGAGAAGGCCTTCTTAGTATTGGTCCTCAGCTTTGAAACACCCTCCCCAGGGATATTAGGCAAGCACCCACACTGATGTCTTTCAGGAAGGAGCTGAAAACTTGGCTGTTCAAACAGACCTTTGACAAAGGTGCTATATAAGAACGTTGCTCTAACTTTTAAAATGGATTTATGGCATATTTTGATTAATGCAATGGATTGGATGTTAACAGCAGTTTAAATTGTTTAAATTGTTTTTATTGTCTAATTGTTTAAATTGTTTCTTGTTTTATTATAGTGGCTTATCTGTCTTGTGTTATTTTTGATTGTGTAATTGGTTATGTTATTAATTATATTTTTTATTTACTATGTTTATGTCTGTAATTCACTGTTGGGAGATGGGGCAGGGTATAAATAAAATTGTTGTTGTTGTTGTTGTGGTTCTTCTTCTTCTTCTTCTTATTATTATTATTATTATTATTTGCCTGTTCCACCAGAAAATAGCATTTTATTATTATCATTAACAATATGATATGTAGTCCATTACATGTTACGCAATATTTTAATAATTGCTCTCCTTTTACTTTTCTGACCCTCCCCACTTTTTTTAAAGAGAAATCAATCTAAAGGAGAGGAGAGGTTATTTATTTTGTGGTGGGGAGGGAGAAACTTAAAAATGACCTTAAAGATAATGAGAAAAAGCGATTAGTAAATGTTATCCATTACATGATAAAATATTCCCCATTATACATCATTATATTAATTTATGCAAGGGATATTTCTGGTTTGTCATTACCTGATAAGGTAACATATTACATTTACAGTCTTTGCTGATAATACTTACTTTCTCTCCAAGCTCTAAATGCCAATAGACAATATGGTACAATACCTGCTGAGCTACCTTTATCTGTTCTCTATTTTGCAAGTCTGATGGAGGTAGTGGGAATGGCAACAATGTTGTGTCCAGTACAGGGAGATTTCATAAGTTTTCCTGGAACCTGAACTCAACAACAAAACAAACACAAGGGGTCCCGTCAGAAAGGCCAGGCAAAGCGGGACAAAAGAGAAGGGCAGCAAGGTTGAATCCATCACTCTGCTAGCAGCTCCCTTAGAGCAATGCTTTCCTTATCAAAGAAAGTGTCACCCTCCTGGGAAGCCTCCTGTGTTCTGGGGAAGCATCCAATAACACCTCCACCCCAGTTGGGGGCAGAGTCTCCGCTGGAAGTCACACGACATCAAGTGATGCCTTGCATTTTATTCATGTTGTATTTTGAAATGGTCATATGACTACTCAAATAAAATTATTATTATTATTATTATTATTATTATTATTATTATTATTATTAAGTGATGATCGGAGTGGGGCTCCATCCTGAAGATGATGTGGAAGCACCCACTAATTTCAGTAAGTATGATGAGATCCAAGGTCCCCTTTTGTTATGCAGAATTAACTCCATTATTTCATGGTCTTGGCTGATAGAAGGATTTGAGCGGTTACATTCTTTCCTGGGATTCATGCCGTGTTTCTAAAATAAATGACGAAAGAACTTTAATATATATGTTAAAAGATAATGCTTACTGCTTCAAAATATTTGGTTTGCTAAATATTTGCCTCTTTCCTTTACAATGGAATTTCTCTGTTCATTGACAAACTCTGTTTTGCCATCTTTTCTGCTATTCATAGAGATGTAAGTAGATTTCAAACTGGCAACAAATGTTATTTTTTTCTTGACAGTGGTTTCCTGCTGGGACTCACCATACATGCATATACAGGCTCACACACACACACACGTTCTGTGCACAGTCTTCTCCACCTGTTATATTGACATATGTGTACATTCATTGGTACTTTGGTAGGAGACAACAGGGAAAGCAATGTTTACATTGACAGCCTGGAGAACAGACTGTGAGTGTCATCTCTATAGGGATAGAGTCCACCCTCTGATTCATTTCGTACTTGTGCATAAGTTTCACAATCCATTGTAGACACCTGTTGAAAGTTGCACACCAAGGTTGATAGAATGAAAGCCAAGAAAGTATATAGCTTATTAAAAATTATTTCACAGAGAGTGATAAACATGAAGATATAGCACATCTGATTCAGCCATGATACAAAGTAAATATAAAATGTATCTGTGTGGGATACATTCAAAGACAATTATCCCCCACCCCCATGGATAATTGAAACTGTAGATGGTTGCATACCCTATATTTTGAGTATTCTAGTTTGAAATAATATATCATAGAATCACACTGAAGAACCTAGAAAGGCCTACAAACACTTTCAGAGTGCATAATTTATTGAGCATAGATAAATGTACAGTAACTATGGATAACAACTCTGTGGATAAGGGGGTCATAAAATTATAATTTCAATATCCTCCTTTCCTCAAGCAGGGGGCTTTCAAAAGATCTAGATCAAGCCTTTGACAACTTTTTTATTCATGGCCTCTTTTGTGGGAGAAATTTTTACATGACTTCGGGGATATAATATAAACATATGAATCAACATTTAATAATAAAGAAATGTCTTTTAAAACATTTTTTTGGTATAAGGGTGTTGGAGTTGTACTTTTGCATGTATGTATTTCTGAAATACATTGATACTAATTAAATATTATTTACTACCTTCCATACATGGCAATGATTTACTCAACGTCACATTGTGTACTTCAAGAAACTGTTCTTATTGATATTTTTGTGTGCAAATATGTTAATATACAGTCTAGTTTGGAAATTATAATACTTTAAGCCAATAGTAAACTAAAATACAAGTGAACACTTTGAGAATCCAGTTGACTACAAAAATTCTGTTACTTACAATTGCTTATTGTGGTTTTACAATCCTGAAATACACCATCTTCCTGGATGGTTATCTCACATTTTGCATTAGAAGAGAAATACTTTTTTGTTTTCATCTCACTTATGCTTTCTTATCTAGGTTGTGGTCCAAAGAAGAAAATCAAAATCAATGGAGCAGATGTTTTATATTTAGATTCTTCATTTTGAAAGTTAATGACTTGCTACAAGAGCAAACATCTGGCTATGTGCAGAAGTAGATTAACATGCTTCCTTTGATTCCTTCAGGACAGGTGTAACACGCTTAAGGGGGAAAATCATTCCAGATTCCTCTTGGTTCTTAGTCGAGTGTAAAACAAAGAATGCCAATAAAAGGACACAAGGTAGTTGCATATCTTAACATAGATTTTTAGCCTCCCCTTTTCCCTGTTCCCTAACTATTTGTGCATCTATGATCTGTTCTGATCGGTTTCCCTTCCCAAAAAACACAAACCAAGAAATAGTCTGATCCAGTAACTGCTCCTATCATCACCCAGAGGCCTGCAAAATGAAGCTCCACAGAGAGCCTGTGATGGTTTGGTGAGGCCTTGAATAGACTCTGTATCTTCCGCTATCATGTACAGCATCTTGATGTACAGATCCAGATGCCTTGATCTCTAGCCTCTATTCCTGGAGGCTATCAAATGCAAACTTTTCCTCTAGTGCCATTCATCACACAGGTACAGATCTATATCTTTTCCTACAGCTATGTTCTCATATCTTTGAGGTTGTAGTATATGTTCAATTAGTCAAATCTGTTTAAGGCCAAGTAGGTCTTTGTGAAGGAACTTTTTGACTCACTTGTCTTTTATTTGAAATCAAGCCTTATAGTACAGGCCAAGGCAAATATTAATTTTTAGAGTTCCTGGTGAACACCTTTGAGACACGGCATGATAAAAAAAATCATGATGCCTTCTCATTCATCCAGCAAGGAATCCTCAATTGGAGGTATTTCCTAGAAGGACTAACAAGGGATAACTCACCCTACTGTTACTCACTGATCAACATCACAGTTTTGTTTACCAGATATGGGAATCTGGCTGAGGTTGTATGTGATGGGACACTGACCCATCAATGTTTTGAGGTTGATACGTTTCACCCAAAATTACTTTAAGAATGGCTTTTGGGGCTTTAGAGTTTCCTAATTGCAGATTGATTTCATTTAAATTAAGCCCATTTTTATATCCAATTTTGTTCTCTCATCTTCATATCCCTGTTGGGATGACAATGTCATTAGAAATGATAGCACATCACCATGATTCTTTTGCTCCAAGAGTCATTTGGAGCCTCGTGAATAATGTTTATCATGCTATCTATAGCATTAGGTTGGTTTCCTAGCTGCTCAGAATATCTTTTATCATTTTGTAGTTGTCGTTGTTGCTTCTGCTGTTTTAAAAAAAACATCATTTGGATTCTTCAAGTGAAAATTCCAAAAGAGAATCACATTTTGAGCTATACATTAGCCCTACACACAGAGAGAGAGAGAGAGAGAGAGAGAGAGAGAGAGGAGGGGGAATTTGGTACTGAACACATTCCATAGTATTATGCTGTTCACTGCTATTTGTCTTAGTTCTTCAGCCTGAATAGGCCAGTTCTGTTTTCCAAAATTCTTAATTCTGAAAATCATGAGAATCATGTGGAAATGCAGATGGGCTATCACTTTTCACATATCATGAATATAATGAGAAAAAGGCAGAGCACCCAAGGAGAAATCTCATGCTGTTTCAACACTGCCAAAATCCAGAAAAAATGCTAATAATTGTGGCCCATATTACAATTTCTTCTACTGCATCAGTGTGAGAGAGAATCTGGCTATGTCCCCATGTGAACACATGTTGTGCTTGGAGTCACTGTTGCTTCCTTCAGGAAGGAACAATGCCTAAGGATTACTACAGGCTGATGCAAAATGACAAGCCAAGTCACATGCTGCATCTCACCATCTGCCAAGGCAGTCTAAAAAGGCCTCACACCAGGAAAAGTGAAAACATTCACACTGCGATAATGAAACTAGTGGAAACTGACATCTGATTATTGAATTCCCCATGTTAGGCTTATGGAGGTATGCTATTGGCATAGGTAGACAGGGATTTCAAAGGGATAACTGAGCACATGTTCATATCTTCACACCTGAAAAAAAGAGTGATAGCATGATGGATTTTTGCCAACTGTGTTATAAAATGGGAAGGAGGAGGCTTTGTTTTCACTCATTTCTATCTAGTGCTAGGATTTTTACATTAAAAAATACAATATGGTGCATATCTTGTGACAAAAACATAAACAGATCAAATGGGTTATAACAAATGTCATGAACTGTGCTTTGAATCTGATTATGGTAGAAAGACATTTCAGATTGTTTTTACTTGCATTTATGATATAGTTTTGTTCAATGCATCCAGCATTTTTATTATTATTTACTATATTTATACCCCATGCTATCTCACCCCGAAGGGGACTCATAGTGGCTTACAAACAGGCAACAATTCACTGTTGCATAAACAGACATACAAATAGAAAAACATTGACATTAAAAATCATAAAGTTTAAAACATCTACACATTAAAACCATTTATTAAAACAACACAATCCAAAACCATAGTCCAAGAGCCATTCTGGTCATAATTGCACTTATAAAGAATGGTATTTAAGGACTTTACATAATCCATTACATCATGTATGCCACTTAAATTAATATTTGTTGTCTGGCCCACTTTCTTCTCCTTTGACTCTGGAATATTTTTGCAGTCTAGAAACACTGCTTTGTTTTTAAGTGCTTGTATTCTGAGGTGCTCGCTCTAATGATGTTATGCTTGGCAAATTTTGTTCACAAAAAAATGAATAATCAATCATTGTTTTTCCAATGCAAGAAAATATTTGAAAACTGTGCAGGTTTGAGCAAAAGTATCAGACAGTATTTTCAAACAGAGGGAAAAAAAACATAATCTGTGCAGGATATTCTTTTTACAAAATATTCCTTCTTTCCATGCAGAAAAATGTTGTAGAAAAATTTTCATACAGCATATGTGCTGTATGAAAATGTTTCATACAGCACATATGCTGTATGAAATGTATATATAAATTCTCTTTTCAGAGAAAACAATTGTATGTGTATGTTAAAACATTTCCTGTATGTAAATATCATTTTATGCACAAAATGCTGGTTTTTGTCCAGAAAATGTTATTTCTTGTGCAAAAAGAGACATTCACAAATTTTGCATGCAAATATGTTCATAATTGGAAAGGTTGTAAACACTTCAGGATTCTCTTTATCAAGGCTTCTGGAGACTTATGAAATATTTTCCCCAGTATTCAAATATCATGTAATATTCTTTTACTCGGGGGAGCCCCCAGTGCTTCAGTGGGTTAAACCACTGAGCTGCTGAACTTGCTAACTGAAAGATTGCAGGTTTGAATCCAGGGAGCGGCATGAGCTCCTGCTGTCAGCCACAGCTTCTGCCAACCTAGAGGTTCAAAAACATGCAAATGTGAGTAAATCAATAGGTACCACTCCAGCGGGAAGCTGATGGTGGTTCATGCAGTCATGCCAGGCACATGACCTTGTAGGTGTCTATGGACAATGCAGGCTCTTCGGCTTAAAAATGGAGATGAGCACCAACCCCAAGAGTCAGACACGACTGGACTTAATGTCAGGGGAAAACCTTTACCTTTACCTATTCTTTTACTCTGTGGTTTATTCACTATTATGCACTACAAAGCATGTTTTCTTCTTCTTTCAAAATGTAGGTAACGAAAGTGGACAATTTCAAAAAGATACATGCAGAACCTTATGTAGGAGTTATTCATTTATCTACAATCTTTGCTACAATCTTGTATGCAATCTTAAACTGATACATATATTAGATTGTGATTGGCAAATTAAATTTGCCATAGGTTTTTGAGGATTTAGGGTAATAGAGACATTTTACAAAACTGTGGGAGCAGTTTTTCCCTATTTCCAATAAGTTTTGAAGAATACATTCCTAATCCAGATTTAGTTGGGTGCAGTGGTAAATAAAGACTAGTTTGTCAAACTAGTGATCACTCTGGAAACGAATTAACCATCGTTAATAGAGAACTGGGAACAGTATAGGAAAGCTTTGCCAAGCACTCTAAAATTTCCTCTTCCTTCTCCATTTTGACACTTTGTGGTGTGTGTGTTTCTGTGTAATTGAAAACAAATTTAAGTTATTTGAAATAACAAAGTTTGGTAGCACTGAAATAATGACCATGTCACAGTTCAGTTTTAGCCTCACTCTAATTTCATAACTAATTTCATTTGTGAGCTGCCTTGGGCCACACTCCTGGAGAAAGGTGTCATATAAACAAGCCAAAAAAAACCTCTTGTAAAATGGCCTCTTAAGGAAGCACAGGCCAGGTTCTAAGCTGTTCTTTCTATACTGCACATGTGTCACATGCAAGATTCATGGGCTGAATCTGGCCTGCCATGCCACTTTATGTGGCTCATGAGGTATTTAATGCCAGAGCAAAATAGTTACACTTAGACACTCCACAATTACAAGCAACCCTTTGAAGACAACCATAAGGCTGATGTGCACCCTGGTGAGATATGTTTGACACCCCTGCTATAATGCCTTGACTCTGATGACTATGAACAGTCAAGCACTGGAAAAAAAACGGGTCACTTGGCATGGAGCCGGTCTTTGGATAGAAGCATGTGGAGTGTGACAGTTTCTTACTCAGTAAAAGGTGTAAGAATGCAGAGGATAACCAGGGTTACCCACATCTCTTTATTACCACTTCTTCTCTTCTGTGCATGCAAGGGAAAACTCTCCCTGTGTGAATGGAAAAAAACCCATGAAACTGTTTAGAAATTTGTCTTTTATGCAAATATTTTTATATATTAAAGCAGCCTGGACATAATGTATAAAATGTCATGGATGCATCAACTCTGTACCTTCCTGGGTCATCTATTAATCTATTGCAAAGATCTAGTTGAGACCAATAGGAGATCTCTAGAGTGCATAGTCTTTACCCTAGTTTAAAATACTTTGTGAGCAATAATATACAAAAAAAATTGTTAGGTAGCTATAGGCAGCAAAAGATTGACAAAAGTTAATAAAGTCCCTCTCTTGAACTATATATGGAATAATAAATTATAAAGTAATAAAACCTGTAGAGGAAGAACTCTGCCATGGAAATCATTGAAGGACTTATGACAAACATAAATGGTGCTCACTAAATAAGGCATCATTAAAATCAAATTAGCTACATGTTTTGGTTTAATAAGGGTCTTAAAGCTGGTAGGCTATTGCAGATGCTGTAATGTTAAAGATTTTATGATGGAGAAGTTTCTCTGCTTTGTATTGTTTCCCATTTGGTTAGGTTCTTTGGATAAGAATTCATTTGTATTTCAAGTCTTGGATCTACAGTGACATCTTATGGAGTTACTTTGCCTGTAAATTATAGAATATTACAGGTATAAACCATGATAACAATGCAGACTTTCTAAAGATATAAAGAATTAACATAATGCTCCAAGACCTCTGAATTCACCCACTTCGATTAATGGAACACGTTTCTGAGAGCAAAGCTTCTCTATGTTCAGTATGGTATGTTTTCTATAATATTTTGGGGAATACAGTTAACATATTCTAAAAGTAAAAGTATTCTGTTTGTATTACTAAGAATTCTCTTTTTCCTCTCCCCCACCTCACTTTTTTACCCCTCTGAGCTTCCTAGAGAATACTGTTAGTAAAAGAACCCTTGCTTAGTCCATTTATACAGAAGAACTTCCCTGGATTAAAAATTATGATCAACATCGCTGAATGCAATATTCACAAGAGCATTAGCAAGATGCAGCAGTAGCCATATGTTTCCAGGGCCATCTGAGGAAAGTGATGAAGTGTACCATCTAGGCTTGGACCCAAATCAGTTTGAACTAAAATGATTTGTAGTATTTGGTGAGCTGTTTTATATAATCTCCGAAAACAGAATGGGGAGAAGAGAGCCAAAAGCCTTGCAAAACAGATTAAGGGAGCAAGATTTTATTCAGTTCCCAAAGAGGTTAAATTTGCAATATACCTGAGGCAGGGATCTGCCATGCCTTTTCTCCCTCCCCAGTAGCAGCAGTGTTCTGTTTGGAAAGTTTCCTTGGCGCCTTCCCCAGAGAGGGCCCTGCTGGGAGCTCACTTTCCCAGCAGCAGTTGCATAGGGTGGGCATTGAAAAGTCTCCTCTCGGAGCATGATGGGAGTTGAAGTTTTTATTTCTCTCTGTTTCTCAGCCAATAAAAAGCCTGGTTGTGTTGATGGTTCGATTGGCTGAGAATGGACACAACTGGTGACTACAATTCCCAGAGCCCTCTCCTGCGATTTGTCTTATTTTAAAAAAATCTTATGGTTAAAACATGAAATAATTCCAAAAAATCACTAGATTGGTGGATTGTTTTGAAACTTGACAGGCTTGCAATTGTAAATGAGGTCTAAAACTGAGGTGGGTTTCATGCAGATAGGCCTTAAAATGACTGAGAATTTCCTATTGTAGTAATGGGCCCAACTTTTGCTAAATGAAAACAGAAACACCCCTCGCCTTTCAAATAACTTCCCGATAAACAAAATTAGATATCAGCAAACAATGGACCCCAAAACAGGATGCCTTTGCACTGAATTACACACGTCTAGTGCCATCTGGATATCACTTTATAAAATCAGTAAAATCTATGAATAAGACTTGCTGTCTACAATCTAAATTACCAAGTAGAAGCAATTGCTAAGTCTTCAAATCTGGCCATAAATTACATAAAGCCAAAGGCCTGTCTAAAAAGCCGTGTTTTTAAACTAGCCTGAAAGGCTTGGAGAGTGGGGGCTAACCTAATCTCTCTAGGGAGAGCATTCTAGAACCAGAAGGGCCTCTTTCTCATCCCCACTAACCTTGAGCCGGTGGTGGGACTAAGAGAAGGGCCTTCCTGTAGATCTCAAAGCCAGTGCCAGTTCATAGAAGGGGATGCAGTCTTGAAGATAGGTTGGACCCGAATCATATAGGGTAGGGCTGGGCGGTTTCGTTTCGTTAATTCATAATTCGTTAATAATTCGTTAATTTTTCCAATTACAAAACGATAACGAACCATTCTGGAGCAATTTTTTTAAAAAACGAATTTTTAAACACGTTTTGTAAATGCTTCGTATTTCGTTATTGTATTCGTTTCGTTATTGTTCTGAGGTCGTTTCGTTATTATTTCCGCATGTCTGGGGCAAGTTTTTTGTTTAATTAGTGAAAAAAAATTATAATATCACACCAACAGTCAACAACGGAGGGAGAGGGAAGCTTCAGAAGTTTTTGGAGGTTTTTTAGCGTATTTCACGGTCGCGTACGCCATTAACGAATCGATTCGTTATTGTTTCGGAAATTGATTCGTTAATGTTTTGTAATTTTTTTCACATTTACGAAATTTCATAAATATCGAACTTTTTAAAAGGAAAATTTTGTAATTATTTTAAATATCGAAACAAAAAACCCCCCCAAATACAAATCGATTTTAGAAACAAATTTTTCCGTTGTTACCCAGGCCTAATATAGGGCTTTATAGGTGATAACCTGCAATAAGGATCGTGTGTCTCATCTAAATGAATGCATGGAGGAGATAATGGGCTGGATGAAGAAAAAAGAATTGAAACTTAATCTAGGTAAGACAGAAGTGTATAGGGTCCTAAACTGGGGGTGGAGATTTGGCAACCAGTTCTGGATGGGATTACACTCCTCCCTGAAAGACTTTGCAGTTTGCAGCTTGGGAGTTCTTCTGGATCCGTCTCTCCAAATGTCAACCCAGATAGATGTGACAGTCAGGAATGCTTACTACCAGCTTTGGCTGATACACCTTCCTAGAATTGAAGGACCAAAAGATGGTGGCACACACACTGGACTTCTGAAATGCACTGTACATTAGGCTACCTCTGTACCAAATTCGAACTCTCCAGTTAGTTGAAAACATAGCAGCCAGATTGGTTACAGAAATTTCTAGAATTGAGCATATCACACCCATACTAAAGTTACTCCACTGATTGCCAGTTAGTTTCCAGGCAAATTACAAAGTGTTGGCTATAACCTTTAAAGTCCTATGCAGTTAGAGTCCAGGTTACCTATAGGACTGCCTTCTCCCACATAATCTGCCCCTTAGGACACTGAGATCCTCTTGAAGATGCCTACTCCATCCAGCCAGAACCCAACTGTCAACCGTCACCCAGAGGATCTTTTCATCAGCCACCCAAGACTGTGGAATGACCTACAGAAGAGATGCAACAGCTAAACGAGCTATCAGAATTTAAGACACAACTGAAGAGCATTTTCTTCTGGCAGGCCTACCCTATCAACTTTGAATCATGAGTTTGGGATTTGCATTCTATTACCATATGTTGGTTTTTGTATCCTGCATTTGGTTCATTTTGTGGCATGTAACCGAACTTCTTCCTTTATAAAATAAATCAACCCTTGAAAGCAAGCACTGAGAAACCTATTCCAAATAAAGAATATTGTATCAAAGGAGTTTAAATGCAATATTTGCCATCACTACTTATTTCCTGATATTTTCTTCCACTTGCAGACAGATTATAAAAGGTGCCTAAGGTCTCTACTGATGTTAGACAAGATTATTGTTCCTTTGCTATTCTTTTATTATAGTGATTGCTAAACACCACGTGTGGAAGATTTGGGAGAAGGAAGCAGAGAACTTAGTTAAATGTTCACATCTTGTGTATGACAGTCCCAGTTAAAATCATGGGCTCACATGCTTATCTCCAAGTGAAAAACCCAACCAATCAACCAACAAAAGTTTTACTCTTAAGTAGCACGGCTGGGAAAAACTGCTTGAGTCCTTAGAGAACTACTTCTTGCCAGACTTGATAATGTTGAGCTAGATAGACCAGTGATCACTATAAAGCAACTTCATGCATTTGTATATTTTCTTTGATGCACACCAGGGATGTTTACTTTCTATCAGTAGAACTTTATTGATTGAAAACTCCTGTAGCTGTTTGATATATTCTTCAGAAAGTTTCTCCTCCTTTCTTGTTCTCTTACTCATATTTTTGTCACATAAATTTTACTGAATTCAAAACAAATTTTAAGGTTGCTTCATATGGTAAACATCTGAGGAATTTGGAGGGAAAAACTAAAAAAAGATTTTCTTTCCTCACTGTGTGTCCTCATATTGGTAGTCAATCACCAATTTCACATATAACATATTCAAAGGAAACAAACAGATGAGGCACTTCAGTGATTGAGTATATAGCTTATCTTCAAATTGAAAAGTTTTACTCCACCCTCAGACTAGCATAATGTCCAATTGTCCTACATGCTCAAGGTAGAAGAAAGCTGGGACCTAGAAGAAGCAGTCCATTTTTATACTTTCTGCCTTATAGCAGTAACTGAGTGCTTTGTAGAGCTGGTCAAAGAGGGAGAAAACTTGGCTAATTGCTATACTATCTGAGGCTGCTGAGAAGGCAAAATAATATAACTTCTACTTCCGGACATTAGCAATTTTCTTTTTGCAGTCATAGCAACATTGAGGCCTTTCTCACAACTTTTCATCTGAATTTTCCACTCTGCTTATCTGTCCAACCTAGTTAGTACATCCTCAAATAAATCAAATGTCACTCTTGCAAGGATAGAATTGGCAGCAAGAATAACATTTGCCCAATGTAAATCTCTATATCAGCAGTCCACAAAGTGTGCTCTGTGGTGCCCTTGGGGCTCCGTGAAGCATAATGAGGGGCTCCACTCTTCCCTCCTCCTCTTCCCTCCCCCCTCCAAAAGTTCCCTCCTCTTTACTGCTCCTCCCACTTCCCCCAGAAGGAGGCTGGGTGGCCATCTGTTGAGGGTGCTTTGATTGTGTTTTTCCTGCATGTCAGAAGGGGGTTGAACTGGATGGCCTCAGAGGTTTTGGGTAATTATTATTGTTGTTGTTATTTTTTTACTGACACGAAACACAGTATGTCACAGCAAATGAGATATATATGCTGGATTTCATATCACAAAATCACAAGTTGAACACTTCCCAAGTGTCTAGGATTGTGTGATGTATTTTCAATTATTATTACAAAGACTGGATAGCAATCAGTTGGAGGTGCTTTGCATCAAAACATTTGCCCATGCCTGATACACACACACACACACACACACACACGCACACATACATTTCTTGGGGCTCCATTAATATTCCTCTTGAGAAGAAAGTTAAATTGTGGAGGAAAGAACAGTAAGAACAGAAAAGAACAATTGTGGAGGAAAGAACAACGATGTGTTCTGAGCATGCTGCTATACGTGCAGGATGGTGAAGGGTGCTGAATATATTCTGGATTTTAGTCTAAATTTTAAAGCTTGCATTTCAAGGTAGCTGGTTCCAGTTTGTGGACAGAGTACCAACCAACCCGCTACACTACAGTCTCCTTACCTGAGCTAGCTGGGGTAGTCTCGGGCCTGGCATTGGAGTCCCAACAGCATATACTGCTGGGGGACTTCAATGTCCATCCAGAGTCTGTCCTGTCACGAGCGGCTCAGGACTTCATGTCTTCCATTGCAACCAACTGATATCAGGCCCCACTCATTGTGCTGGACACACATTAGATCTGGTTTTCTGTCAGGGATGAGAGGAAGGTGGTGGGGTTGAAAAGTTAATCATCTCTCTATTGCCATGGACCGACCACTTCCTGATTAAGTTTAGGCTCACTGAACCCTTTAATCTCTGCAGGGGTGAAGGGTCCAAGATGGCTTATACATCCAGACGGTTTCCTGGTGGCTCTTGGAGATCTTACTGCCACCTCAGTAAGTGATTCTGTCGATGCTCTCGTCACTCACTGGAATAGGACTATATACACGATCGCTCCATAATATCTCCTCTCAAGTAGCCTTGGTTCAACGTGGAGCGAACAAAGAGGAGACTAGAGGGCATATGGTAGAAAAAGCCTAGCGAGTCAAATCGAACACAGCTGAATGCCTATCTAAAGGCATATGCCGCAGCAATAGAAGCTGCAAAGAAATCTTCGTTCGCAGCCAATATTGTGTCTGCAAAAAAAGAGGCTGTTATAAAACCACTGTTGAAAAAACCATCACTAGACCCTACCCAATTGAACAACTTTCGGCCAGTTTCCAATCTCCCCTTTTTTGGGCAAAGTTCTAGTGGTGGCGGTGGCCAGGGGAGCTTTTGCGCCTTTAAAACTTGTGCGCCAGCTGCGCCCATACCTTTGGAAGTCTGACTTGGCCACAGTGGTCCATGCTCTTGTTACATCCCAATTAGAATACTGCAATGTGCTCGACGTGTGGTTGCCTTTGAAGACTGCCCAGAAGCTTCAATTAGTCCAACGGTCAGCAGCCAGGTTGCTCACCAGAGCGGCGTTTAGGGAGCATACAACTCTCATGTTATGCCAACTCCACTGGCTGCCGATCTGCTACTGAGCACAATTCAAAGTGCTGGTTTCAACCTTTAAAGCTCTAAACGGTTCTGGCCCAGACTACATGTCTGAACATATCTCCTGCTATGAATCATAATGAAGTTTAAGATCATCTAGAAAGGCCCTGCTCTCAATGCCACCGCTGTCACAAACACGATTGGTGGAGACGAGAGACAAAACCTTCTCAACAGTGGCCCCGTCTGTGGAAATCTTTCCCCAAAGACATCAGATTGGCCATATTCCTCCTGTCCTTTAGAAGGCAACTCAAGATTAGGCTGTGGGACCTTGCATTTGACGAATGAATAGCGGCTTGTATGAAGAAGACATAAGCAATTTTGAAGTGACAATGAATTGACCCAGACCTGGATTTTAATTGGCATGTTTTAACAACTGTTTATTTAATGTTTTGTTTTAATGAATTTGTTGATTGTTTTTATCATTATGATGGCACCAAATTTGCTGTGAGGCCGCCCTGAGTCCCCTATCGGGGATGAGAAGGGTGGGGTACAAGTATATGAAATTAATTAATTAATTAACTAACTAAGCCCCATATCTGCACTTTCTCCACCCCTTTTCATGCTACCATTCAGTCATGCAGCCCATCTGCCCTTCCAGAGGCGTAGTTTTTATTATTGGAGTTCTGGTTGTTTTTCCATGTGTTGTTGGAATCTCTTCTAAGAACACTATCAGTCTAAACTGGTATTTTCTCATTACTAGATCTGAATTTAATTGCTTGTAATTTGGAAGGCTTTTACTTTAGATATGATTGTGATTACTACTAGTATGAGAGCTTTCCTACTCTTACATCTTTTATTGTTACACCATTTCCTAAGATGCCTGTTGTTTCCTGTATCTTTTCTCACTATTTCTATATACATCTTTATCCCAGCAAAGTAATGTACCATAATCTTAACCTCAAAAACTGAATGAATCAAAGAATAGTAATATTTTGTTTTTGATGTAAATATAATTGATAATTTTTTTTAAATTCTCCTATTCTTTTCCTTGGTGATTTTTTTTTAAAAATCCCATTAAAGTTACAGAGAACTAGTCACACATAGTTAGAGTTACAATGTAGAAAGTTTTAGACATTGTCTGGATTTAACTTATCCTTCATGTTTAGATGAAATGAAAAGAAAACCCCAAAACACCCTAGTTTAAACAAAAAGACCCTAGTTTAAACACACATTTGTTTTTCATTGAATTATCTAATTTGTTCATGAAATTAAGAATACAATTTTTTTTAAAAAAAGTTTGCTCTCAATTATGTTTATATTCTTTTTTCCATTGCATTATACCATAGATTTCTGATCTAGTCTGCTATTCACATTGCCACTAAGTACTAAAAGCAATAACATTTTATATGTAACATAAAACCTTTATGAACAAGTACATTATTGCTCTCTTCACTGCGCATTTCTTAAAAAACTAGTTTTGAATACTTGGATGAGTTCTCCTAAAACAGCATACTGGAATAAAGAATAAATCCTTAAAGTCCATCAATCAATAGACTGTATTTTTATAGAAGAAAATGAACATAATACTGATAGTATGTAGCATTAACACATTAAGAAGGAGTCATTTCAGAAAATATAACTGTGTTTTTAGATTGCACTATAAGAAAATGGTTTAAGTACTTATGTAGATACTGGTGTCATTTTAAATTACTATAATCAAGGATTCCTAAATAAAAGCTACATGCAATAGTGTTCTTATGCTATCCCAAAGGATTATGGAGTTGTCGTCTTAACATATTCCTAATTTTCTCCAGTTTCTTGTTAGACTCTACAGAGGAGATCTCAGGAGTGTAGGGATACAGAGAGAACATAGGGCAGGCAAATATTCCACTGGATGAGCCCATAAGATTAAATATTCACATTTCTCAAGGTAGCACTTATCCTTATTGTCCAAGATGGAATAGGAAATATGTTCTTTTTCATTAAGTTCTCAATGGACCACACAACAGTACAGTTGGTTAGAATCACAGAATATGGTTGGTTAGCAAGACTTGGACAAAACAAGAAATAGACCTGAAACATTTGGGGGGGGGGGGGTGTGTGAAAAAAGAATTTATTACATGGAGAAGATTGCCTAAACTGTTTCACCAAATACTTTCCTTAGAGGCTGTTAATATTAGAATAACAAACATATTCTCATTCTTATATAAAAGAACCACAACTCATGTGTCAGAATAAAATATATAAAATACTTTTGCTCTTCTGAAAAACTCTTGGTTGAAAGATATTGGGAAGTCTTCACTATTTTGGCTTCATAGCTGCTTCTTCTTTTGATAGCCATTATAAAATTTGGATTTCTAGTTGCTTTTGAGTTTTATAGAAAATAGAGGAAGAGGAAGATTTATCATTTAGTTCCTTGCTCTCACTATGACTGGTGAAAAAAGATACCAGACATCAGAGACAATAGAGAAATGGAACACATGCATGTGAATATTACGTATGTTAATAATACAGAACAATCCCTATATCCTCAGGGGATGCATTCCAGAACTTGTCAGAGATATTCAAAACTGTAGATAATAGAGAAACCTACTTAAATAAAGGACTCAAACCCCAAGAATACCATAAGACTTAGAAAATTCTTCAAAAGGTAAATTTTGTTAAATGTGGATAGATGAAACCGAAGATACTAGTTGCATGGACACAGGGGTCATGTTGTATTTACAAAATTTCTCATTCTTAATGAGACACTGCCTTAATACACAGAAACAGATTGATACGTGTTGTCCAAATCAGACATAATCCACTCACAACAGTGTTTCAGCACTTCAAGCACTCTTCATCCACAGAACATCTTTTTCTTCCTCATTCTAGTGAATTTGGGGCAATAAATAATACTCAATGCACACATGCTAAAATAATGTCATTTATGTGTATTTATACACACTACAATGTGCTTCTCTCCTCTTTATCATAGAATCATAGAATCAGAATCATAGAGTTGGAAGAGACCTCATGGGCCATCCAGTCCAACCCCCTGCCAAGAAGCAGGAATATTGCATTCAAAGCACCCCTGACAGATGGCCATCTCGCCTCTGTTTAAAAACCTCCAGAGAAGGAGCCTCCACCACACTCCGGGGAAGAGTGTTCCACTGCTGAATGGCTATCACAGTCAGGAAGTTCTACCTCATGTTCAGATGGAATTTCCTTTCCTGTAGTTTGAAGCCATTGTTCCGCGTTCTAGTCTCCAGGGAAGCAGAAAACAAGCTTGCTACTGCCTCCCTGTGACTTCCTCTCACATATTTGTACATGGCTATCATATCTCATCTCAGCTTTCTCTTCTTCAGGCTAAACATGCCCAGCTCCTTAAGCTGCTCCTCATAGGGCTTGTTCTCCAGACCCTTGATCATTTTAGTTGCCCTCCTCTGGACACATTCCAGCTTGTCAACATCTCTCTTCATTGTGATGGCCAGAACTGGACACAGTATTCCAGGTGTGGTCTAACCAAGGTGGAACAGAGGGGTAAGCATTACTTCCCTAGATCTAGACACTATGCTCCTATTGATGCAGGCCAAAATCCCATTGGCTTTTTTGCCACCACATCACATTGTTGGCTCATGTTTAACGTGTTATCCACGAGGACTCCAAGATCTTTTTTCACACATACTGCTCTCAAGCCAGGCGTCCTCTATTCTGTATCTTTTCATTTCGTTTTTCCTGCCAAAGTGTAGTATCTTGCATTTGTCCCTGTTGAACATCATTTGGTTAGTTTTGGCCCATCTCTCTAATCTGTCAAGATCGTTTTGAATCCTGCTCCTGTTCTCTGGAGTATTGGCTATCCCTCCCAATTTGGTGTCGTCTGCAAACTTGATGATCATGCCTTCTAACCCTTCATCTAAGTCATTAATAAAGATGTTGAACAGGACTGGGCCAAGGACAGAACCCTGCGGCACTCCACTCCTCATTTCTTTCCAGGATGAGGAATCATTGAAAGAAATGAAATCATTTTCATTTCTTTCATGATCATCCATCACTTTAAAGAGAAACAAAACATTTCCTACAAGAATATAGATAATACTTGTATATGCCTGTAGGAAATAATCCTACAAGAATGTGCATTTCAAGAGTTGTGAATCATTCCCATGTCTGTTGAAAAAAAAACATAGTTGAGGCTGCTGCTCCCCCATAGAAGGAAAATCTAGTATCAGAGGATTCTATTGTGGATTCCACTGGCAACCCTATTTATAAAACCTTTATTATTAGAGGCCAGAATTCTCGGATAATATCGCAGCTCAGGATAGATTCAGCTTGCTCAGAACACCACACACACCAAGGCTGTAGGTTTTGTAGTTTATTAAAGAAAAGGCAAAGTCTTAAACACAAAAGTAAAGTTGCAAATGTTCAATAGCCAAACATAGTCTTAAATGCAAAGGCATTCCAAAGTCCAAAGGCAAATAACGTGAAGCATAATCCATAAGCATTGATCGAACAAGATTCCATGGCAGCATGACAGAATCCCCAGAAGCCAAGATCAAAATCAAAGTCCCAAGAAACCAAAAGCATTACCCAAAAGCCCAGGCAATCCAAAGAAGTTATCAGGGTGTTCACTGAAGTTGCACTGACAAAAGGTTGCCTTCAATCAGCTCACTAAATATACTTTCCCAACATGAAAGCATTCCTTTGACCTCTAACCTCTCTCTTGTTTGTAAGCCTTATGCTACGGCAAACCCTGAATTGCAAGCGATCTGCCCTATCTAAATCTGCAGAGCCTTCAAGGTCGAATAACTCATTATCCTGGAGCTGGGAATCGGCAGCCTGAGAATCAGCAGGCAGAGAACTCACAGGCTGGCTCGCCTCCTCCACCCGCGCCTGTGAAGTTTTACTAAGATCAGAAACATCTTCTAAGACTACATCCCTTCCCATGGCAAACTGGAACTCCTCGTCTTCAGCATAAACATCATCTGTATCAACAATAGGAACATGTTCAGGAATCTGAAACCCATCATCCTCTTCCTGCTCTTCCTGACGCTCCTGCTGAGCCACAACAGATGGTGTCTTTTTTTGTTTAATGATGATTTATAACATCTTCAGAATCCATGTTTTAAATTTTAAAATGCTTGTTTTCCTTCTCCCTAATTTCAAATGAATCTCCCTTTCCCACTCTTGTCTGATATGTAAATCATTTACCACCACATGAGAATCTTGTATTACTTCAGGAAAATATGACTGCCTTCACTAATATTTGCTTGATCCAGCCAGCGACTATGGGCACAAAAAAGCTTTTGTTTCTAGCTGGATGGCAATTTCATTTACTAATGGATGCTGTGTATGCATTGCCCCAAAGTGATCAGATGTATGCGTGCATGTATGTGTGTATGTATCTTCCTTAGTGACCACTATGCATATATAGTTAGATGTGTATACTGCATGCCTGTAGTATGAGGTGTAGTGGGAAAATTACCCACCATAGTGTAGTGTCTCAATCCTGTCCTAGGGCCCTTCTGCACAGCCCAAAATTTCAGATGAATTCACAATTGACACTGGTGGGCATGGGCATTAAACCCCTCCCAGCTCTCTGTTTAACCTTTAAAAATAGAGACAAAGCCTCCATTTGGTGGCATGAGGCCTACCTTAGCTTCATAGGGCTTGAAAATGAAACTACAGAACTTTGGAGGGAAATCTGGAATAAACTTGGATACTCAGTTTGATTCCAGTTTGAATAAACCAAGGTTTACAGAGCATTGTTTGGACAGGCTAATCTGTTTCCTATGCCAGATTTTGTCATTATATAGACAGGCTCTCAGACTGCTTTTAGGGAATAATGTGAATCAGCCCATATGACTTATTAAGCACATTAAAAACAGACTACGCATAGGTAGCTGGAAATGATTGAAATTCGTTTCTGGATTGGTAGGGGAGGAGAGGTCACCAAGCCTAAAATATCTGAAGTGATCAGGAGAATGTGGCGAGAATTTCAATGAGGTACCACAAAGAGGATGTATCCTGTACAGAAGAATGTGAGTCAGTGAATCCACTGATAAGTGAAATTGCACATTATTTGGATATTGGGGTTACACTGTAGTCAGTTTGAGATTGATATATATATAGTACTTACAACATATATAAAATATGCATGACAAAATATGTTACTGATAATCTTTTGGTTTAAATTGAAAGACAGTTTATGTGCTAACTCAGGCTCTCTCAACATATATAATTCTTTATTGGTAACCACATACTCTTTAAATGTTTATGTGCAAATTTCCTTTCAAATAAACCTTGAAGCTAGTCAGTTATACCATTTCTATTGAATCTCATAATTTTTGGCAAACTGTTGTGATTTCTGATATCTAATAAACATTATGTTTGTCACTACTGAATTCAGTATGACTGTTTTAATTATTACAGCACGTTTAATTCCAATAATACATGGCATGGTATCATTTTATTTAAAGGCTATTACTGGCATTTACAAAGAGAGAAAAGGTTGAAAAAAATATGTTTTGAGATAAAGCTTGCAGAAAAGAGATTCTCTAGCCTATAAACTGAGGAATATCAAGAGAAAGATTGAGGCTTCTGAACCCAAAGCCCTTGAAGTACTTTTTCTAAGAAACTGTGTTAAGATCAGAAGCTCAAGGGGGAACATACTGTTCTTGCTTCCAACAAGAACCTTCTCTATTACAACTGAAAGCTTTTCAAGGGGTTACTGATAAACATCATACAATGAAAAAAATGGCAGTTACCATGAAGGCATATATGACTTCTAGCAACCTTCTCCTCAAGTACAATTCTTGTATATATAAATATTTTACTTAATATTTCTGAAGATTTAAAAGATGTAAGACACCAACATACACACACACACACACACACATACATACACACACACACACACACAGAGAGAGAGAGAGAGAGAGAGAGAGAGAGTCATTTAGAATGGGAATCATAATACTTTCTACTAAAATAACATATTATTTCCCTTAATTATCTACTAGCACTTTTAAGAACTAATGAAGTAGTCATAAGAAATAAATCTATAATTATTTCATATAAGAATCATACTGAACCAATTGGTTCTGTTCTTAATAGTTTTCATAGATCGTACTTGTTGGAATAGATTGGCATTATTCTTTGCCCACAAATATCCCATTGTTCCCAGAAACAGACCAGCATCTGTGAGATTTATGTATATTCTGGTTAAGTCAGAGCAATTTCCAAACAAAACCAGAATCTACAAAATTTTATTGGGACTCAAACTGGGAGGAAGCTGAAATACTTATTTATTTGGTAATTATTATAGTATTGTGTCATTGTTGAAATGAGCAGTCACTTCCAGAAGAAGATAATTGACTCCTAACATGAAACAGTTTGAGCCCTATGTGACTGCCAACTTCTTTATCATGCTTTATGAAAAAACAGAGTTAATGGGATCTGTCCCCTTTTGAATATCATTCCATTGCCTTCATTACATGTAGCAAGGATTCCCATGATATGACCAACACTACCAACTCAATTGCTATTGGAGTTGAAGATTTGTGTCAGTAGGACTTTTCAGGATCTCATTCCTACACACAGGGAAATGTTAGAGCATGCTGTTTTTGCCATTAGTGCTGGCTTTAGATACCAAACGTAACTAATTGCTGCAGGATTGTGGCCCTGGCATTGGTACAGGTAACCTGGGTTTAGCCTCTGATTACAATAAGTTGTCCCAGACAGCAGGTCATGGAACTTGATCTGGAGAGGTGGATCTGTACTGCCTATTCCAATACATATAGGGCCAGTAACTATAGGGATGTGCAATACATTAAAAATGGTTCAAAAGTCATTACAAAACCGAGGGTGTGTGTGTGTGTGTGTGCTTCATTTCTAAAGTGTTTCTAAAGTATACTTAGTGAAACATTCATTACTATAATGAGAGTAATGAAATTTTATTACTATTTTGTTATAGTAATTGCAAATAATTAAATGATTGTAATTAGGGAAACTTCAGGGCTCCTATCTTCCTCATTTTTAAAACTATTGAGGTGAAATTTTCTACCACGGTAGAGCACATTTACCACTCTTAGCCCACCAGATTTGGTCATTTCACAAGTTTTTTTTTTATAAACACATTGTTAATAATAAAGAAAATATGTTTCTTCTTTGAAAATGTTATTTTCTGTTTAATTGTGTGGTCTTTACTTTGAAAGTATTCAGAGTAAAGGACTCAAGGTTTGGCAGCCAATGTTTAGCCATTAGGCTTTAACCTGTCCAAGGGCGATTATTTGATCAGGCCCTGATTATCCTACTTGGATCTTATTGAGTTGTCTCTTGAGATTCCAGGTCTTGGAAATTTTCTAAGAGACAGGTCACAATGCTACTTTAGTATTAAATGGGCATGACATACATTCCACTGATACAGAAGATATGATTGAACTGCAACTTCTCTTTTTTCCTTCCCCCATTCTCCTTCCTGTTGCCTCCAGCAAGATAGGAATGTAGGTGAAATTGCCATGAGGGTCTCCTACATGATCATTTGGAAAAGATGATTATCGGAATAGAGGAAGACAGACCATCAAGAAAACTGATGTGGTTTCATCAAGATCCAACATAGGTATATTTATGGGGTTTTATTCAGCATTATATAGAATTTTGAGCAGAGCTAGTAAAACTTTTTGACATATACATTTTTATTTCTGCACTTAAAAAGCAACAGTATATTTACATTGAAAAGGGTGAGAATGAATAAGAAAATGTTAATTATAGGTATCAGATTCTATAAATTTTGAAGTTTAGTGCACAAAACTTTTAAAGTTTCATAACACAGTTTGCTTACCTCCACTGTATGTATGCACTACTTAGATGGTTGCATTTATAATGATGAAATGATTTATATGCATACATGTGACATACTGTCGAGTCTTGATTCATTACTCTTATCCATCACTTTTGAGTTTAGTTTTGTGAACTTCTCATATCATGTATTATGTTTTAGGAAGATACAGAGCTGTTTCAATTTTCCCCCTTGACAGAATATATATTATCCAAGGGCTTATTAATCATCTGTGGTGCCACAAGTGCTTAAATCTTGGACTGAAGATTTGATTTCTAGGTGTAAAAAGTTTTTCATACTTTGGTTGATCCTTAACAACTGATAATATTTCTAAGAGTCCAATCTGTCCTTTGGTTCTTTCACACTATGAAATTATAGCGTTATGATTCTACTTTAACTGACATATTTTCTTCTATGGAACCCTGGGAATTACACTTTTGGGAGAAGCATTTACAATTCTCAGGCAGAGAACTCAAGTGACTAACCAAACTACAGCCCACCTCCTCCAGGTCCCACAGGATGTTGTCATGGCAGTCAAAATGGAATATAGTATTTTAAATTATGTTGTGTGACTTATAATATATATCAAATTATAGTAGTGTGGACGGCCCCCTTCCGCCCAAAGAAAAGATGTTACACAGAGTTTGTAATTGATGACATCATTCATTGTGGGGGGGAAATCCTGCTGCAAATTTCTTGTTACTACTGGTACATTACATTCTTGGAACATTGGCTTGCTAACCATTGAATTACTCATCACACTGCAAATATTTTTGCGAAGTGGGGCATGTACTGCCTCTTACTTTTATTGGCAGGAGGCTGCCCTTTTCTACATAAAATAAAAAAAAATCTGCAGCTAACAACATAATAGAATGTTTTATCCTGCTGCAGAGCTTTTCAAAGAAATTCCTTTACTATCCTACTTCCCTATCAACAGAACACAAGACCACCAATAGGAAAGGTTGCTCTAGGGAAAGGAGTACAAGAAACCCTATGGAATGATACCACACCTTGCTTTTTAGAAGGCATTACAGAAAGAAATAAGTATTTTAAAAGCAGTGCAATAGAGGTTTTTCCAGATGCAGATTGGTTTGAATAAATCCCTTCTCAGCCACGATGGCATTAAAGAACCAATGGGAAGGATCCCTTTGGTAGAGGAAGAAAGAAATATTTCATTTCACTTTTTAGTATTCTGCATAGAAGTAAGACATTTCTTTTTTTAAAAAATGTACTGTTTTAAGCAAGGCTACAGCAATACTTCTGCTGCAGTGTTATTTAACAATACACCTTTCCTTTACCAGTTCCCTCCTTTTTAGCAGAGTCAGTGAAGTGGGTTGTGATTGCTCCAAGGAGAATAAGAAGTGAGACTCTTCCTTTGGAAGGATGCCTCACTTTCCTCTCTAGTACTCTGCTGGGAAGAAAATATATAATTGCATCTGGCCATACAGAAGAAGAAAAAAATCTGAGAGATATTAGGGATTTATAAATAAATAAATAAATAAATAAATAAATAAATAAATAAATAAAGGATTCTCTAGATATCACAAATGTGCTATTATACAATTCACTTTTTAAAAGAGCCAAACAATGTTTTGTTGATCACACATTGTTTTAGACTATATCTCTCCATATTTTCCCTGTTTTCTGAAGTATGTTTTTCCTATCTGAAAGATGAACTTTTATAAACTAATATGTTTGAGCATCACATCTACCCTCTGCCCTATTTTCCTTTACTACCCTCTAAAGTAAATACTTTATTTTTTCTGTCCTACCACAATGGCAGTTGACTAAGTCCCTTTGCCTATTGGGTTCAATCTTGTGTCCAGCATGCCAGATCAGGCCTGAAGAATGGGTCTGTATAGATGGGGCCTTGGAAAGGCTGAATTACAACCTTGGTAGCAAATTAAATGTTTGATTCTTGAAGACTAGTCAAGCAGTTTACACAGAAGTCCATCACCAAAAATTTGATGATAATACAGACATAGCAATTATGAACCCAATAACAATGTCAAATAAATAGTTGCAGTCTGTATTGCTGGAGAGACTGCAGGCATTGATTAAATTATAAATCTTCAAGAGAGTGAAGGTTCATGTCTCTTACTAACTGGATTCAAAGTATAATTGTATACACAACTTTTCAAAAGTACTCCCTCCTACAAATATTCACATAGTTCTGCTAATTAGTCATTCAACACCCTCAGCTGTGTTTTCTTGTTTCACAATGGTTTCAATGTGCCACAATACTCCTACTGGTAACATCTCTCCAAAAGACCAGTACAGGTATTTTTTTAAAAAAGAAAATAACTATCTGCTCATTTACTCCTTGAAAAAAGGCCCCAGTTACAAAAAAAGAGAGACTAATATATCCCCTCTCTTTTTCAAAGTTTTGACATGTTGGACTGTAATAGTAGATTAGCTTAATGTTTAACTTCCAAATACTTAGGGTAGGTTATGTAGGCTATATTTAAAAGAAAAGAACTGACCAACAGGGTTACAGGCTATACTTGAAGGGGTAACACTCGCCTTGAAGATGCAGGTTTGCAGCTTGGGAGTGATCCTAGATTGATCATTGAGCCTGGAACCCCAGGTCTCAGCGGTGGCTGGGAGAGCTTTTGCACAATTAAAACTTGTGCGCCAGCTGCACCCATAGCTTGGGAAGCCTGATCTGGCCACAGTGGTTCACACTCTTGTTACATCCCGAATAGATCACTACAACACACTCTACATGGGGTTGCCTTTGAAGATTGTTCAGAAACTTCAACTAGTCCAATGGATGGCAGCAAGATTACTCACCGAAGCATCACGCAGGGAGCATACCACCCCACTGCTATGTCAGCTCCACTGGCTGCCAATCCATTTCCGAGCACAATTCAAGGTGCTGGTCTTAACCTATAAAACCCTATATGGCTCTGGTCCAGTGTACCTGTCTGAACATATCTCCTTCTACGTCTTGCCTAGAAATTTAAGATCTTCTGGAGAGGCGCTGCTCTCGGCCCTGCCCTTGTCACAAATGAGACTGGGGGGGACGAGGGACAGGGCCTTCTCGGTGGTGGCCCCCCGTTTGTGGAATTTAATCCCTAGGGAAATTAGATCATTGTCATCCCTCCTCTCTTTCAGAAGGAAATTAAAAACATGGATAAGGGACCAGGCCCTTGGGTAATCTGGCAGACTGACAAGGACAATGATGACAAGATGCTATGGAAACGGATTATGATAAGCTGAATGGAATCACTAATTACAGAACTCGGCGAGACGAAGCCACCAGGCTGGCTTTTTTTCTAGTACATTTTATTGTATTAACTTAATGTTTTAATGATTTATAATTAAAATTATTGTTTTGTTGTGTATTTTATTGTGTTTAATTGTAGGCATCAAATATGTGCCGGCTGGAAGCCACCCTGAGTCCCCCCTAGGGGGTTGAGAAGGGCAGGGTAAAAATACCCGAAATAAAGAAATAGATAAATAAATAAATAAATAAATAAATAAGAGGTGTTTGTTTAGATATTGGAGAGCTTTACTGAAGGGAGGAGATAGCATGGCTCCCTTGAGTCCCCACTGGGAGAATTCAATTCCTCCCCAGGTCTAGCTGAAGAAAAGGAAAGAACGCTAGAAGCAGGAGTTCCTTAAACCTGATGCTTTAACCCAGGGCTATTTGAAGGAGATTAAAGGAAAGGATGTAGAAGCAGGGTTTCTTAAGCCTAATTCTTTAACCCAGATCTAGCTGAAGGAGATTAAAGGGAAAGGTGCCAGAAGTAGGAGTTTCTTAAGACTGATACCCTAAAAATGATGGAAAGTGGAGCCTCTACATTCCCCTTTGCCACCAATGGGCCAGATCTTCCTGGATCTTTTGGCTGCCAAACCAAAAAAAAAAAATGGATTTTCCCCATGGCCAAATTCAGAGGGTCTCAAAAAAATTGGATCAGGTTTAAAATCTGGACATTGAAATCTGGACATCAAAAATGACATGGGGTTTAACTGAACTGCCCACCCCTAACTAGTGGTGAATAATAAAATTTGCACTCCAATAACCTGCTCATTGTTGTAGTAACACTTTCAAGTTAACTCCAACTTGTCATGGTCATTTCATAGGGTTTTCTTGACAAGAATTATTCAGAAGTCTGTCATTGTCTTTCCCTGCATATTGCTTACATCACCTGCCATTCCCACAAGAGACTGCCTTCTAAGTAGCAGCCAAGATGTGATGATCTAGTAGCTTCAGGGTATTTAGGATCTCACAGTTTTTCATCCCTGTTATAAATCCTTTGCTTCAAAATTATCTTTGCGGTAAAAGAAATTTGCCTTTTCCTCCTACTGCTCTCTTTTTCTAATTGCTGCCTTGGGTCTTCTTGACCTCTGTCAATCTTTGACCATGTATCTGTTTCTAGTTTGTCTATCATCAGAAAACGTGGCTATTTAAGCTTAAACACCTTTCAAAATATATCATTCCTTCTCCTTCAGCAGCTTGTGATGTTTGCTTCTCTTTGTGTGTGTTCTCAATCCGCTGCCACCATTATTCTTCCTCTTAAACTTTATCTTTTGCTGCCAAGAGTTCTTCATTCAGCCTCAATTTCATCTTTATATTAATTGTGCCTCTTTTCAAAAGTTTGCGATCTTCAAGCTGGAAGCAAAAATGAACAATAACTCCACAGCTCATTTTAAAGTATTATCCACCATAATAATAATAATAATAATAATAATAATAATAATAATAATAATGCTTTATTTTTACCCTCCCACCTTCTCCCTGGAAGGACTCAAGGTGGCTCATTAATAAAAATTGACCTACATTGTCAAAGTTTTAATATCCTCTTACTCTAAAATGAGTTAATAAAAAAACATTCAGCATCATGTGTTTCTAAATGACTTTGGTGTTTGTTTCATCTCTCTATGGTCACATTATTTAAATCAGGACATGAAGAAGAAGGCATTTGTTAGCATAACAAATGGTATATTGGCATTTTCTTTGGAGTAATATCATAATTTTCATGAAAATATTCCTGCCAATAGATGTCTTTTGCATTGTGTTTTAAGAAAAGTGAAAGCAGAAGTAGCATTTTAAATGAGTAACTGCTGCTACAGGTTTAGTCTTCACATCTGCTGCAGGCTTGAGAGGGTGGGAAATGTTGTCTATTTTATTTAATTTGCAAAATGTCACTTTCTTAGCACAATTACAATAAGTCGCAGCTAGTAAGTTGCATGCCTTACCCTGTTAAACTTAAGTGGAGAATTGTGAGTCCTACTATTAAGATTACATCTCCTTCAACTCAGGAAGATATCTTGCATTTACTTATGTAAAGCACTTGTTGTTATTTATTTGTTCAGTCCCTTCTGACTCTTTGTGACCTCATGGACCAGCTCATTCCAGAGCACCCTGTTGGCTGTTGCCACCCCTGCTCCTTTAAGGTCAAGCCAGTCACTTCAAGGATACCATCCATCCATCTTGTCCTTGGTCAATCCTTTTTCCTTCCATTTTCCCCAGCATCATTATCTTCTCAAAGCTGTCTTCTCATCATATGGCCAAAGTACTTTATCTTTGCCTCTAATATCCTACCCTCCAGTGAACAGCCAGGCATCATTTCCTGGAGTATGGACTGGTTTGATCTTCTTGCCTTCCAAGGCCAAAAGTGTCTGTCTTCCTTTGCTCAGCCTCCCTTATGGTAGAGGACATAATATTTAACAAAATCACCTGAAATATGCTAGAGACAGACTGATCTTAGGATCACATGCATTTCTTCTCTGAAACAGGATAGAGTTTTGAAAGTAGAGATCTACTGAGGTATCCTGGGACTTTGTCACACGTGCCGCCAAAGATGTTCCGGATTACTGGGTTCCACCAGCAGTCGCATAGGGGCATGGGGACTTGTCACCCCATCCCCATTTCTTCATGGCTTCCCCTCTTCCTCATCACATGAGAAAGGAAAAGATGGAAAGATGGGGAGGCTGCCATTGCATGTCTTCACCGTTTGTTTGGTGGCGGCAGCACTTTAGCCACAGAGCTGTTCCAGACATAGTTTTTTGGAATGTGATGGGTGCCATCGGGCTCTGTGGCTGAGCCCTAAAAATCCAGCTGCCCTCATTGAAAAAATGTATGTGTGAAGAGTCCCTGGAGACTTTATTGAATGCTGTTAATGGGAACCAGACAAGGAGACTGTTAAATGGACATTCTTCTAAGTAAGGTGGACTTCTCTCTTGGGACAGGTTCTTACAGCTGTAACCACTGGAGTTCGATTGGATGATAAATTTGATGATTTCATTACTCCTACCATATAATTGCTTTATTCATATATTACCAGCCATTCAAAAGTATTTTTAACTTCCTTGTAAGAATTGATTCTCATATAGGTCAGGTATACTATTAGATGGTTCTGTTTAATTCTGTAATCTTTACTAAAATTGGCGGCAAAATATCCATTAAGCATCTGTGCCATACACCCAAGCTGTCTTAATATCTTTCCATCCTTAGTGTATGACTTCTTGGCTGAGATCCAAAAAGGTACTTTACATAGTTCAAAGGTTTATACACATCTTGTACATTTGAACACACACACATACATGCACTAGATTCCCATATTGTAGGCAGTATTATCTTATTATCTCTATTTAGTCTTCATTTAAAATATCTCCTTTACCTATGTTTCTTGAAGTGCTTTCCCCATATTCTGTATAATTGTCTTCTCATACAGAAGTATCACATCAGTACAATTGGCAAAACCCTAACAAGTGATATCAGTGGACCTTTCAACTAAATAAATGTGTTTTATGGTTGGAGTATAAAATGATTATTCATCCAGTCAAATTCAATCCTTCTGCCTAATGTTGTTTCCTCTGCATTCTAAGCTTGCTTAGAATGCAGATTGTACATAACATATGCACAGTTGACTTAAAAATGGTTTTTGCCATTTTCAGCATTCAAGGCTATAAGTCTCTGGGCCAATTCACCTCATTAACCTGAATTGCTTCATGGGTGGGGGCAATTTAGAAAATAAAATATCATAGTTGCAGCTTCAGTTCAACTTACCCTTCCAATCTAATAACATCAAAACAATGTTTGATCACTGAACCCAAAGTGTAATTTTCACTGTTGTGTTCATATGATTCACCTGAATTATTTTTTTCCTTGTTGTTCAATTTAAAATTTGATCATGTAGTAAACAATGTGCAACAGCAGCAATATTTGGAAAAGCTGGGTCCAACTATTGCTATGTAAAAATATGATAGTGATTTTTTTAAAAAAAATACATAAAAATACATAAGAGATTTTGCTGTGTCTTACTGTATGATTATATCTATCATTTTTATTTGTTAATTTGAGTTTGAAAACATATAAGAAGGGTTTTAATTAATTTATTTGCAAATTATGGTGGAAAATAAGTATTTGGTCCATAACAAAAGTTTATCTTAATACTTTGTTATATATCCTTTATTAGCAATGACAGAGGTCAAACGTTTTCTGTGAGTCCTCACAAGGTTGGCACACACTGTTGCTGGTATGTTGGCCCATTCCTCCATGCAGATCTCCTCAAGAGCAGTGATGTTTTGGGGCTGTCGCTGGCCAAGACAGACCTTCAATTCCCTCCAAAGGTTTTCTATAGGGTTGAGATCTGGAGACTGGCCAGGCCATTCCAGGACCTTGAAATGCTTCTTATGAAGCCACTCCTTCATTGCCCTGGTGGTTTCCTTAGGATCATTGTCATGGTGAAAGACCCAGCCACGTTTCATCTTTAGTGCCCTTGCTGATGGAAGGAGGTTTGCACTCAAAATCTCATGATACATGGCCCCATTCATTTTTCATGTATACGGATCAGTCGCCCTGGTCCGTTTGCCAAGAAACAGCCCCAAAGCATGATGTTGCCACCCCCATGCTTCACAGTAGGTATGGTGTTATTTGGATGCAACTCAACATTCTTTCTCCTCCAAACACAAGTTGTGTTTCTGCCAAACAGTTCTATCTGTTTCATCTGACTATATAACATTCTTCCAATACTCTTCCGGATCATCGAAATGCTCTCTAGCAAACTTCAGTCTACCCCAGACATGTACTGGCTTAAGCAAGGGGACATGTCTGGCACTGCAAGATCTGGGTTCCTGGTGGCGGCATAGTGTGTTACTGATGGTAGCCTTTGTTACATTGGTCCCAGGTATCTGTAAGTCATTCACTAGGTTCCCCCGTGTGGTTCTGGGATTTTTGCTCACCATTCTTGTGATCATTTTGACCCCATGGGGTAAGATCTTGCATGGAGCCCCAGATGGAGGGAGATTATCAGTGGTCTTGTATCTCTTCCATTTTCTAATTATTGCTCCCACAGTTGATTTCTTCACACCAAGCTGCTTGCCTCTTGCACATTCAGTCTTCCCAGTCTGGCGCAGGGTGACAATTTTGTTTCTGGTGTTCTTCGACAGCTCTTTGGCCTTCACCATAGTGGAGTTTTTAGTGTGACTTCTTGAGGTTGTGGACATATGTATTTTATACTGATAACAAGTTCAAATAGGTGCCATTACTACAGGTAATAAGTGGAGGACAGAGGACCTCCTAAAAAAGAAGTTACAGGTCTGTGAGACCCGGAAATCTTGCTTTTTTGTAGGTGACTAAATACTTATTTTTCCACCATAATTTGCAAATAAATTGATTAAAAATTAGACAATGTGATTTTCTGGATGTGTTTTCTCATGTTGTCTCTCATAGTTGAGGTCTACCTATGATGTCAATTACAGGCCTCTCTCATCTTTTTAAGTGGGAGAACTTGTACAATTGGTATCTGACTAAATACTCCCCCCACCCCACACTGTATGCACAAAGCCAAAAATCTGCTTCATTTGTATTTGAAATTCATGCAACCCCTCTCCCTCGTTTTGATTTTAAAGTGTTTTGAAAAAATTGTAAGGGGTCTGTGTCATATCTATTACAAAGTTCCAAAAATGTCCTTAGACTTTCGTTATTTTTTTAAAAAAAAAAAAACTACAAAAGCTAAGCTAATGCTATACCTGATGCAGGAGGAGGCCCCACAAGGCTTGGGGTGGCTCTTCTCCATCTGCTGGCTTGCCTTATGTGAAAAGCATCATGCCCTACAGAAAAAGGAGGCCCAGCCAAGGGCTGCAGGGAGGCCCTGTCCCACACTGGGCTGGGAGTGAACCGTGCAAGGCTCTCTCACAAAAGGTAGTGTTAGCATGGGAAGCATTCAGTGGAGCTTCCTCCCCGTCAGGTGTGCAGCTTACCCCAGGCCCAGGGCAGGGAAGGGTCTGCTTGCAGCCCTTGGTGGGGCCTCTTCCAGACATGTAGCATATCACTGGGGGGGGGGGGCAACAGAAATTGGGAGAGAGAGGAGCCCTACCACTGTGCAAGGAACAAGGAAGGAGAGGGAGGCAGACAGAGAGAAAGTACATATGAAACAAACATTTTTATGAAAACTTGGAGGTGACTTTTTTGATTTGTTTGTTTTTTGATGGGGGCTGGTTCTGGGGGTCATAAATCATTTGTAAGTATAATTTAGCAAAACACTTAAAATGTATGGCCCTCTAACGACTTTTTGCACAACCCTATTGGGCATAGATCAGTGTCTGCATATTGGATCCTTGCATTTATGTCTCTGAAAAACCAGACCCCAAAATCAATTCACCAGTGTGGCTTTCCTGTCTTCTGTGAGAGTTGTGCAACAGCCAGTCAAACTGCATGAGAAGATGAGTTTCCTCCTTCCCTCCCCATATCCTACATGATAAAAACAAGAGTCTGGGGGATAAGTCAGTACTGGGGCTTAATCATGCACCCAAGTAGACCTGCAGGTCAGTTGCAATTGAGGTGGGAGGAGATCTACAATCTTGCAGTATAACCAACAGCCCTATTTGTGTTTTTATTTCATCAGTGTGTGTATATATGTATTCATCTGCTCTGTAATTTACAAGGAGGAAAACACTTACATTGAAAATGGAGGCAAGTTATAAAGGTCCAAAAATAACCAGCCATAGAATAAAATGCTCTAGCAATTTTCCACAAGCAAAATTGAGTAATTCAGAAACAGCGAATTCTATGAGCTTCCTTAGTCACGTCTTGTCCCCTTTGGAGAAGGGGCACATGGAGAATGCAAATCAATGATGCAGGGACACAAGTCTGTTGAAAATGCAATAATTGAAGAACAATCACAAGCAGCTGACATGAAAAGAATCTGTAACATAACATGACATTGTTTATATTTGTTTTTCCTCAGAGGGATGTGGTAGAAAGTGGGAAGGGGAAAGTATGAACTTATTTAAACAATAAGCACATGCTAAGCCAGCTGGTGCAGTCTGCTGGGACAGAATATATGGGTCAGCATATTCCATCATCAGCATTTTTCTATTCTGGTAAAGCACCTGCTTGAGTAAACAGACAACATGGGGCCCCAGTGCAGCAAAATTACATTATTAAAGAGACAGCTTCCCAAATTTGTGGCCTACTTACACATATTTTTTCTCTAGAAACCAGCTAAACCTTGTCACAAGAAAGCCCTGTGCTTTATAAAAATGCTTCAAGCAAACATCAAATTCCTTTTACTGTTGCAGGCATAACAAATAGCATCAAAGTTACTACAATTACATTAGATAGTGAACTTCAGTGGCATTTTGTTTACATCATCTGAGACAATTTATTAATGACAGTCATATTATGTTATAGAATACAGTGTGCTTAATAGACTTTCCTGTTACTGTTTTGGTTGAGATAAGAGAACTGCCTGGTTGGTTAGTTGAGAGAATACTATTTCAAAGAACTACCCAATGAATTCCAGATCTGAATGATGCTATACAGTTTCTTCTTCCTCCTTCTCCTTTTATTCTTGGAATGAGGAGAGGTGTATGACCAGGGATGATGTCATTCACATTTTGGGGTGAGTGTTTATTTTCAATGCTTTTAAATATTTTAATTTCATGGTTTTAATTGCACAAAGTGTTAGTTTTTATATTTATATGCTATGCATTTAAATGGTTTAATCAGCATTGTGCCATATTTATTCTTAGCTGTCTTGAGTCTCTATATCAGGAGAAAGGAAGGATAAAACTAAAGTAAATAAACAAAAAATAAATGGGAAAATCCTCTGTGCCATGCTTTAGAACTGTGGAAGAAGCTGAAATTCCATGGATAACATTTCTATGTAGTTTGTGTGTGGCTGTTTTAACTGCAAGACACTGAGCCCTTCCGAGAACGTACTCAAAACAGTCTGATTGACCCTGTGATATGTATATGCATGCATGTACATATGTATGTAATCTGGTGATCCAAGCTGTTTCTGAGTTAACCTGTGCAGTTTTGTAGGGGAAATTGTGATGGCATCCATCACTAAGCGCAGAAAGGAAATGCAGAAGAATTTCAAATGCGACGAGGCTCATAGTCAATGAGTACCAGACTAAGAAACTGGCAATATAACCCCAATGTAATATAGCTGCTCAGAATGAGAAATATATGTGAAGCTCATCAGTTAGGCAATAAGTATGACAAGATACACCTATATAGTGTACATCATTCTCAGGTATTCTGGAGCTGGCAAGAGACCCCAGTGATATATTGCTACAATAAAATACATTTTGATTGGATTTTAAGTGGATTTTTTTCTCTAGTGTGATGAAGTGGATCCCACTTCACTTTTTAAGTGAATCTTTTCTCTAGTGTGATGAAGTGGATCCCACTTCATCACACTAGAGAAAAGATTCACTTAAAATCTGGTTTCTGCCTCCTGCAGGATTCTGGGATTTGGAGTTTAATAAGGCTGTTAAAGGCTCCTCCCTCAACTATAAGCCCCGGAATTTTGCAGAAGGCAGAAACCGGATTTTAAGTGGATTTTTTCTCTAGTGTGATGAGGCCACAATGGACTCAATCATTGTTGTTTACACCAGGGAGTTCAGCTCTTTGGTATATATAAGTTTACACTTTTGGCTGCACAATGCTTCAACATATTATGTATACTGAGATTAACAAGTCCAGATGGTTGTAAAAGATCCATCATTCCTGTTACAAGTTTTTATAAAACTAAAATCTCCTAATTATTAAGGGTCATCATTGTCACTGCAGTCCTTTGATTGCTGAATCAGCATACTTGCTGCAAATAAAGTCAAGCAACTCAGCTTCCTTCATTTCAATGCAACTAATCATTAAAATCCATTTTCTTTAGAACATCAGTTTTCTAGAAAACCTGGTGTAATGGATTGACCTACCTTAAAGGGTTAGTGTAAAAGGCCTGACTTGACAAAGCTAAGGAAAGCTGAGGGGTGGAGCCATCAGGCAGCCTCATAGCCAGAGGTGCAGTCTGATTGGCTGATGAAATTGGAGGGAAACACTCAGCAATTGAAGATGGGCGGAGCCAGAGGGGAATGAGAAGGAGCAAAGGCAGACATTTTCAGTCATCTGGGAGTTTGAAGTCTGAAAAAGGGTTAGGAGTTTTGAAGGGAGGGAAGGCCAGATGGACGGGAGGGAGAGTTTGGGAACTATTTGTTGTTATATGAAATAATCCTCTTTGAGGAAAATAGGCCTCTATAATGATTAGAGTGTTAGTGTGAAAGGAAGATTCAAAAGGTTTGAATTCCTGGGTGGGGAACTTTGTTTTAAGAAAATCAAATTATATGACTATTTCTTTGACCAAGTAAAGACTTTAATCTATTGAAACCACTACGCTTACTGTTCCAGAACAAAATAAACATATCCCTGTTGTATTTCAACTAAAGACTTTGTGTAGTTTTTAAACAGTCTAGTTACGGAGGTGGCCTATGAAATACTAAATTGGTGACAGCAGAAGAAACCTTAATAAATATTTGGTGGCAGCAAAGGAAATAATTAATATACTGTGGTAGCTTCCCACTGCCTGGACTTGTGTGGTTAAGGGTGTGTGTTCTCTGGTCCCCTCGTGGCATCACCTGGACCAGACCTTTGTCATTTGTCCTCAGTCCTCCGTCCTTGTTTGTTGCACCTGGTTTGGGTCACTCAGGTTTCCCTTTCATTCAGGTCTCCGTTTTCTGGGATCAACTTCTTTATCATATGTCCCACTAGAAAGGGTACAATCTCAGTTTCTTAGATCACTTATACAGATCCCCAATAATGTTTCTAATTCATGATCAAGCTTGAAACTAGAAGCTCTGATCAGTCTTCAAGATGTTTCAGTTATAAAAGAGAATGATCAACAGAAAGTTAGAAATCATCATAAGACCACAGGTAGAAATACTTCACTACATTATAACAGCTACCTTAGGCTTTGAAGACTAACTTACCCTTTGCACAGAAGGTTAGGATCAAGCATAATTCCTCTTCACAATATGACTTCAATCAGAAGGTAGAAGTGGTTAAATCTCAATTTAGAAATTAGGCTATCCTGAGCACATAATTCAATCAGCTTTTTAAGAGCATCCAATAAACCAAGAACTACATTACTCAAAGACAAGACTAGACATGGAGTAGAGAGGTTGATATGGCCACTCACTTTTATGATCATGTCTAATGTTGCCATCAAAATGGTTAAAAAAATATTGGACTTTAATTAGTGACATCCCAGAATGTGAGAGACCCCTTTTAATTGCATACAAGAGAACAAAAAAAGAGAGAATATACTAGTTCACTCAGATATTGGCCACAACATTAATCTTACCAAACCTAATTTAGTAGGGAATTACCCATGTTATCACTACTCTGTATGTTCTTACTTGGTAGCCTCAAAACCTTTCATAAATCCACATTCAGCTTTGGAGTTTAAATACAAAGTACAAAGGGAGTTATATATATGATTATCTGTGAATGTAACCTAGCATACATTGGTCAGACCCAACGGGCAGTAAAATCCAGGAGTATTGAACACAAAAGCAGAATCAGGAATCAGTCTAGAGAATCGTTACTCTATAAACATTTTTATGATTAACATCACAGCACAGAATCATTTAAATTTCACATAATAGAAGTGATGACACAACCTAAACACATGAATTACAATACTAAACTCTTACAAAGAGAATCATACTGGATGTTCAAGTTACTGAGTACTCCTGTGGTCTAAATGAATATAACTCATGTAGTTGCTTCATGTGAACCTGCACTGTGTTAACTTTACCATACTATAAATTCCAACTACACTGTGAGCACCATTAGCACCATCTGATGGTTGTAAGCATTATATCATTATAATCATTATATTCAGTAACTCCTTATCTCTTTATAAGGACACATACAGCCTAACTGGTTATTTTAAATTATCCCACCTGATGATAATTCTCCCATTATATTATGGGTGATTCCAAAGAACATTCTATACTTGCAATAAGAACTAACAGAGAGTCAGCAAAGTATCACAGAAATACATGAATTCTCATAAACTTTGGATATATGGGTATGCATATAAACTTGTGAAATTGAAATCTCAAACCTTTGATTTGGTTATAACCACTGTTTGTTCCTTTTGTTTAGAACCCACTATTGAAAAAGGATATGAGAATACAAACTTGAGAGAGAAATGTAAAGTGTGTCATGCAAATGTATAATTGTGAGGACTTATAAGAGATTTATAACTATTTATGTGGATTTGTTATATACTCCTATTAATTCATTATAATATTCTCAAATAAATTCACCTGAGGAAGACCAAAAGTAGAAACTGGTCATGTGTTCTACATACTCTTTGGCTCAATTAATCGATTTCACAAGTGGCAAATCTATGTATACAGCATGCCATGTTTAGTTATATATTCATTTTTCTGTATGGAGCATCAACGTTACAGTTGTAAATTCTTTACTTATTGTATTTCATTCAATATAAGTTTATATTTTATACCAGTTTATTGACCATTTACCAGTGCATATCAATATATTATTTTGGTCTACCTATAAAAAGCCCCACAAGGGAATCCCCAGTCAGTGCTGGTAGGCTTGCCTGACTCAAAAGTTAAAGATATATTGGGCTATATATTAATGAGTGACCTCAGAATTACAAGATTAATGACGTCCTTCTATGCATCAATTTGTAAAAATAAGAAGTGACATCCAACAGTCGGATAGTATGGATGAGACGTTTTTAACATTATATAGCTTTAAGGTCTAGGTTATCTTTTTGAAGCCTATAGTTGGAGTAGGGTCGTATAAGTATCTTTTATCATGGTGTTACATTTTAATTTATATACTAACCTAATGTGAGCACTGCACTGATGTGGATGAATGATTGTAAGAAGGGATTCTATACTGGTTGTTGACTGTAAACAACACTTTGATTTGATTTAACTTCTAGTTCTACTTGTAACCAATGTAATTGAATTTGCATTTTAGTACAACGTATCTCTATTTAGATAGCAGAAAATTGCTTAGGGCCCATTTTCATTGCTGTGTTGCTTCCCTCCCTTTTAGGATCTCTTGGGAGTTCCTGTACAGTTTGGATGTCAAAAACCTTGTCAAATCACTACAGAATAACATTTATTCCACACTGCCCCCTCCCGTTTCTTTATTGCTCTAAAGACTAGGATTTCAGTTAAATTAGCTGTTGTAAGTTTCCATTAATTCACATTTTATCCAAATACAACTGTGCACTAGGTTATTTATATTCCACACTGCTTGTTTTGAACAGTGAATATGCTTCCAACTTTAATTTTCCCATTTTGAAGGATTTGTGGATTTTCATTATGTTTATTTAATTCTGTGCCTTATATGCATGAAATGCATGCAATTGTCCATGACACAGTCACGGACCAACTGATACCCTCTTAGAATTCATGTCACTGTATAATTGAATGCCTTTTCCCCATCTCTATGCAATGTATGAACATTTAATGTCTTTTTGTCTTGTGCCAGTTGTCCAGCATTTTCAAAATTTCATTCATTCTTTCTTGGTCAATGATCCATTGTCAAATAAGATTCCCAGAATATTGACACATAGGCTTCTATAGTATGTTCCATTACCAGGAGCCAGATTCAAAAATTCTAAAGTTTATGATCCTCCAACTAAATCAGTGTGCTACCCACTTTGGAAGGAAATAAATACATGTCAGATGATATTTTATGATATGAAAGTTTTCACTATAATGTTAGAACCATAATGGAAAATTTAAAAAATGTTGAAGATGTAGTTTTTCTGTGAAAGTCTCATGTGAACTGTTTTTGAAGCCTAAAAGCTAAATACTCGTATATTCATTATCTGTCTTGTGAAATGTTGCTTGTATGGTGTAGTAAGGAAGTATCTGTCAGCTAATTAAAACTCTTTAAAAGCATGTTTTATCCTTTATAGATATAAGCCAGATATGCAAGAGAATGATTGAGATCAAAAATGCAATAAAAATGCAAAACAAGATAAATGCAATGCCAAAAAAGCAACTAAAAGAGAACATATTCCTCAGCAAACAAAAATGTATTGCTCTGAGGGAATACCATTTACACTGTTAGTGCCAGCTTTATTTCATGGAGAAAATAGTTCATAAACAAGGCAGCACAACAAATAAGTTTATCATTCTTGCTGCCACATAACATATCCAAAATACCTGGAGAAGAATCTCAACTGTCCGGCCACTAACAGTATAACTCATCTATTATAAAGGGAATGAAGAGGCTGAACAAATTCATGGACCGTCTACCCACCAAGCTTCAATGTGCCTGCTTTTACTTAGCACTTTGTAAATAAAGACACTTATATAGATTTCTTTTAATCATAAGATAGGAAACAGTCCTTGCTGAAACAACAACATTGGTCACCAATATGTCTCAAGGTACAATACGAAGTGCTGACTATAACCTGTAAAGCATAGCTTGGGTCCAGACTATTTGAAAAACCACATCTCTCTAGAGGAAAGCCATTTCTCAGTGTCAACACCATACCAGGTCACATCTATGCTGACCACTTAATGTAGAAGGTCCCTTTATCAGATGCATAATAGTCAAATATGGCCTTGATCTGCATTAACCAAAGTTGGGGTATACTCTGAATTCTAGCCCAGAATTTGGAGTATCCCTTGACTTTGGGTCCATGTAAACAGTTGGGCCAATTCCTAGACAGAACCAGACACAACACTCTACACTTCTCAGATGGCATAGGGACATGAGAGGGCACTAACCACCCCCCCCCCCCATGTTCTTTGTTTTGCTGTGCTTTCTGGAGATAATATAAGTCCTACTGATCGGCCACTGCCTACAGCAATGTAAGCTGGGATGAATAGGGTGATTGGGGAAGGAAGGGAGAGAAGATGGATGATTCCTCCACTGTCCTCTCTCATGTCACCCTAAATAATGCCATTGCAGATTATGGCTGACTGGTAAGTTCCATAATGCATACAGAAACCATCATAACACTAAGAAAAGAAGAGGGTGGTAAAAGTAGCCATTTAGTGAGGCTGAAGCAGGTTCAGTGCTACTGGATTCTTGGAGCTCTTTCCTGCCTCCGCACTGGCCAAATGGCTTCCTGTGTAACCCATCCCAGGGGAAATCCAGTGTTGTGCACTGTAGTGGATATGCCCCATAAAGCAGATCAGTGTAGATCTACCAATGTCACATCTAATGTGGGCATGAGAAAAAAAATATATCAATGACTACTCCTAAGTTATACTACTTCACCTACTCATGTTATCTTTCTTCTTGAGCTCTTTCTGATAGTGGGTAAATACATTTTTATTTAAAATAACATTTGTTTTTTACTGTGTTGTGGCAAATAGGATTTTTTTATTATGTTTTAAGGATCTTTAATGCTGTTTTTCACTAGTATTTAAACTGTTTTCAAATAGAAATGTTGCTTGATTTTGTTTTAACTTGTGTACTAAGAATTTTGAAAAAGTACTGTGCTTTTAAAATTTTGTACACTACTTTGGATCCCATGCCAGGAGAAAGTTGGAGTGTAAATACATATCTTAGGAGTGACATTTAAATGCAAGCCACCAGATGTTGCAGTGATATGTAGCTGAAAATAAAGATGTTAACCAACCCTAGTCATTTGAAAAAGTATACAGCTGAAATATAGATGGCATGACTATGACTATATGCTTTCTGCAAAAAATCTAGTGCTTTGTGTAATAAACATACGAAATCTAGGAAGCAGGTACACAGATTAGGAGAAAAGAAAAATGAACAACAACAACCAAAAACAAAACAAATAAAACCCTGCCTGCACAGAAACAATCAAAGTAATTGGAAACAGATGGGCTAAGCAAAATGCAGCACCAGTGTGAATAGGACCTAAAAGACCACATGAAAATCTGAAAGTCAAAGCTATTATCTCTGGAATGAGTTGTTATGGGTTGGCCAGAAATGAAAGCTCTTGATGGTTAGAAGGCTAGTTCAAGATCTAGGTTTTGTGAATTAATCAACATATGCATGTGATAGGAAAGGTTATCCAAAGCATAGCGCTGGCTGCATATTAATTCATGAGATTAGTCTCCACTCTGCCAAAGTGGTGATTCAAATCTTTAAATGGAAACAAAAAAGTATTAAAATGTAGTTGTTACATTCTCCCAGATTTTTTAAAATAAAACCCTTTCCCCATCAAATTGATCCTTTTTTCATTTGAATTAAGATGACTGCAGTTTATCTTGATTGATGCTGTTGGGTCCAGAGTTGCAAAAATACAGGAGGGAACATGCTTTGGCAGTAGTTCTTTTGTAATTTTGGCTGCATTACAAATTTCAGCAAACATATTTTTTGCTGGGAATATGATAACAGCACAAGAGACATTATTGATATATATGGAGGGGAACATATTTTGTGAAATATTTGTTATTTTTTAAAAAACGTGGGCTTGTCTATATATCAATAAATTGTATGGATTATACGGAAATATATGAATCAGAATCATTTTATATTTTCATTCAGCACTGCTGCAGTTTGTTTGCAAATGGCAGGATACTGCATTTCTGAATGTTTCAAACAGGAGAAAAAGAATGAAAAAAGTTGGACAACAATTTGATGGGGAGAGAGATAAATGTGAAATCTGAAACAGTTCACTGATCACAGATCTCCCCTGTGTTATCTTTCAATGGCAAGTGCCGCTGCATGACTTGCTCCCATAAATGAGTTGTCAGAATTTAAAAACACATCTGAAGACTTATCTCTTTCCGGCAGGCCTATCCAGTCAGTTTTAATCATGAATTTTAAACTCTCATCTTGTGTTCACTATGTTTTATTCTTTGTTCAGTTTATTTTAATTTATCTATTTTGTAGCAGTACATTTTAATATACTTTTATATATATTTAGCTATGTTGTAACCCATTTTCTCTTGTGTGCTAGATGCACATACTCAAACAAGAATGTGTCTGATAGCGTTATTCAGGCAACAAATTAGTCGGAAAGGAATACATCTTGTTGCCTTCTTTTAGTGGGCTCAGTGAAATTTCTTGGGAGGGAATCATAACCTACTGTAACTTAATTTAGCCTACAACAGAAATCAAAGCAAATTTGCAGTCTGTGCAGTAATATATGAGCAGGAAACTAACTTTGATAAGGTTAGCAGAATTTTCAGGTTTCCTACATCCACAGTAGTTGCAAAAATACTGATATCTCATGGGATGGTTGGAAGGATACAGAGTAAAAGTGAAATATTTCTAGCCTACTGAGGGACTTTCTTAACAAACCTGCACATCTCTGAGGAAATTATGTAGCTTTTATTTTGCCCTACTCTTTCTGAATGACCAATGATATTTTCCTTCATGTGGTAGCTAGCTAAAAATGATATTTTATTCCAATATCTGCTGGAAAGAAAGATAATTTGATGCAATAGTTGCTTGAAAACTGGTAGATGGTGCATATATTGCTTTTTTGATGGATGGAATAGAATCTTGTCCTTCAGAGAACAAGTAAATAGGAAGCAACTGAGTTGTAGAAAGAAGTGGAGGTGCGGAAATCTCCTGAGAAGACAACAGTGAGAGATACTAATAATATTTCATTTTGTATTTCTCTGGAGAAAATACAAAACAAAATATGGACAGACAACAGTACAACAGGATCAAACATGCACGCACACGCACACACATACACAAAACAACAACACCCAAAAATGATTATTAAGATTTATATGTCATAAGCATGCTAAAAAAACGTACACATTTCTGCTGGATCAGATGGAATGTCAAAGTTTTCACAGAGGATATAAAAAGAAATCAACATATGATTTTAATAAAGAGGTTGTTCAGCTTGCTGAATGAAATTCCATCTGATTATACTATCTTCAATTTAAAGAAAAAACTGCTGTTTAGATAGTTGTTTTTGACAATTCTAGTTATATGTTAAACACAACTAGGCTTTCTGCCAGAATAAAGGATAATCTAGCTCACATATAGTATGAATAGTTGCTTTAATTAGCTTATGTAACTTGACATTTATATCTATTTATGCCTTTTTACAATCAATACAAATATCTCTATTATAAGATCAACTATTGGTTTATTTATGTCAAATCAATGGGCCATTTTGAACCCTTTATTTATGTTTTAAAAAAGTACAAATCTGGGTCATAATCCAACAAAGCTGTGGAATTCAAAAAGGCACGAATGGAGGGCAAAAGGGAGAACCATGTCATGAGGAAAGCACATCAAGCCAACCCTTGTCAGGTCTGCCTTCCATCTGGAAATCAATTATTTCACTGCAAAAGAACATGTGGATCCAGAATAGGTCTCTATAGTCACCTACGGACACAGCACCAAGACTCTACACTTGAAAGGCAATCATACTTGACCAGGAGTAATAGCCTATGATGATGAAATAGATAGGTCTTTTGCAGTCATGTTCAAAGGGAATAGTAATTGTTTGCTTTTGTTTTGTTATGAATGCTCCTATTAAAAATGCATAAGGATGTGGTTAAACCATAATTCCAACCTCCAAACCCCATCAGAATTCAAAGTTGGTCATGATGGGTATGTGTACCAAGTTTAGTGCAGATCCATCATTGGTGAGGTTCACAATGATTGTGGGTGAACTACAGCTCCTAAAGTTTTGGGTCATTCCCTCCCAAACCACTCTAGTATTTAAAGTTGGTCATTTTGGGTATGTGTGCCAAGTTTGGTCCAGATCCATCATCAGTTCAGTTCAGAGTGCTTTTTAAACTGTGACCAATATCCAAGGTCAATCCCCCAACCCCCTCCAGTATTTTCGGTTGGCCATGGTGATTAGGTTTGCCGAGTTTGGTCAAGATTCATTACTGGTGTGACTTGTAGTACCCTCTGGAAGTGGGAGCAATGTTGGAAATTGCCCAAAAACATAGATGAATGCACATACACACATATATACATACATATTTTCACTTTAATATGATAGAACATTCTCTGTAAGGAGCTTAATCTTTTTGTTGATAAAATGTTGTTGAAGAGGCGATTTCCTGACTTTCAGTAGATAATTTGCTTCAGTGATTAAAGGATTAGCCACACATCAATAATCTTACTTTGGGGATTGGTATTCAAATGACCAAGATGCATGAACATTTGCATCATACTGCAGTAAATATTTGTAATTATACAGAGCTTGCTCTTCGCATTCCATGGCACAACAGTAGCTGAAAAAGATCATGATGTTCAAGGTTTAATATGAAGGTGCCTGAAATGTCAGTAGACTTCCAAACTTTCTTTAAAAAAAAAACAGGTCATTCTAATCAGGCTTGGGTTTTTATCTATTTCATTTTCTCTGGCTTTATTTTCTCCTTATTATCATTTCAGGTTTAGCATTTTAGACTGGGAATCAGACATGTTTTTGGTTTGGGTTTGATCTAATTGCATTGGTTGCTTCTGGCTTCCTTTAATGCTCAAAAATGTGAGCTAGGTTTTCTAAAAAGAGATTCACAAGCAAGAGGGAGGCAGCAGTTTAGTAGGCTGAGATTGGATTTCTAATTGATTTCATGTAAAGTTTCTTAGAAGAGATTGTTAAATCTTACAAAAGAATAATAGTCCCTCAGCACCTTCTTCTAAGATGGCTGCCGACTCCTTGGGCCTACCATTTTCTTAGGCCTAAAATAGGACTGACTGGAAGTAGATTCACTACATTCATCCTTGATGGGGTTAATCCTCTTAGTCAGGTTTTCACTATGGGTGAAACAATGGGTTCCAAAGAAAAGATAAAAACAAGGTGCTGGGTGATTCAGTGCCTTTTCAGGCTGTCTAGGAGTTACTTAATTGTTTGGTGGAAAGGTTCATTTTTGACTAAGAAAGGTGGTCACTGGGCAGTTCTGCTGACTCATTAGCCCTGAGCCTCTCAGTGGAACCCTTCACGGCATCTCTCTTGGCTGTGGGTTTTGGGATCCCAGATTACAAAAACAAGAAAAAAAAGAAAGTTGCTTCTCTTTGCATCTTCCAAAAACAGAAGACAATGGCTGATGGGTCCCTTGCTTCCAGGGAGCATGGCTGTCTTCCCTTTTGCCTTTGGAATGTATAAGATAGAACTAGTCTAGTCGAGGGGAAAATCCCATTAAATTTTGATGGGAAACATTCCACAAAAGTTAAACCTGCAATAGTTGACGTTCAGTCATAGTTTACAATCATGTACATTTGTAAAAATCAATGAGGCCAATTGAGGACATTCCACAAACAGGGCTCGCAACAGAGCAGACCCTCATTCCTATTTTCACACACTGTCCCATTGATGGGAAGCAGAGGAAAGCTTCTGAAAATGACTTCAGTCATGGGGCAGATGTAGCTAAAATCAGTACTCCTTCAGATATCATATTAGAGCTTTGTGAGTTACAAATTCACTACTGTGACCAATAGTGTGATAGAGCTTGCACTGAAAAAAAGAAAAGGATTGTAATTTAACAGATCCTACAAAATCATGCAAAAAAAGTCTTTAATGTGCATCAAGTGCTCTTTGTTTGTATAAGCACCATCCGGGACTCAAACTGGTTCTAGGATATCCTATGTAATCTACACAGAGAAATCACTTTATTCAATGCTATTTTGAAACTGCATTAAATGGTCAGTGTAGATGTGTCCTGAAAAAATCTAGTATTTGGGGACTTTGTCCCCATCTACACTGCCATATAATGCATTTTGAAAATGCATTATAGGATCAGTGTAGTCTAATTTAACACAGTTTAATTGAATTGATTTGCATTATATGTGTCTCCACTGCTGTATAAGGCAGCTCCAAGCAGTATTATATTTCTTTGTAGATGGGCCTATTAAATGTTGATATTATAATATTGTCTGCAATATTAGCTAAGAGTCTTAATTCTGTTTTAAAAAAGTGAACTAACTAATCTACCTCAGGGATTTTATTGTGTGTGTGAGTGTGCGTGTGTGTGTATAGGTTATTATTTTGCTAATCATGGGCAATCACTCGTGGCTGAGTATGATTGTCTTCCAGAGATAGTCTTGGTGATAAGGCCGCCAGTGACTATGGCCTGTATTCGTGCCTCTTCAAAATACATAGCACCATTGATAATAGCTGACCTCCACCATGCTCAAGTGCCAGGGCTTCCCAGTTCTGGTGTTTATGCCACATTTTAAAGGTTTGTTTTAAGCCCATCTTTAAATTTCTTTTGTTGTCCACTGACATTCCAGTTTCTATTCTTGAGTTGAGACTAAAGTAACTGCTTCAGGTTTTCCCTTTTTCTGCTTGTCTTCCCAAGTGATTTGCAGGATTGTTTTAAAGCAACAGTGAATCTTTTCAGAAATCTAGATTGATATTTATAGGTACAATAGTGTTGGAAGAGCAATGACTTTATAAGCATGCATCTTGGTATGCCTACAAATGTCCCAATCCTTGAACATGCTATGACTTATTTGAAAAAAAATGCTGTGCTCACAGAGTTCAGATGGTGTTATATTTCAGCATCGATGTTGACTTTTGTGGAGAGGTGGCTGCCAAAGTAGCGGAAATTGTCAACATCAATTCAAGGTTAATTACAAATCTGTTTGGTTTAAATACTAAAAGATGTGAACTTGATGTCACTATTCAATTATTTCTAAATTGTCATTTAATGCAATTAACTAGAGGATTGATTGTTTTTATTTTGAAGAGATGTGGCTTTCTAACATTGCCATTAATATAGTGTTAAGTCTGTGAACCTCATTCTAGGCGGATAGTGATTATAAATAGGCTTCATACCATTCCAAACTCCACCAGTTCTTATAGTTGGTCATATAGGATATGTGTGCCAGGTTTGACCCAGTTCCATTGTCAGTGGTGTTCACAGTGGTCTCTGGATGTGGGTAAACTGCAGCTCCCATCATCTCGGGTCAACCCCCCCCCCCCAAAAAAAACCCCTCCAATATTTTCTCTTGATAATTGTGCCATGTTTGCTCTAGATCATCATTGGTGGGAGTAACAGTGATCTCTGGAAGTGGGGGCATCTTGAAAAAGGACAGCAAACAGATGCATGCATACATTGATACATACTAACAAACATACAAACATATTTTCACTTTTATTATAGATAGATAAGATAGATAGATAGATAGATAGATAGATAGAGATAGATAGATAGATAGATAGATAGATAGATTTGCCTTTTTTGTTTCTCAAAGCTAGAATGGCTAATTTTTTCTAAAATAACAATGAAACCATTACAGAATAATAGAACAGCAGAAAGGCAGGTTCATTAGGGTATATGGAGGTACAATTGTGGTATCATAAATTGGTGAATCGGCAAGATTCAGTCGATATGGAATATCAAAGGTGCTAATTCTGGTATGCATACGTTATCAGAGATATTGCGACTGCAGTGGTTTCTTGCCATAAAGTCTTATATTGCTGTGACGCAGTAACTTTCTGGAGCAATTTCAATTTAAAAACTGTGAGATTCATTTCTACAGCAAAAATGTAATTATGGTTCAATATGTTAGATCAATCAACAATGTTTTCTTTCATTTTCAGTATTGGAGTCTACACTGTATTTACCCTCTGGTTTACTGTAACAATATCAAAGTGTGCACAGACATTACTATTCTTCTTGTTGTTTTCCTTTTGACTGAAAAGCATGCAGTTGGTTTATACAAAAGCCAATACTTTATCATTTTCATGCAACCCCCCCCCCCAAAAAAAAACCCCCAAAAAACCTGCCACTGTTTTCAAATGCCCATAATTTTAACAGCACTACATGAAGGTTACACACTTTTTCAACAGGTAGTGTGCAGTTTCTGTTTTATTTCTGTGACATTTAGCTCATTGCATATCTGTAATAGAAATTCCTAGACAGTTAACAATGGAGGTGACATACCAGCAGGAGTCTTCTTTATTCCTCACTTACTACCTCATCATATGGGGCTAGAATTGATGGCATATGTCAATCTACCCCATTCACATGTAGTTCCCATGAGATGACATCATGCCAGCTCTGTGGGTGAAGGAGGGCAGAACTAGCATGCTACATGCTCCACGTGCGCTCATGCTTCCCCTGTTTGATCGCCCTCCCGGCGATGTAAACAATGTGCATGATGTGAAGCATGGGGCACTGGATTCCCCATGCCTCACTGCAAAGAGAAGTGATGCCACCTCCTGCTGTTGGCTGTCTGATGAGGTTGTTAGTCAATTGCAGAATCTCCTTGAAGAAAGTATCTGAGGATTTTTTTACTTTTAGTATTTCCATGGAGTTTGTACATTTTTAACCTTTGCATAAATGCAATTTATTAGTAGACTATACTGCACCAAGTTATTTATTATATGACAAAAAAAACTTTAATTAGGTCAGAATTTTCTGACTCAATGATTGTATAATTGTTCAGAAATACATTATTTGTATAAGATTGTGAAGAGTCTACCCAGAAAGGGAAAAATTCAACACAAAAACTCTTAAGACCCAGAAGTATCAGTAAAGCAAAATTCCTGGAAAAGTCTCAACTTTGCTTCCATGAATTCAAACAATGCAGAGGTGTTTCAAAAAACTATGCCTCCTTAATGGCATCTTTATTTTAAGTTGCTGGTTGAGAACTGTGTTCAACATTATTGACAGTAGCAATAGTAAAATGTTGTCCTGAGGTTGACAGACCAGTTTTAAAGGCAGTGGAAAAGCTGAGTTGCTCACATCTCTTTTTATTTTTTGCCACCATTCTCCTTCCACTAGTGGTTTCTACTGTTGCCCTTAACAGAAAGAAATTGAGATGTCTATTCTAGGCCCAAGCACAGTGTATCAGTCTACTGGGTCAGCTCTTAACATTCACCTTGAAGCCAAAGAATATTCATGGTTGATGGAATGTATGGAAAATGGGGATGAAGCATTCAAGGTAGAAACAACATATATTATTGTATTGTCGAAGGCTTTCATGGCTGGAATCACTCAGTTCTTGTGGGTTTTTTCGAGCTATATGGCCATGTTCTAGAGGCATTTCTCCTGACGTTTCGCCTGCATCTATGGCAAGCATCCTCAGAGGTGAGGTCTCCTCTGAGGATGCTTGCCATAGATGCAGGTGAAACGTCAGGAGAAATGCCTCTAGAACATGGCCATATAGCCCGAAAAAGCCCACAAGAACTGAACATATATTATTTTCCCCCATGCAAACACTGTTTCCATGTATGAAAGTAAAACATCTGAGCTTTTTCTTTTTGAATTCCTACTTCAGTGTGTGGTTTTTAAATATTGGTATTAATGTTAGATTTTTTTAATTTTCAGCTTTCGATATATGTTTTTCATTTGAATGTCGCGGTTGCTCCTGACACGACAAAAAAAAATTGAATGTTTATGTGGCATCAAGTTGCTTCCACTTGTAAGCTGCTCTGAATCCCCTTTGGGGTGAGAAGGGTGGGTATAAATATAGGAAGAAACTAAGTAAGTAAGTAAATAAATAAATAAATAATACACAAGAGAATTATGTACTTGTCTGGTTTTAATGCTCATGATGACTGGAAGAAGCTTCTGCAATCATGAGGAACTCAGATTTTTCTCAACCATTTAAAGATGGTTACTTTGGTGCAAAGATAAGGCTCTTTTATTAGGCATATTTTCAATGAAAACTAATATCTAGGAAACACTGTAGTCGCATGATACTATAAATGGGTTAGAGATGTTTATGAGTCCATACACATTTTTACATAAATGATTTTTATATGAATGCATAGTTGAATTTAGAAAGCTGAACAGCATCTTGTGTATAAGAGGGGCAAGATGGTCAGGGTAACACCTTTAATTAAAATGACACTAGCTCATGAGTAATTCTGTAGAAATGAATTAGTGGTGTTAGGAATGTAATGAAGATCAAGAGTAATTAAGTGGGAAATCAAGGCCATACCCCCAGGGCAGCTTGAAGTGACATTATGGCCAAAGCCAATCCTGGAACACATTGGAGGTCTCTGTAGCATGTAAAATTCCATTCTCATCTATATTGAGGCTTAATATATGCAGAATATCAAAGCAGAAAATTAATACAGAAATGTTAGACAGAATATTAGTGTGAAATATTCTACATACAGGTTGAGCATCTCTTACCCAGAATTGTGAAATCCAAAAGCCTCCAAAGTTGTCCACATAGGTGGCTGAGATAATGACACCTTTCTGATGGTTCAATGTACTTACTAGGCTTGTTTGATCCAAAAAAAAAATGGTTCAAAACTCATTTTGGCTGTAGGAGGCACTGGTGGTTCGATTCTAAAGTCACTTCCTTTAAAAATATTTTTTTTCAAAGCTTTCTGAAACTTCTGAAATAGCTTCGTTAATGGCAGGTACACATGTGCAGTAGGAAAAAAACAGCACTGGCACTGTGGAAACTTCAGGGCTCTTCCACTGAGGCCACTCCTGACCGAGGGGCTCTTCCACTCTAGGCCTGCCTCGGCTGTCAATGCTGAGGAAGAGAAGGCAGCGACACCCCCTCAGGTGCCACTTGGCTTCCGCTGCTGGGCTTCAGGCAGGCAGCGGGATTCAGGCTGTTAGGAATAATGGGAGTGGAAATCCAAAACACCTGGAGGGGGCCAAAGTTTGCCCAGGCCTGGATCAGATGTAGCCATGCCACAGTTCAATGTTATGGGATCCTGGGGTTTGTAGTATGGCACTCTTTGGCAAAGGAGGCTAAAAAAAATGCAAAACTACAGATCCCAGGATTGAGGCAAAGCAGTTGGAAGTGGTTCCGTGATAAGATCTGCCTGATCCACCCGGAGGGTGAACCAGACACCCAGAAGTCCCCGCCTCGAAACTTACTGGGCCATCATTAAGCTGCTTGGGCAATCCTCCTAGTGCATAGAAATTATGTGCCAGGAGGGGGCAGGAGCAAAAATGCTTAATGCTATCCTGGTAACTTTTTTAAAAATTAAGTCCAGTGGGGGGGGGGGGGGCTTTGGAGAAATGGGATGCCATCTCACACCTTTGGGTTTCAGGAATCCAAAAGTGTGAGATGGCTGTGAAGAATGACTCCTGTGAAGAACGACTCCAGAACTATGCGGTAGTCAGTCCCCAGAAGTCCAATACCCCATTAAACATGGGCCTTTCAGGAAGGCCTGTATCTAATGGGGTACTTAATTAATTCAGAATAACTGTGATTATTCCAAATTTATTCACTTTTACCAGAGGTGTCATTTGGATGCCTTTGGTAAAAGCCCAACAGGCCCCCTCTTTCTTCAGATACTTGTGATAGTTAAGTTGGAACCCAGGTAAATTTCAGGTCTTCTTTAAGATTCTCTCTGACAACCAATTAACTATTGGTGAAAAGGAAGCATCAAGAGCTATATTTAACCAGCCCATTTTTACTACTGAAACTAAATATTACCAGGAAATTGGAGATCTGAAGTAACAATGTTATAGTAGAGTCTGTTGGCAACGCTGCAACTGGTAGTAGGAGTAGTAGAGGAGGGAAATGAGGTGCTCAGGTGTTAGATGAGGAGCAGCAAAGGAAGAGAATCCGGGAGATTCTTATGGCACCCACTGATGAAGAATCCTTTCAAGGTTTCTCCAAGAGTGAAATGAGTGAGGAGGAGGAAGGAGATTCAGATGGGAATAGAGGCATTAAGAGGATTACTCGAGAGCAGGAGTCAGACGAGGAGTGTCAGAGAAAGAAGATCCGGGACATACTTACTGCTCCCACAGAGGAAGAGGATTTCATGGGTTTTTCTGGGAATGATGGGTCTGGGAGTAGTGGGGATGAAGAGGAACCACTGGATTGGACCAAGGTACAGGATATTCAGAATGCGTGTACTCAACCAACGTCCAGAGACACTTTTGCGGGGTTTTCTGGTGGTGGGGATTGGCAATCTGGTGATACTATGGAATCATGGGGAGACCTAAGTCTTGACAAGAGGTGGAAGAGTTGGAGGGATGGGCATTGGCGTTCAGCTGTAGAGGCTAAGCCAGCTGATAGTGATGATGATGGGGTGGAGGGCAGCTCATCATCGGATAATGAGCTGTAAGAAAAATGAAGGCACTGGAATGATACAACTAGGCAAAGTGTTGGTTTCATGCCTTGGGTTTGTCACTGCCGCTTTCTTGTTGGGCTTGGATCTGCAGGTTGCTGCTTGCTTTGTGTACCAACTGGCTTGGATTCTCGTAAGTGCGAATTTCCCCTCTCCTTGACTTTGGACTGTTCTTGGCGATGATGCTGCCATTTGGACTTTGGAACTTTCAACTGGGATTTCTTCGACTTTGGACTGCTTTTGGACAACGGCTTCTTTTCACGGTTCTTTGTTTGCTTACTATCTTTGAACTATGTGATTTTGGTGTGTTTTGGAAGAACTCTTGTTTAATCCGGATTTTTTGCCAGTTTAATCCGATTTATTTTCTGAGTTCGTTTTTCAAGCTGAAAATTGCAAACTTTGAGTTTTGACCAGAGGCACTGAAGCAAGTGTCTCTGAGTCCTGTTTACTTTACTTTAATAAACTATTGCTTTGGACCTACTCCTGTGTCTGGCTCTTTAAGGCATCTGGGTTCCGACAAACAAGTAGAAGAAGTACAGTTATTTTAAAATAAAAATAGCCCTCCCTTTGTTCTTTTTGAGAACAAGGACCTAATCAATGGTGGCTGCCAACTTCTGTCTCTGTGACTCAGTGCGTTAGTCTGAACTTCAGCTATAAAAGGTGCTGAACCTACCCCAAAATAGATTCAGCACATTGGATAGTTTCTATAAACAAAATATTTTGAACAAAAAAAGATCTGGGAAATTTAGCTTTTCGGGGACTACAGTTTCCAGAAACAACAAGCTAGTGAAGACACTGATTATACTGACTTGAGGTTTCTGTGACTTGAAGTTCAGAGAAACAGCTTCAAGATCTAAGTCTAAATCCCAAAACGTTCATTGGAATCAGATGGAATAGATGAAGGAATTTCCCAGACCTTAAAAGCTAGCAAGATGTTGAGCTTGGTCTTGGATATGGTGCTTAAGTACCTTCCCTTACCTTATGCCAGTGTTTGAGAAAGTGTTGCCTGTGTCCCTGGTTGGCCAATTCTAGAGTTTTCAAATGCAAACAATTGACAAAAGGGCCCCTTGGTCTCTCTTTCAGACATGGACAACATTTTTACTGCATTTTATAGCCTTGAGTTGTATCAAGTTCAGAAGGTTTTTACCAACTTCTGGATGGCTGGTGTGAAAATGAAGTTTGTAGATGATGGCCTCAAATTACTTGTGGCAATAATGTACATCAATTAACTTTAGATGGACCAGGTTAGATGAACAAGAGTCTGACAAATAAAGTTAAATGTAACTATTTGCAAAAGGTTATACAATCCTGACTTAAAACCTATATTTAGATAAGCAAGGTAAATTATTTTTTTTGTCATGGGTGACAGCTAAGTGATTGTGCTAGGAATTGAGATGAGTTGTAGTGATATCCCTATCTTGTGTAATCTCATGTTTTTATCGTTTTTATGACTATGTATTGTTTATTTGATGTATGGAACTTCAGAGTCTCTTCAAGGAGATGGTGGCTGGGTACAATTCAAATTTATCATCATCATCATCATCATCATCATCATCATCATCATCATCATCTTGAGTCCACAGCGGACAATCTGCTGGCTGTTGTACTGGATCACACATCGGACACTTCCCAAGTGTCTAGAACTGTGTGATGTATTGGCGAATAATGCGTGCAGATCCCAGTAAGTTGGCCTTTGACAGCTGGCAGATGGTAATTTTGTCAGCACTGATTGTGTTTAAGTGCAGCCCGAGATCTTTAGGCACTGCACCCAGTGTGCCAATCACCACTGGGCCCACCTTGGTTGGCTTGTGCCAGAGTCTTTGCAGTTCGATCTTTAAATCCTCATATCGTGTCAACTTATCCAGTTGTTTCTCTGCAATCCTGCTTTCACCTGGGATTGCGACATTGTCAATCCATACTTTGTTTTTTAAAGCAATTGTGAGGTCAGGAGTATTGTGTCCCAAAACTCTGTCTGTCTGAATTCGGAAGTCCCAGAGTAGCTTGATGTGTTCATTCTCTAACTTTTCTTGGCTTGTGATCCCACTAGTTCTTTGTTGCAGGCAGATGGTATTTGTGGCACAAGTTCCACTGAATCATCTGAGCAATGGTGTTATGCCTCTGCTTGTAGTCTGTCTGCGCGATCTTCTTGCAGCAGCTGAGGATGTGATCTATTGTTTCATCTGCTTCCTTGCAGAGTCTACACTTGGGATCTGTTGTCGACTTTTCAACTGGCTTTGATGGCATTTGTTCTAATGGCTTGTTCTTGGGCTGCCAAAATCAGGCCCTCCATCTTCTTTTTCAAAGTTCCATTTGTGAGCAACAGCCATGTTTTTTCTTTGTCAATTTGGCTCTCAATTTTTCCCAAGAACTGTCCATGGAGAGCCTTCTTTCACCAGTTTTGCCTTCTGCTCTGGATTGTGTTTCTACGGTATTCACTCTTTGTCTTTTGCACTTGAAGCAGTTTACTGCTATTGACTTCCCTCAATGTTGGTTTTTGACTGCCTTTCACATATTCTGCCAGTGCACGTTTCTCTTTTTCTACCATTTGTTTCACTTGCAGAAAATCTCTGCCTCCTGATTTTCTGGGCAGGTAAAGTCTGTCGACATCACCACACGGGTGTAATGAGTAGTGGATTCTCATCAGTTTTCTTGTTTTTCTGTCCAGATCATCCAGCTCTGCTTGTGTCCAGTTCACAATTCCAGCAGTGTATCTAATGACGGGGATGGCCCAGATGTTGATAGTCTTGATTGTATTTCCACCATTTAATTTGCTCTTCAAAACCTTTCTGCCTCTTTGGATATATTCTTTGCTGACCACATTTTTCACATGCCCATGCTTGATAGTGTCCAGATATTTATAGGCTTCAGGCTGATTGCATGTTATGGTTTGTCCGTCTGGCATCTCTATGCCCTCACTGTGTGTAATTTTACCTTTCTTTAATGCCACTGTGGCACATTTGTCTAGGTCGAACTCCATACTAATGTCAGTGCTAAAGATTCGGAATGTGTTGGTCAGTGACTAGATTTCTGTTTCTGATTTTCTGTAAAGCTTTAGATCATCTATGTACAGCAAGTGGGAAATCTTTGGTGAATTTCATGCTGTTTAGTAGCCCAGGTTTGTTTTCTGTAGAATGACTAACAGAGGAATCATTGCAATGATGAACAGCAGTGGTGACAGTGAGTCACCCTGGAAAATTGTACATCATCATCATCATCATCATCATCATCATCATCATCATTATTCATTGACAAAGTTCACTTTCTTTTGTGGCTTATGTTTATGTTTATTTATTCCCTGCTTTTTCTCTCCACAAAGGAGACCCAATGTAGCTTACATTAAAACAATCTCAATACAATTTAAAATCTACAAATATAAAACATTAAAACAGAATTAAATATCAATGGTATTTCTCAAATTACAGTTAAAATCCATAAGAACTTATTAAAAACATATTCAAATCCTTAAAATGTCTTAAAATGATGATTCCTTAAAATGGCTCCACTGAAAGAAAATTAACTGATATAGTTTTGAACATTTGTCATTTAGCCTATGCTTTTCAGAAAGCTGCTTCTTAAAATTCTAGCCATTTCACTAAAACCAAACTTCTATGGCTCTATTTAGAGATTCTGCCAACTTGCATAATGTAAACACTAACCTCGTTATGCAGTAGTAGCAGATACTACAGTGACTTAGGTCATAAGGTGCTCCGGTGGATATAGTTCATCATTAGCACTCTAGAGTTCATGCACAATAATTTCCCAGTGAAATGGTAATGAGCTTTGCTGATAAGCTGCTTTGATGAACTGCTGATGAATTTTGCTGAATGGCCATGAAATGCACATGAATGTTCATCAGAATGCACAAAGACCTAATTTCTGATCACCTGGGTATTCAACTCATCAACCGTGAAAAATGGCAAACCTATTATTAGGTACTGATTTAAAAAATCTTTAGAGAGAAAGCAAGAGAAAGGGAGGGAAGATCAAATTATTAGAGAAAGACTAAGCACATAAAAATAAGGTTTAAAATTAGACTAGGAACTACTGGTAGGTGTAGAGAACATGTTTTCATCTGTAGTGTCCACTGTTGGCTATGTCCAGCAAAATATCAGCTAAAAGGCTTTCATATTTAAATTTTAAAAAATAATTTACTAGACATCATGTCTAATACCATGAACATGTGGGTATGTTCGGGGGAAGGGATGTACAAAACTGTAATACCTAGTACCACGAGTTAAAGTGCTAGCTGCAAGAAAGGTTGGCAGTTCAAAGCAGCAAGTTGGGGTGAGCTCCCAACTGTCAGCTCTAGCTTCTGCCAACCTAGCAGTTTGAAAGCATGCAATGCAAGTAGATCAATAAGTACAGCCACAGCGGGAGAGTAAGGGGGCATCCCATGCAGATATACTGACATGCTGGTAACACAATAGGAGATGTCTATGGACAACAGGATCCTCGGCATGGAAAAAATTGAAGAAGAGCACCTCCCCATGGCCAGAGTTGAGAATCGCCTCCAGATTCCAGAGATGGAAAAAGAAGAAAGCCTTTACCCTTGTCTGTGTTGTATGTTACTGTTCGCTGTGTGTAAAAGGCATAGAATGTTTGCCTTATATGTGTATTGTAATCCACCCTGAGTCCCTCCCAGGAGATAAAGTGGAATATAAATAAAGTGTATTATTATTATTATTATTATTATTATTATTATTGCATTATTATTCTGCAATCACAAGGCAAATTTATTATGGATCTTTATGTCAAGTAAATAAGCACATGTATAATCTCAGAATCTACTATTGTGCAAAAGATATTGTTTTCCTTTAAAAAACATTTTAATACTAATTTGTGTTTGTGTTCTTTTGGTACAGGATGTTTTATTCATCCCAAACCACATATAGTCTTGTAACAGTTGACAAGTGTCTCAATTGGCTAGTCCGAGGTGTCAGGACAAAAATTGAACGTATTCACATCTTTTTATTATTATTTCCTGGCACTCACTTTCAACTCTTTAATCACTATTGCTGCTTCATTATAATCAACAAAGTTAGCCAAAATACTGCTAATTCCTTGATTGAGTTTAATGAATTTGTTAAAGAAAGAAAGCTAGTTTGTCCCTAATTTGCTAGATGAAAGCGATAGAAAAATGTGGTGGTGCAGGTATTTCTTATTAGGTATGCTTCTCTTTCATAATTCCATAGAACCAAAAGAATTCTGGATTAACTGTATGAAATCCCTTCAGTTGTAGAGAGGCTTAATTTAGTCCTTCAAGTGCATGATTCACCTCAGTCTCCTGACACTGTATTTTGAAATTCTTCCACTCTAGGTATTGTGTGTGTGTGGAATCTAAAGTAACTGGAGATAGAGGAAGATCATTCCCATTGGCTAGTGCATGCTACATTACAAGAGAAGTAAAATATAAGAAGCTAATGATAAAAGAACTACCAATACATGATGAGGAATGTATGAATTGTTAAGATATATTCAAATTATGATTCCTCTTGCTACCAAGACAAAAAGTGAAGCCTCCCAAAGCAGAACAAGTTGGCAGGAATCTCATTTTTTCCTGTTATTTTGGAGCATTGTCTTCATTATTTAACAAGGGTAGGTTCTAATCAATATAGGGTAGAGCAGTGGTTCTCAACCTTTCTAATGATGTGACCCCTTAATATAGTTCCTTATGTTGTGGTGACCCTCACAACATGAGGAACTTTTTGTTGCTAATTCAAAATTGTAATGTTGCTACTGTTATGAATTGTAATGTAAATATCTGCTATGCAAGATGTATTTTCATTCACTGGACCAAATTTGGCACCAATAACTGATACCCCCAAATTTGCATACTGGTGGGTTTGGGGGGGGGGGTTGATATTGTCATTGGGAGTTGTACTTGCTGGGATTAATAGTTAACCTAAAATCAAAGAGCACTCTGAACTCCACCAACGATGGAATTAAACCAAACTTGGCACACAGAATTCCCATGACCAACAGAAAATACTGGAAGAGTCCAGTGGGCATTGGCTTTGAGTTTTGGAGTTGTTGTCACCTACATCCAGAGAGCACTGTGCACTCAAACAACAATAGATCTGGACCAAATTTGGCACAGATACTCAATATGACCAAACGTGAACACTGATGGAAAATAGATCTTGACATTTGAGAGTTGTGGTTGTTGAGATTTTATTTATTTATTTATTTATTTATTTATTTATGATATTTATATGCCGCCTTTCTCACCCCGAAGGGGACTCAGAGCAGCTTACAAGTAAAAGGTAAATACAGTATATTATTACCATAGCACAATTTAATATTACATATTACATTGTACTTTAACATTATACAGTGATATTATTAGTAATATTACATTTAATATAAATATATAATTATAATATATTATTATCAGTATTATATTGTATTACATTATAATATTATCAATATTATATGTATATGCAATATATTATATTATATTATATTAAGCACAGTGCTGGTGACAAGATGGAACTGCCTTCATGGCCCCTCTCTTCACTCTGATCTCAGAGCAGCGATTGGTGCTGGAGGGGGAGCTCCCAATTGATGACACTGGAGGCAAGATGGAACAGCCTTCATGGCCCCTCTCTTCACTCTGATCTCAGAGCAGCGGTTGGTGCTGGGGGGGCAGCAACTGATGACACTGGAGGCAAGATGGAACTGCCTTCATGGCCCCTCTCTTCACTCTGATTTATAATTCACCTACAATCAAAGTGCATTCTGAACCCCACCAATCATAGAATTGGGCCAAACTTCCCACACAGAACTCCCATAACCAACAGAAAAAAATACTGTGTTTTCTGATGGTCTTTGGAGACCCCTCTGACACCCCTTCGTGCCCCCCCAGAGGTCCCAAAACCCCAGGTTGAGAAATGCTTGGGTAGAGAATCAAGTTACAGCCTTGAAATGATGAAATGGTATACCATTTTGAGCTTCAGGTGAGTGATACCCTCTTAATGCTTTCAAATGGAATGAGAAAAGAGAATCTTATGAAAAGAAAATTCACAAAGGAGGAGAAAATAATTTTCTGCCCTCATTCTATCCTAGGTGAGCTAGTTTTCTACCAGTGGGCAGGATATAAAATAGCTATCTATTTCTTATTTTATCTTTTGTCTATCGATCTATCTTAGTGGAGAGGACTCAAAATTGTAATCCCCGTTTTTTAAAAAAGGTACTGCAGTCTCCTCTATCACCGTTTCCAAGATTCTGCCAGTTCATTAGCATGGCATTCGTGGCATGAATAAGCCTAGACTAGCTCACCTTTTGCCTTATGACTGATGGACTGGATACCTGTCAGCTTCGTCTATCCAATTATGAAAATGAAGAGCAGAGAGTTGTCCTTTTGGTTAAGGCTTTTCCCTCAGGGATTAGAAAACAAGCTTAGTTTGAATGGAACTCAGTGGTCTCTTTATAACCTTTTCCACATTATTACAGGAAAGCATTTTCCCTTTATGGGAGGATGTATATGTATCTGAGTAAATGCAGGGAAAAATCCAGAAACGTACTACCATTGGTATTAAAACACTTTTTTTAAAAAAAAAGTTTATTCTTTTGAAATGATCTTCTATTTTTTTCCTCTGAAAGGGAAAAAAGTCTGCATTCATTCATTTCAATTCATTTCAATTATTTATTCAGCATTTATAGCCCTCAAGGGGATGTAAAATAAAAAGACAAAAAATGTCCCAAAGCTACATGAACCCAGCAATGACATTATAAAATAAATTATTTAAACACAACAAGCAGTTAGAAGCAATAGACACTCAAGCAGATGGTAGAAGAAGAATTAAAATAAGAAAGATACAAACACACGCCAGAGTTAAAACCATTTTATAGCTGTTTAGAAGATGATATTTCATCAGGTGTTGTTTGCTATCTGGTTGCATGAAAGAGTATGAAAATTAGGCATGTGCAACCCATTAACAATGGTTCTAAACTCCTTCCAAAAATAGGGGCCACTGGCACTTTGTTTCTAAAGTCTTTCCATTTTCATTTTTGCCTCAAAAAAGTACAGGTTTGTGTTCAGTTACAAATACACAGGTTTGTGTTCAGTTAAAAATCGATTGCATCCAATAAGTCTGACAACACATTAGAGGCCTTCTTTGCTTGGTGGTTTAGAGCTGCTTAATATTTAGGCCTTGTGCCTCTGATATTTGCCCAAGGCAAATAGTATAGCAGTATAACCCTCACACCTTATTATTGCTTATAGATACATTAAATAGGATGAAAACTCGGGAAATAATAAAAAGTTCAAGAAGTCTTGAGATAAAAAAGGACTCTTTTATTAAATCTGATGTATTATGGAGATGACATGTCACACCTGGTTATACTACCTGTCATGTTGCTTTGCCTTCCTGAAACAGTTACTGTAATCAGAGCTGACAGTTCAGAACATTTCACATCTTAAATGCCTCAAATGAAGCTAAATTCTTTATAGTTATCAGGTAAGAAATTTGCCTCTGTTCAGGAAATTGGCCTTCCGCTCATGAAAGTCAAGTAAATAGTCTTTCAGTGCATACTTAGGTTTACATTTCAATGAAGTAATAAAATCTGCTTCCGATCTCTTCTTCTTTTGACTGCTGAAAGCTTTTCCATTCAACATATATCAATAGTTAAGTTCTTTGCATGCAGAAAACTGAGAAGTCATGTATATACTTTCTGGAACAGAATAGATGTAGCCCCTTCCCTGGGCCATATCTAGGTACTAGATATGGCCAAAATAGTCTAGCTCTTCATTATGTGTTCATTTTGTTTTCCGGTCTCTCTTTTTTTTAAAGCATTTTATTGAAATAATATAAAGTTACAAGGAAAGTGGGTGAATATTTTCAAGGAGATAGAAAAGTAGGAAACTGTAGAAAGAGATGTAAAAGAGTATAAAAATCCAGGTTAAAAAAAGACCTTAAAAAGTGAAAATAATCTAAAGAAAAAAGAAAAAAAGGAAGGAAAGGGATTTCCTTCTAATTCTGCCCGTATTGTCTCTTTTTGTCTGTGTTTATATAAGTCAATTTTTGTATTTCTTAGTTATAAGCTAAGTCCAATTACAGATCTTTGTATCTGTTTTCAATATAGTCATTAATTATTGACCAGTTTGTTTGTTTGACCGGGTTGCCTGTATTCCTTTTTAATAAAAAAGTTAATGTATCCATGTCTTTAATTTCATTTATCTTTTTTATCCAATGGTACTTCTCTGGTGTTTCCTTCTGCTTCCAGACTTTCACATAGACGATTCTGGAAGCCGTTGTCATATACATAAATAAAATGTCCTCATTTGAGTTTAAATTTATGTCCCCTTCAATAATTCCCAGTAGATAATATTCTGGTTTTCTTGGGAAATTTTAAATTAAGTATTTGTTGAATTTCTTTGTGGATAACTTTCCAATATTTCTGGGTCTCCACACAGCTCCACCAAAGATGAAAAAAACTCCCATCATGTTCATTACATTTCCAGCAGACTTTTGATGTGGTTTAATTTAACTGGTGTCATATACCACCTATGTAACATTTTCATCCAGTTTTCTTTTAAGTCCATTGCATAGGTGTATTTTAACTTTTTATTCCACATGGATTCCCAATCGCTCATAGCTATTGGTCTTTTAAGGTTCTCTGCCCATTTCAACATGCAATTTTTTATCAGTTCACCCTCCGTTGACCATTCGAACATCTTATCATATAATTTTGTTATACATTTTGACTCTGTTTTCAAGATTTTATCCCAAAATTCTTCCTTGATTTGAAACTCTTGTTTTATATCTTGATTATAGTATTCTTTTATTTGTAAATAGTGCAGCCATGAAATATTTGGAAATCTTTGTTTTATTTCTTCATGTGTTTTCAGTTCTAATGAGTCTTTTACTAAAAGTTCTTTATAGGTTGGCCATTTTGTCCATCCCAAGAGCTTTCTCTGTTTGGCTTCCATTGGGGAAATCTAAAGAGGTGTTTTTGAATAAAAATATCTTTTATATCTATTCCAAGTTCTTAATAGTGAGGAGTGAACGAAATTGTTGCCAAGGTTTCTTTCCTTCTTCTCTCTATCGTACCAGATATAAGTGTGCCATCTGACACGCAAATCATGTCCCTCCAATTTAAGAAGATTTTTCCCTTTTAACACAATCCATTCTTTTAGCCATATTAAAGCACAGGCTTCATGATACAACCTGAAGTTTGGAAGGCCAAAACCTCCTTTAGTTTTTTTATCTGTCGACACTTGGTATTTTATTCTTGATTTTTTCCCCTTCCAAATAAATTTTAGAAGGTCTTTTGTCCAGTCTTTAAATTTTTTAATGTTCCTGATTATAGGGATATTTTGAAACAGATAGAGCAATTTTGGTAGAACTGACATTTTAACTAGTGCTATTCTTCCCATGAACGATAAATTTATATGCTTCCATTTCTCCAAGTCTTTTTGTATTTCTTTCCATACTTTTTCATAATTATTGGAAAGAAGTTGCCCATTTTTTGCGGTAATCCAGATGCCCAAGTATTTAATTTTATTTACAATTTGGAGGTCCGTAATCCTTTTTAATTCTTCTTGTTTATCCTTTCCCATGTTCTTAGTTAGGATGGTAGTTTTATATTTATTTAGTTTAAAACCGGCAAGTTTACCAAATTCTTCAATTTTATTCAGCCAGTTTTTAATATTCTCCCGTGGTTTCTCTATTATACCAATTATATCATCTGTGTTCCGGTCTCTCTTCTATTGCAGATGTTTGTTTGGCAGATGGGGCCAAAGAAACCAGCAAGGCACTAGCTTTTTAAAACCAATATATACATTGTGTTTGCTGGATTTCATCATGCAAGAACAACTACAGATGTGTTTTTGCCTTCTGTTTTTAGTTAATTCCTTGTTCCTTCCCCTAGATTTTCTTTCTCTTTTGTTTGCAAAAGTTTTGAACCTTATTTTCAGAAATTCACTCTAGTATATTGTAGGGGAAATCATACATTTTGGCTGTATATAAGAATATGCTAACTGAGAAAGGTCGTCCTTGGAATTTATATAAATTTGAAATGTCATTGCAAACTATTTGTGAGATGTGATTTCAGAGAATGCTTTGTTGTCTTTTTTTACCTACCAAAATTTTGGCATGTAATATGTATAATGTCCTATAATGTCCTACAATACGCAAAGATCTTTAGAACAATGCACATGCTTTAACTTATCATTTTTGCAAGTCTGTGTTTATATTTAACCTTTTAAATATAAAACCACTTGAGCTCTGCGAGTGCAGCATTTTTCCAAATAAAGCAGTGAGTATTTGAGGATCGGGACATCCATATGGATACCAAGGTGCTTGTTTATAAAGCCATTGTCTTACCAACCCTATTATATGCCTGCAAAATGTGGATTATCTACAGACATCATACTCAACTTCTGGAATGCCTCTGAAAGATCTTGAAAATCTTTTGGGAAGACAGGCAGACAAATATCAGTATGCTGGAAGAAGCAAAGACCACCAGCAGTGAAGTGATGCTCCTACACAATCAACCCCGCTGGACTGGCCATGTTTTCTAAATGCCCAGTCACCATCTCCCAAGCAGTTACTATATTCCCAATTCAAGAACAGGAAACAAGATTGAATGATGAACTTAAAGCCAACCTTAAAAACTGTAACATAGACACCGAGAACTGGGAAGTGCTGCAGAATTTATAGAGACACGAATGGAGGACAAAAAGAGAAAGATGCCAAGAGGAGGGTGCATCAAGCCAACCCTGACCGGGACTGCCTTCCACCTGGAAACTGATGTCCTCACTGTCAAAGAACATGCAGATCACGAATAGGGCTCCACAGTCACCTACGTACCCACCACCAAGACATTACACTTGGAAGGCCATCATACTCGTAGAATGAGGGATTGCCTAAGTCAGTTAGTACTTTTGGTATTTGTTAAGTGGGCAAATCCTTATTAATCTTCTTTGCAAGTGACTAATTCAGCAAGGATGGCCCCAAACTATGCACATCATTGCCTTGGAGCAGTGATTCTCAACCTGTGGGTCTCCAGATGTTTTGGCCTTCATCTCCCAGAAATCCTAACAGCTGGTAAACTGGCTAGGATTTCTGGGAGTTGTAGGCCAGAACACCTAGGGACCCACAGGTTGAGAACCACTGCCTTGGAGAGTTTTAAGAATTTAAACACCATCAAGATTTTTTTTTTTTTAAAAGGGGCTAATTTGAAGACTTCTACTCCTTATAACCATTACCAGCTAGAGATGGTCAAAATTAGCCATTTCCATGTTCTTCTGTGAGTTTTCATTATTTTCTATTCAGAAAATTTTGCTTTTATAGAAAATGCTGTTTGTATGCAAATCACCCATTTTTTAAACAGAATACATCCCTAATTGCAACAAGAAATAATTTTATTGCAAAGGAAATTGAATTTCTGCATAGAAATGACTTTTTTTTCAGTGTGGAGAATTGCTATATATTTCTTTGCAAAACAACCATGTATGAATTTTCCACAGAGTAAGTTCTCAAATAAAAAGTACCCTATTACTCAGGGAACATTCACATTAAAGTTTCCCAATATTTTTCAACTATTTTGCAAATATTTTAACATTAATTAATTTTCTATTATATCTAAGAGTCAGGGGATAATGAAGTATGGACATCTCACACCTTTTCATTTCTCTTGAGTGAGTGAACTCAGACCAAGATTAGACAGTGTTTGAGAAGTTTAACACTATATACTTATTTCGTTTTTACCCCGCCTTTCTTACTCCTCAGGGTACTCAACCTTTTTAGTGCCACTGGATACCTATTAACATTTTTGCCATGATAGTTATTAAAAATTTAGCTCCAACTGCCTGCTGGAATAGGTCCATTTGATCTGAAGGCATGATGCTACATATTTTGAAAATATCTGTTTGAAAATGGAACCAGAATGTCTTAAGAAGTCACATAAGCTGCAACTGGCGCATTTCAAGCGGTGCAGCCCCATTTATCCATAATTATTTTGGTTTTTAAAATAAAGTTTTTTCCCCAAAATATTGTAGAATAATCTTTCTATTCCTACCTTTCTCTGAATCAATATATCTATTTATTTCAATTTCTGTAAAATCTGTGAATAAATTCAAAAAATGGGAAATTTGTATTAACAAATGAACCCAATTAAATCCTCGGCTATCATTATTATCAGCTCCTTGGTTTAGTTTGTTTTGTTAAAGCTGAAACATAGATGTTTTTAGTATCTGTACATATGATCAATATCCATGCATACACACAAACTTTAATGTAAGTTCTCACAGCAAAACACTCTGAGAATATATTATAGTGAAACTTTCATGCAGATATTCAATACTTAGCTTTAATACTGAATATTCAGAGACAGAGACTATTCAAACTCAATCTTCATTTGTGGTTTTCAAACAAATAGTGGGTGCTATATGACATTCATGTGCAGTTAGCATCTTACAGCTGGTATGCAGCAAAATACCCTGCACGTGAGAAGTATACATTGTTAGAGCATGCAAGGAATCTGTGTGTGTGTGTGTGTGTGAACTGTAAAATAAGATGCATGAAGCTGATAGGTTAGGCAATGCATGGGGTGATGTTTGAACCTAGAACTTTTTGATACTGTTGCATTTTATAGGCTTGAGCTATGTACATGTGCAGAGAGAAAAAAGAAGAGATAGACTGATTTTCTTCTTGGCTGCTGAAAAGAAGGTCTCTCATATGGACAAAGAAATACCATTTTAAATCTCTCTGAAAGGATGCTCATTGAGTTGATGCAACTGATCGTATTGTACATATCTTGTTCTGAATTAAGAAGAGTAAACTACTTGTTCTTTACTGTTCACCTGTGTGGCAACAACAGATCACAAGCTGCTTGACACAGATTTTGCTTCAATTTCTGTCCCCCAGAAAGAACGGTAAGCATCTATAAATTTGCAGAGACTTTGATAAAGGATCTGAATTGCAAAGCAAGATTGATAATGACATAGTGAGGAACCACCTAGTTAGTCTAAATAATATGAGACAAGATGAACTGCATCTCAGACCACCACTAGAAGTTGCAGGTGGGTTCTCTGAACCACTTGCTACTATTTTTTAGATTTTTTTCAGAATGTGTGAAGTATCAGAGGATTGGAAGAGAACAAATATTTCCTCTCTTTTTACAAAGGCAACAAAGTAGATCCAGTGAAATATCAGGAACAATATTTAAAAGTCTATTTGCATGTATCTGGATTACCATATACATTGATTAGTAGGAGCCAGCATGGTTTAGTCAAGAACAAATCCTGGCAAACTAATACATTAATATTGTATCCCTTTTTGATCAGGTCACTAGTACAGTATATAAAGGGAATGCTGCAGATGTCATTTATCTGAATTTCAACCAAACATTTGATGAAGCCCTATGGAAATTTCATTAGCAAACTGATTAAATGCTCAATAACTGGAAATATCATTAGATATTTGAAAGGAAAACTGTTTCAGTGCTATGTTCAACACTTCTCAAGATTCTTTTGGATGATTCAGAAGTTCAAACAGAGGGATCAGGTCTGCAGTTCCTACAAAACAGGGAAGAAAAGCTAATGGATTGGAATACTAAAACAGAATTCAAAAAGACCTTAATAAATTAGAAAATTGGATGAAAACTAATAGTATGTAATTCAACATAGACAAATGCAGACACAAAAATAGTGACACAATAAGGAATACTTAATTTATCAGAACTACCTGTGAAAAGGACATTAAAAAGGACATTAAACATAGTTTTAGTATGACACTGCAGTGTGATACTGTTGCAAAATATGCAAATAATATTTCAGCATGCAGTAACAGAACTATATTTTCCTAGATTAAGTAGGTAATCGTCCCATTCTATTATGCACCCATCAGACCTCCTCTGAAATATTACATTCAAAAGGATGTAGACAAGGTAGGAGTATTTCAGAGCAGGGCAACAAATGAGAAGATATAAGAAGAACAAAATATAGAGAATGGTTGAGGGAGTTGACCATGTTCAGTCTGGAGTCTGAAGACTAGAGATGAAATTATTGCACTCTTTTAAATATCTAAAGATCATATCATAGAGAGGAGGGTACAGATTTGTTGTCTGTGGCCTCAGAGTCTAGGAATAGGTCTCCAAGTTTAAAGTTGTATGATGGTAGATTTCAACGGAACAGTATAACGAACTTCTTAATGGTAAAAGCTAATTGAGCTGGTCAGCTGCCAACTGGGGATGCTGTAACTAGAGTTTTTTCATTGACTAGGAAGTTGCATTTTATGACCTACTAGCTTGGGGACCCGGCGTTGCCCGGGTTATTAGAGAAAGTGGGTAATGGTGGTTCTGTATGCCAAGTTTGGTCTTTATTGGTCTTTGGATAACGGCTGCATTATTTTCAGGTAGTGAGTGAAGGTACTTCAAGTCCCATCATCCATGGCCCATCCTCCTACAAACAGCAGCAGGATATAGAGTGGGTCATGGGGGCTCTGTGTGCCAAGTTTGGTCTTTATCAGTCATTAGATGAGGGTGGCAGTGGTGTCAGTAAGTGAGTGAAGGTACTGCAAGTCCCATCATCCAAAGTCCATCCCCTTTAAAACTGCAGCAGGATGTAGAGTGGATCATGGGGGCTCTGTGTGCCAAGTGTGGTCTTGATTGGTCATTAGAAGAGGGTTGCAGCAATCTTTGGAAGGGAGTGGAGGTACTTGAAGTCCCATCATCCATGGTCTGTCCTCCTCCAAACTGCACCAGGATGTAGAGTGGGTCATTGGAGCTCCATGTGGCAAGTTTAGTCTTGATTAGTCATTGGCGAGGGTCTCAGTGGTCTCAGGAAGTGAGCAAAGGTACTGCAAGTCCCATCGTCCATCTCCAAAGTTTTCCAAACAACGCCAGGACGTAAAGTGGTTCATGAGTGGTCTATGTGGCAAGTTTGGTCTTGATCCGTCATTGGATGAGGTTTGCAGAGGTCTCACAATGTGAGTGAAGGCACTGGAAGTTCCATCATCCATGGTGCACCCTTCTCCAAAACTGCAGCAGGATATAGTGTGGGTCATGGGGGCTCTGTGTGCCAATGTTGGTCTTGATTGGTCATTAGATGAGTTTTGCAGCAGTCTTGGGTAGTGGAGGTACTTGAAGTCCCATCATCCATGGTCTGTCGTCCTCCAAACAGCTCCAGGATGTAGAGTGGGTCATTGAAGCTCCATGTGCCAAGTTTAGTCTTGATGAGTCATTGGTGAGGGTCTCAGTGGTCTCAGGAAGTGAGTGAAGTGACTGCAAGTCCCATCATCCATTGTCAAATTCTTCCAAACCGCACCAGGATGTAGAGTGGGTCATGCTGGGTCTCTGTGTAAATTGTGGTCCTGATCCATCCTCGTTGGCAGTTGTAATGGTCTTAGGAAGGGAGTGCAGGTATTGCAAGTCCCATCGTCCATGGTGCATCCTCCTTCAAACTGCACCTGGATGTAGAGTGCATCATGGAGACTCAGTGTGTCAAGTTTGGTATTTATTGGTAATTGGATGAGGGTTGCAGTGGTCTGAAGAACTGAGCAGTGGTACTGCAAGTCCCATAATCCACGGTCCATCCCCGGCCAAACCACACCATGACGTAAAGTGGGTCATGAGAGGTCTATGTGCGAAGTTTGGTCCTGATCAGTCATTGGATAAGGTTAACAGCGGTCTCAGAATGTGAGATCATCCATGGTTCATACTCCTCCAAACTGCAGTAGGATGTAGAGTGGGTGATGGGGGCTCTGTGTGCCTATTTCAGTCTGTATTGGGAGTGTTCTGAACCAGCCCCCGGGCTTTCCTTTCCTCTCTTTGTCATCTCGGAATGTTGGATTTGAGGCTGGCCAATCAGAGACCATATGCAAATTTCCTTCTCATGACTCCGTTTCTGTCATGAACTCTTTTCTCCACCAGGGGCTCCTCTTGAAGCTGGCCAATCAGAGACCATATGCAAATAGCACCGCTGCCCAGCCAATCGGAATCTTTGAACTTTCAGGCTGGCCAATCAGAGACCACAGTGGCAGCCAATCAGAACGCTGCCACATACTCCTTCCTCTGTCCGATACAAACATTCTCTTTTATTATATATATAGATGAAGCCCCTTCCAACTCAAGGATTCTGTGAGTCTTGTGATACCGTTAGAGTGATTTATTTTAATATGCAAAGGAGTGGATTGCAATCCATTTAGTCAGATGCATGATTTTGAAAAGAATTGCATTGAAAGAGCTTGAAAACGAAGCACTGATTAAATAAAGGGTATGGGAAACAGAGAAAGGCAAAAAGTTCTTTTGCAGAACTAGATATCATTCCTTCCCTCCCCTCTTTTATTACAGCAGCAAGCATATTTGCATGAATGCAAGAGTGTTGCTTGCTGTGAGTAGGATTTCTCCTGCTGCTTATTTTCCCACTTGAAGTCTTCCTAATCCTCTTTCTGTGATAGCACAATTGGTTGCCATGGAGTTTATTATTATATTGTCACTAAGACCCTTTGAGAGGAGCAGAAACTTCTTTTGGATCTCATCCTCTGCACTTTCTTCAATGGGTGCATTTGATGATTTAACCTCCTCCCCGCCTTTATCATTTAAATGCCTTTTAAAAATCTCCTTCTGTTTTGCTGCTGACAAGGACAGAAAGAAAGGAAGGTAGCTAGTTTTTCTGATACACGATATAAGAAACTAGTGGCTAAAACATATATATAAGATGACTAAGGATACAAATATTTCTTACACAATAACCCACCAAGTTTGAAATATATATGGAAAAAATAAAGCTAGCTTTCACAAATGGATCAGTATTGTGTATTTTTGTCCTCCGCTGTTCATATTCAAACAATCAAAGAATCAAAGAGTTGGAAGAGACCTCATGGGCCATCCAGTCCAACCCCCTGCCAAGAAGCAGGAATATTGCATTCAAATCACCCCTGACAAATGGCCATCCAGCCTCTGCTTAAAAGCTCCCAAAGAAGGAGCCTCCACCACACTCCTGGGCAGAGAGTTCCACTGCTGAATGGCTCTCACAGTCAGGAAGTTCTTCCTAATGTTCAGATGGAATCTCCTCTCTTATAGTTTGAAGCCATTGTTCCGCGTCCTAGTCTCCAAGGAAGCAGAAAACAAGCTTGCTCCCTCCTCCCTGTGGCTTCCTCTCACATATTTATACATGGCTATCATATCTCCTCTCAGCCTTCTCTTCTTCAGGCTAAACATGCCCAGTTCCCTAAGCCGCTCCTCATAGGGCTTGTTCTCCAGACCCTTGATCATTTTAGTTGCCCTCCTCTGGACACATTCCAGCTTGTCAATATCTCTCTTGAATTGTGGTGCCCAGAATTGGACACAGAATTCAAGCACAATTCTTTCCATTCTAGTTTCTAAACACTTTCTCCACTTTACAAATTGCATAAACATGAAAATAAGTAAGCCTCCCCCCCTAAGTACAGTAAGACCCAGTGCCAATGTGGGATATGTCCCCCTTTTGGACTGCAATCATATGAAAGCATGGATATAAGCAAATATCACTGAATTATTGACTTCCCAGCATACCACATACTTCTGCTGGAGGATCTAGAGATTCCTTAAAAAGTATCTTTTTACCTTTTTTAAACTACCCCACACTGTATCTGGAGGACATTGAAAATTGGCTATGGGAGGAGTCCTTCAATATGAAGGCATTTGCAGGTGGTGGGAAATAAAATAATAGTTGCTGTGTAGTAGCAAAGGGGAACACTGTAGAACTGTCTCTTTAGATCCTGTAACCTGGGGGAGGAGAAAGAGACCACCCTTATGACTGGCTTTGGCCTATGTCAGGTCTTGTTATTCCATATTTGGTTAGTAAATGATAGTTTTTAATCATTCGAATGTACCTCAGATATTTTTCTCAAAGGTTTAGGAAAATTCAATCTATATTAGATTTGCACAACAAAATCTTTGGTAATAGACCCTTTCCAAAGCAAATGATGGAATTCCAAATGATGGAATTAGAAGTTGCTACCATGTCAGTTTCCATACCTATGCAAGTCAAAGATAATGCTATATTTTTTTAAAAAAGTTGATTTTGTATGAGAATAAAAAATAATGTAAGTTTGAAACTTGCAATTTTAATCAGTAAAATATCTTGTGTCTCACTCAAAGAACTAAAAATGAACTTATACTGGAATTGAAGAGGCATTAATCACAGTTTAGTCTGATTAAACTGTTTTATTTAAAGGTCATTCTATAAATTAATGAAGGGATAGATGCTGTTAAGAGGAATCAGCTGGATGGTAAGTCAGAAAGCTCTATCAGTTAGCAGATGCTTAATACAACATTTGAATTTCATCTATAGACCAACTTATTTAACCAGGACAAATTTTCCAGATGTATATTCCCATATTCACAATTTCCAAATCCAAATTGGGGATTTGTTTTGTGTAAAATATGCAGATGGTTGATTTGCATAGAAAATAGCACTTTATGCGCATGAATTAATATTTCTACCTTGAAATATTATTTTCTGTGCAGATTTTTTTCTTGCATAAGATGTACAGTTTTGTGTGCAAAACAACCACTCCAAATTGTGTGCACAATATGTTCCAAACTGGGAATAACTTTCAAAAATTGTGTTTTTAACAACCTTTCTTGCAACAGAAAGAAAATCTTGCTAAGATTACAAACACTGAGAAGAAATTTAATGAGCTTTAGAAAAATCAGAGATGTGTCAACGTTGAGACAAAAATTCATCAGAGTTATTTTGAGTCTACAGATGTCAAACTTTTATTATTATTATTATTATTATTATTATTATTATTATTGATATAACAAAAGTAAGAAATTTCAAGTGTCTCTCTCTACTGGAAGAAATTACAAAGTTTTGTTCATGATTTTTTTAAAAAAATACATTTGTACCCACACCCACAAAGGTTTTATACAAAAAAAAATGTATAGGGAATAATTTCACATTTTTCTAAATAAAACCCTCATATTTTTTTTGCACAATTTTTTTATAAGATATTTGCACAATGTGAAAAATCTTCTAATGTATTGTCTCATTTTGTAGTCTATAACAGAATAAAGTGAATTTTGTACCATTTGAACACTAACATTTTTAATTTCATGGTTTCCTCAAAAACAGAGTAATCAAGTATATTACATCTCTTCATGCTAATGCATGTGAAAATCAAATCCAAATGAATAGCACAGAAGTCTAGAGAGATTAGCTGGTGCATATAGATGAATTGATCATCAGTCCCTAAATCATGCTACTATAGTGACTATGGGTAGTCTTCATTACTCCAGATCATCCTTGCAGGGTGCTACATTGCTTCATGGGGGGGATGGAATGTAAACCACTCGGGTAGGCTGCTTGGCTGGCCACCTACATCCTTGTCATCCTGTCAATGACATGGCTGTGTACATTAAACTCCAAAGAGCTCCCGGCCATCCCTGGGCACCCTTACTGATGTTAGGAAAGGCATTTGCCTGGGTGGGGTGGGGGTGATCCCTTCCCCTCTCCAAGGCCATGGGTGCCTTTGTTAAAGTTGGCAATACAACCCAGGAAAGTTGGCAATACAACCCAGGAATGGCCAGGAGCTCTTTGGAGTTCTGTGGTTACAGCTACAACAGCAAGAAAACAACAAAAGTAAGTGCCACTCCTCTGTCCCTGAGGAAAGTGGCATGATCATGTGAACAGCATGATCATGCTGAATTGGCCCATACTACTCAGAATTGGCCCATACTACTCAGACATGCAGGAGTGATCTGAAGCTTTGGTGAAGCTCTGAAGCATTCACTAATCTTACCTAATGTGGGGCAAAACTACATTAAGTAGCCGTTCCTGTGTTGGAGGTAAGAAGGCTCTGTGTGCCATTTGGAGGTCATGGAGGTGATTCTCACCAACTTCATATGAAATTGTCTATGTAGACATGTCCTAAACCCCACTGAACTTATGTAAATTGTATTTTAAAAGAGAATTGACACCCAACTTTACTATTGTACAGTAAATCACCTTTTTGGTATTTTTAAACCTAATTCTTTCTAAAAGAAAAAAAGACGTTAGAACCCTGAGCATCTAAATACTCATTTGAGGTTTCTCATCCTTCACATAGCATTTCATTTCAATGCCATTTTTACCTTGTCAGCTTTTACAGATAGTCCCTGTTAGCCTGCCCCTTCCTTGTATGAAGTCTAAGGAAATTAATCTCATTACCTACCCAAAGGGGACTTGAAATCAGCCTTAAGGAAAGGAAATAAGATGGCAGTTTTTGAAGCAGGAGAAAGGCAATTGTTTATCTTAGCCATTGAGAATGGCAAAAGCTCATGGCTTAATAATTTAAAAGAACACTAGTGAAGCAGTGGAAACACCTATCAAGTGAAATGATTGAAAACTGCTTGCTTTGAATTATAAAAAGAACTAATAAGACTTAATAATCAGAAAGAACAGCAGGGCTGTGACGGAATCACCCATCAAGTGAATTTATTGGATTGTTTCTTTGCAAATAAGTTATTTTTTCCTGTAGCATATTCTTTGTTGAGAAAAAAATGACTAGGACTACAGTCCTAAGCACATGCAACTTTGGTGGAAGTAAAAAAAAGAACTATATGAGGAATTCAATTACGTATGTTTCTAAATAGGTATCTATATTATTAAGCAGCAAATCACATTTCATTCTTTGGGCATTGTTTTGAAATAAATGTGGTCAGGGTTTTATGCATAATGTAAACATGCATGCATTTATTTTGAAATGTATAACCCACTTTGTCAGCGTTATCATACAGTTCAATAAGCTTACATATCCACAGCCATTAAAATATATTAAAATGCAAATATATTCATGATACCCTATCATGACTTGGAATATTGAGGAGTAAATTTTACTAGTGATAACGGGATTCACTTCTGACTAGAAGTAGACCTGATTTAAAATTAAACACAGATAGGACAACAGTGATCAAACAAAAAAAAGAAAGAAAAGAAACAAATAACGTTAACCAGAAACCCAGTTAGTATTTTACAAATGCACAAGTTTTCTTATGGAAATTATTAAGCATATTTATTCAATGAAGAATTTCCATATTCCTTTCAAGTAGAGGCAAGTATACATGGTCTATCTCAAAAGTAATGAGAATTATTTTTTTGCACAGCACTGAAGGTACAGGAAAGGAAAGTGAGGGATGAGGTAGGTGGAGGTGGAATGCAGACATATAGTTTGACATGCCTCAGTATGTAGCAGTAGGTGCGTTAGCAAAGTGCATAGTAGTTTTTGTGTCTTGTCATGGGAGTCTGGAGCAGCATTCTTCAAGAACTGAGAACAATGTGGCTTGATTGGAGGCTGTTCTGAAAGCTTCCCCACCCACTGTATAGCCCTGGTTTGGCTCCATGAGATTTCTTTCCTCAAGATCGAAACCCATCTCAAAGGACATCATTTTTGGGACAGTTGAAAAGGTCCTATCAGCTCCAATGAGGGCTTTGAACAATATCTCGAGTAAAAACTTCATCCACTGCTATGAAGAGATGCAGCAACATTGGAAACACTGTATTTGATTAAACAGAGCCTATTTTAAAGGGGATAAACTCTAATTGCATGCATGTTCAATTAAAAATAAATAATTTTCATTACTTTTAGGATGTTGGTTCAAATGACAGGAAAGAAGATTCCACCTGAACATTAAGAAGAACCATAAGAGCTGTTCAGCAGTGGAATTCTCTGCCTCAGAGTGTAGGGGAGGCTCCTTCTTTGAAGGCTTTTGAACAGAGGATGGATAGTCATCTGTCAGGTGTATTTTGAATGTGTTTTTCCTGCATGGCAGGGGGTGGACTAGATGGCCTATGTGGTCTCTTCCAATTCTACGATTCTATGTTTCTATGGCATTCCATGTATGTCTACAGGCCATCGGAGTGTAAGTGAGTCTCTGGCCCTTTTCCACAGTGAATATCTGAAATATGCATATGGGACTGACTAAGTGAGATGAATGGTGTGAGTGGTCTACTATTCCTTTCATTTGGCACTGAAGTATATCAAGCACAAGTACGAAGAGCAATTTTCTCATGCACCATATGGCTCCATAGTCCCCAAGGCCCAATCTACTTTGTAAGATTTTTAAAGCAAGCTGAGTAAGTTAGTGTAGCAGCTGCACAGCTGTACAGTAATATAAGAGTTCTCTTTTGTGGAGACTTCTGTGATTAGCTCTTTAATAGACTGAATAAGACTTATATAAACAAATGGAATGGATAGATGGCACAGTCAGATTTTTTTTAAAAAAACTAATCTCTGAAGTGAATTGAACCTTTGCCAGTTTGTTTGCTTCTAATATCAAACGAAAATTAATGAAGGTGGTGGCTGCTGAACCATAATGCCATTTAGTGGATGCTTTTTAGTGAAAAAGGAGAATTGATTTTCCACAAATAAGAAATTGCAGCACACTGTGGTAGCGTGCGTTTGAATGTAATGGACTGTTTGATTAATGCTTTTTATTTATTTATTGTCTCCCTTTCCACTGCGATCCATTTATATAAATAGAGCAGGATGCTAATGAAACAGACGGGTATCATGGGATATGTCCACCTACTGCTGTTAAAGTTCCCATTAAGATATTTCAATTGAACTGCGTGGGGGAGATCATTTTATTGTCATGGTGATAAGACTTAGCCCTATCTTGATTACTATGAATGTGTCTAGGACGTGACACTTGTTCTTTACCAAAAGAACATTGATGTTTCTATAACATCTGTAAATATTTCCTTAACAGACAAATCACTTATAGGAATAAGGTGTCTTAGGATGAGAGAGAAAATTGATGTAGGAGTTCTCAAAGTTGGGAAATATGTCTTGCTGAAATTCAATGAAATTTCATGTTCTTACTTTGCTGCCATCTAAATTATCCACAGCAGATAGTCTGCCCCACATAGGAACAATGAGTTGTTAGTTCTTAAAGTGTTACTGTATATCTGCAAATATTTCAGTCAGCTTAGAACCCAAGTCTCACAAGGTGCTTTTACTAAACAGTTTGTTGTGTATTCGGACCAAGAATAATTCATGAAATAACTGAGTTTTTTTGGGATATCCTTCATAGAGGAGACTCAGACATAGAGGAGACTCAGGGTTGTGGTGGTCTGTTGTGTGACATACCTCTGACCAAGATCCCCCTGCCTTGCTCAAAGGATTTTAAAGGTGTCTACCTTAGAGTAGGTCAGATTGGGGATTTTGTTGGTATACCGGCCACCTTGTTACCCAACAACCTCCCTAACTGAGAGTCTTGGGCCTGGCCTCGGACTCTCCCAAGCTGTTGGAATTAGGAGACTTCAACATTCACATGAATCAACTCTTATAGGTGTGGCTCAGGACTTCATGGCCTCTATGGCAACCATGGGGCTATCCCAAGTAATATCTGGCCCCACTCATAAGGGATCTGGTGTTCATCCCAGAGAGTGAAGGGAGACAGAATATGATGGTGAAGGAACTCTCAGTAGTCCCTTTGTCATGGTCAAATAATTTCTTGGTCAAGTTTAGACTCACTGGCACCCCTTCCCTCCACAGAGGTTGTGGACCCATTAAGATGGTCCATCCCAGAAGGCTTATGGATCCGATGAATCCCTGATGTCTCTTGGGGACTTTCCAGGCTTATGGCGGAGCTACTGCTGCAGAAAAAAAAGTCATGTATTCATCATCTATCTCAGCTGGCAATAATAGATCCTCTGAACTTTTCAGAGTGGTTAAAGGACTTTTAAACCCTAAAGGACAGGACCACTTGTTTCATTCCATCAACCACCATGAAGACTTCGCTCGCCACTTTGCCAATAAAATCAGTCGGATTTGTGATAATTTGGGTGCCTCTTTTTCATCAGCTCCAGTGGATGTAGCCAGGTCACTGCCTTATCCAGTTTTGATGGATTCATTTCAATTGGTTCTGACCAAGGATGCCAACAAAATCTTGGGAGAAGATAGGGCCACCATCTGCAGTCTTGACCCTTGTCCTTCTTGGCTGCTAAAACAGGCCAAGGGGAGCATGGCCTGGATAAGGGAATTGATCAACACCTCATTACAGCAAGGCAGGGTCTCCACAGCACTGAAAGAAGCAGTGGTCAGACCTCTGTTAAAAAAATACAACCCCTTAATCCTTCCAATCTGGACAACTATAAACCAATGTCAAATTTGCCATTTATTAGTAAGATCTTGGAACAAACAACTCCAAGGATTTTTGGATGATGCTGATTTTTTAGACCCATTTCTATCCGGCTTCAGACCAGGACATGGGACAGAAATGGCTTTGGTCGACTTGGTGGATGATTTATAGGGGAAACTAGACAGGGGGAGTGTGACCCTGCTGGTCTTCCTAGACTTCTCACTGGTTTTTTTATATCATTCACCATGGTATCCTTCCAGATCAACTGGGAGGGATGGGATTATGAGGCACTGCATTGCAGTGGTTCTGGTCCTTCATTACGGGTTGCCTCCAGAAGGTGGTGTTGGGGGAGTCCTGCTCAGCCCCATGGCCTGTGAATTGTATGGTCCAGCAGTTGCTGGAATAGATCATCCAGAGTTTTGGAGTTCGGTACCATCTCTATGCGAGTTATGCCCAGCTCTACTACTCATTCCATTGGATGACAAGGAAGCAGTTCTACACCTAAACTGGTATCTGAGGGTGGTAATGGACTAGATGAAGGCAAACAGATTGAAACTTAATCCAGGTAAGAAGGAGATACTACTGGTCTCGTGTAAGATCGATCTGGGAATATGGTCGCAACTTGAGTTAGACAGGGTTATACTCCCTCTGAAATTTCAAATACACAGTTTGGGGGTGATTCTGGACTCCGTCTTAAACCTGGAAGATCAGGTGATGGTGGTGACCAGGACTGCCTTTGCACAAAGAAAACTTCTGCACTAGCTTTAGCCATTCCTGGAGAAATCTGACTTGGCCAGGATGGTACATGCACGGGTTACATCCTGTTTGGACTACTGCAATGTGCTTTACATGGAACTGTTCAATTTGTTCAGAGAATGACAGCTAGGCTTCTCATCAGAGCTGATTCGAGGGAGCAGCTCTGTTGAAACAGCTCCACTGGCTGTCGATTTGTTTCCGGGCCCTATTCAAAGTGCTAATTCTAACCTATAAAGCCCTACACAGTTTCGGTCCAGGATACTTGAGAATCATGACTTACAATACAGACCAGGCAGATCACTCAGATCTAGCAAGGATACTCTCATCTAAACTAAGAAAAAGGCTGATTATGGGTTAATTGTTCTAGCTTTTGTGGACCCGTAAAGAAAGAAGGATCAACTTCACAGGTTCTCAAGATTAGCTGAGAAATGATCTAGCAACAAGGGGACACTTGAGAACTTAGCTTTTATGGAGATTGAGACACCTTGCTGGCTGCAACATCAGTGCCTGGAGGTGTGACCTTCAACTCTTGCTTTTTGGTATTCATGTTCTCAGGATTTATCCTTGGACTTTGGCTTTCAGATTTTGATTCAATCATAGACTCTGTATTTGGCTCTCCCTTGGAATGGACATTTGGCTACTTTCTTGGTTAACTCTGCTGGTAATTGGGGTTGAGGCTTTTGACACTACCAGTCACTGTTTTAGTGAGTTACAAGAATGCCCAGAAGATGCCACAAGACCTGTGCCTTATCGTCTCCCTGGAGAATTATCAAAATTTGCTGTAACCATGCAAGGAATGAGAGGAGAATATTATGCATACAAGAGCTATATTTTACACGATATGGGAATCATTAAATAGATTGTGCCTTGGATGAGATCCAAATAGCTAGAAAGATGTCTGGGGAATGTCAAAGTCAGTCCATTTCAAGAATGCCCATTATAATATTTGCAGTTTAGGATATATTTTACACAAAATTAACACACATTGTTTTGCAAAGAAAACATGACTTGCTGTATATGAAAGGGGTTTTTTTCTGCATGGAAAAATATTTCAATGCAAAGTATTGATACCTGTGCAACAATGCTGTAATTGGATATTTATTATATTTCAAATTTGTACATGATTGATGTACACAGGGAAACAGCATTCTCTGCACAGGAATTGATATTTTTGTATGGAAATATTATTTTTCATTAAATATTAATTAATTCAGTTCAAATTGTGATGACCAGACAACAAATTCCCACAAAAGTGTGGGAAAGAAAGCTGTCAGTGTACATCAGTGCTCTCTAATAATCACCCAGATCTCAAACTGGTTCCAGGATTCCCTGTGTAATCATCTGCATAGCAACACTTTCCTCAATACTGGTCTAAAATTGCATTAAATGGCCAGTGTAGATGGGACCTTAGTGAAGAATTGTAGCCCTAAGAGCCCTTCCACACAGCCCTATATCCCAGAATATCAAGGCAGAAAATCCACAATATCTGCTTGAAGTGGATTATCTGAGTCCACACTTAGATAATGTGGAATTTTCTGCCTGAATCATACTGAAACAAATGCCATTTATAAATGCTACATTATAGCAACAAAAAGCAAATATTTCCCAGAAGCTCAGATAAACTTATGCCGACTACAGTCTCCTAACATACATATGAAATGTGTAATATTTAAAGCACACTGAACAGAATGTCATCACATTGTAAATTCAGAGGCACAAAATGAAACCACTCAAATATATTCTATGTTCCTGAAAAAATATGCTTGTCAGTCAGCAGTGTATTAGTAACCACACCTGATGATTATTCATAACATACGTAACAAACAAATCAAGGGCCTTTCCACACAGCCCTATATCCCAGAATACCAAGGCAGAAAATCCCACATTATCTGAGTGTGGACTGAGATAACCCAGATCAAAGCAGATATTGTGGGATTTTCTGCCTTGATATTCTGGGTCCTTCCATACATCCTTATAACCCAAAATATCAAGGCGGAAAAACTGACAATATCTGCTTTGAACTGGGTTATCTGAGGCCAGATCCAGACAGGCTTTTATCCCAGAAGCATCCGTGTTAAAAAAAAAGTAGATGTTTCTGGGGGCCTGTCAACACCCACCCCAGAAAGCGTGTGCTTTCTGGGGTGGGTGTCCAGACGTTCTCTCAGGACTAGCCCAAGAGAACGTATGTAGGCCCTAACCCCTCCCCCCAAGACTCCTTAGAGAAGTAATAAAAACTACCATCCTCCATTACAAGCCTTGACCGACTCTCCTGGCATGTAGAAATGATGTGCCAGGAGAGAAGGGGAAGGGAGCAATTTTACTCCCTTCCCCCCACCCAATCTCCTGGCATGTCATTTCTATGTGCAGTAAGAGCCGACCAAGGCTTGTAATGGAGGGTGGGTAAGTTTTTACTACTTTTCTAAGGGGTCTGGGGTCTTGGGGGGAGGGGGGAATGGTGTCTGGACTGCAGTCCAGACACAAGAAATAGTGGATTTATCCCACACCTTCCAAGAAGGCACGGAATAACTCCACTATCAAATTAATTCGCTACCAGGGTTTTCCTGGTTTGTAGTAAATTAATTCAAGATTGTCCAGAATGTTGTCTGAGCAGCCCTTCCTTTATTGTGGTAGATACTGCAATAAAGGTCCTGTCTGTCCCCCTTAGGGCCCTTCCACACAGCCCTATATCTCAGAAAATCATGGTAGAAAATCCCACAATATCTGCTTTGATCTGGGTTATCTCAGTCCACACTCAGATAATGTGGGATTTTCTGCCTCGATATTCTGGCTTATATGGCTGCAATATTAGCAACAATTTCAAAATTAAATTAGTCTGCCAATTTGATATTCAATAATATTATTTTAGACTAAGGTGTTGCTTTCTAAGCAATAACAGCCAACAGTGTATGAGAATTTTGACTTCTTCCCTTTTTTCTTCCATTCATCTCTCTGCTTTTGCAAAAGTTAGCAAAATGATTTGGAAGGATGGCTTTTGAGGGTGAGTTACAGGGGGCATTTATCAGGGAGGTGATTCAGTAAGTGAAGCTGCAGGGGGCTGGTGCAGAGAATCTTGAAAAAGGAGCTGGCCTGTGGTTATATTCCAGCTACAGGGAGCAGCAGCCAAGATGCACTTTGCTGGCAATGTATTGCAGAATTATGAACAAACGCTGCACATAATCTGGGTTGCTGTGAGTTTTCTGGGCTGTATGGCCGTGTTCCAGAAGCATTCTCTCCTGACATTTCTCCCACATCTATGGCAGGCATCCTCAGAGGTTGGGAGGTTTGTTTGAAACAAGGCAAGTGGGGTTTTTATATCTGTGGAAGGTCCAGGGTGGGGAACAGAACTCTTGTCTGTTTGAGGCAAGTGGGAATATTGCAATTGATCATCTTAATTAGCACTGAATAGCCTTACAGCTTCAAGGTTTGGCTGCTTCCTGCCTGGTGGAATCCTTTGTTGAGAGGTGATTAGCTGGCCCTGATTTTTCTTGTCTGGACATGAGGAAATGTCAAAGGGGTCACCAAAGAAAATAGAGTATTTTCTGTTAGTCATGGGGGTTCTGTGTGGGAAGTTTGGCCCAATTCTATCATTGGTGGGGTTCAAAATGCTCTTTGATTGTAGGTGAACTAAAAATCCCAGTGTAACGATCAGCCTGAGCTCTAAGGAATAATACTTCTAATATATTCCCTAGCACACACACTCTCATGTTACTTCGGCTATTATATTGCCCACAGCTGTTCACCAATGTAAACTGGACTGAATGACCGTTCAGCCGTTGGTACCAATTTGAAGGAACGGAGTAGAGGACTTTGTTTTCTAAGGCTACAACTGGACACCTGTCACAAAGCTCGATGTGTATTAAGGTATTACTGCCACCACTCAAATAGATTTTGAGAATTTAACTTGATGTTATGTGTGAGGTAAAACATGTTGTGTCACAGCCCTTCCTTTAACTCCCACTAAAGTGTCTGAGGCGAAAAGATGTGAGAAACCACTGGAACCAACTTGATGGAACGAATCAATGTGAGGACTTCATGTACAGTTGAACTAGAACAAAGTTTATTTATAATTACTAGAACAAACAACTGGATTCTTCTTTGAGTTACAAAAGCGTATATGGTTAGCACAGCACAGTCTTCTTAAACAGTTACTAAGCCTTAATAAGCTTGCTGGATTCCCAACTGGGTATTCTATTCTTCGATGTGAGCAAATTCCCTCAGACAGACTAAACCCTATCTGTCTCCTCAGCGTATCTAGATCCCACTAGAATACTCTGTCCTTTAGAGAGTACAGACAACCAGTGTATTCTTCTCCCACACCTGTTCATAGGCAGCTATTGACCCTTCAGGCCACTCTATAGCCCCACCTGCCTTTCAAACACTCTCCCTCAGGAAATCTTCAGCTCACTCGAAAACTACTCTCTCCCTGTAGCTTGAAATCCAATCTCTCTCCCTCTCTTAAAACCCTTCTTTCTGTGATGTTAAAATCCTTTCTCTCTGACAGAAGCTGCCTGCCTCTTTCACTGACAGCTCCAGCTCCTCCCATCTGTCCTAGCCAATCCTAGGATAGCTAAACTCCTCCCCTCTGCTGATCTGACTTTCCTTGCATTTTCCTCACTAAGATGAAGGCCGGCTTACTGACTTTTAGGCTTTGGCTTCTGCCTACAAGGTATGAGTCCATTACACCCATCAACTACAACTCCCAAATGTCAAATCTATTTTCCTCAAACTCAACTAGTGTTCACATTTGGGCATATTGAGTATTCATGTCAAGTTAGGTCCAGATTCATCAAAGTATTCTCTGGATGAAGGTTATCTACAACTCCAAAACTCAAGGTCAGTGCCCACCAAACCCTTCCAGTATTTTCTGATGGTCATGGGAGTTCTTTGTTCCAAGTTTGGTTCAATTCCATTGTTGGTGGAGTTCACAATGCTCTTTGATTGCAGGTTAACTATAAACGACAGCAACTACAATCCCCCCCCCCCACCTCACCAGTATTCAAATTTGGGCAAATCGGGTATTTGTGCCACATTTGGTCCAGTGAATGAAAATACATCCTGCATGTCATAACAGTAGCAAAATTAAAGTTATGAAGTAGCAATGAAAAATAATTTTATGGTTGGGGGTTACCACAACATGAGGAACTGTATTAAGGGATCACAGCATTAGGAAGTTTGAGAACCTGTATTTTAGAATGTCAGGAATGTTAACTAGAGATCACAAAGAGTCTGTGGGATCTAAGAAGCCCACTATATTAATTGGGTCACTTCCTGCCTGCACCTATCTTAATTTAATTTTAATTAAAAGGAGCTGTGATTTTAAAAAAATGAGAAATGGAGCTGGATTTTTTTTAAAAAAAAAGGAAAGGTGAAGGGTATGAAATACAAACATAATCAGCAAATGAATTACATAACAGTTCATTGTATCTCACTAGAGATGGGAAGATATTAATTTTTTTTTTTTAAAAAAAGATCAAAAACCTGTTTTTGAGAGTTGAGAAACCCAGATGAAAAGAATCCTAGACTCAAAGGATCTTTGCGTTTGGGAACTTAATATGCACAAAAATTGTTTATGACCTTTTGTGAAAAGCAAATAAGATTTTCTGCAAAGGAAACCATTTCCTTTGTGCAGAGAACTATATTCAAGCACATAAATAGTATTTTATTTTTTTTTGCACAGTAAATGCTGCAATTGTAGAATTTCATGCACATTTTACATTAAAACTGCATGGTTTTGTCTTTCTCACAGTGGGAGAAAAATGGTAAAATATTTTGCTTCCTTTTCTAAAACAAATAGTGGTTTTTGTGTGTGAAAATGTGCTCTGCCACTGATCTTTGCAGGCTTGTAATCTGGCAGTCTGAAGGTGAAAGAGATCAATTATTCAATCATGAAAAAACATCTGCATATGGTCAGAGGCTAGGGTCAAGATTCATCTGTTCTTGATTCTGGAAGGATATTTATTTATTTTTAACTATCTCTAGAATTGTTATTTTTATTTAAAAATGTTTTCCTGTTAAGATTTGGTATTTTGATGCCTGGTGGCACTGTTAGAATAATGGCAGTGCTGATGTTCTTTCTACATTCAAAAGGTTAGGGACCAGAGCACTGTAGAAAAATAGAAATCATTGAAATGTAAAATCAGGTCTTTAGGATGGCTGGAGCATATGTTGTGCTTCTATGAGTCCAAGGAATTAGCAAGCACAGTTAGAAGTCATGAAATGAGAGAAGACGAAGCATATAGAAGGGATGGGGAGAAGAGACAAGATAAAGAGAAAACACTTCTGAATTAAATATGAAAGCATAAAGCTCACAATGATCCATTCCCTTTTCTATTTCTAAATGCGCAAGGTTTTGAGAGGAATGGGATGGATGAAGTGAAGGCCACTTCTACACTGTCATATAAAACCCAGATTGTCTGTTTTGAATTGGATTATACGGCAATATAAACTCATATAATCCAGTTCAAAGCAGATAATGTGGAGGATCTGCTTCGATAATCTGAATTTTATGGGAGTGTAGATGGGGCCAAAGAAAGAAATAGCAGATAATTAAAAAAAACTTTCAAAAGTGGAGATGGGGTGCCTAAACTTGCCAAGTCACTTTGGAAGCCTTTTCATGGAACATAAAATACTGCTTGTTTTGTGTAGTGAATGTTATACTTTGCACGGAACACAGGGCTCTTCTACACTGCCATATAATCCAGAATATCAAGGCAGAAAATATATAATCCACATTATCTGATTTGAACTGGGTTATCTGAGTCTACACTGCCATATAATCCAGTTCAAAGCAGATAACCTGGATTTTATTTATTTATTTTATTTAGCAATTTTGTATACCAGTCTTCTCCCCTCTATTGGGGGACTCGGGCCGGTTTCCAACAATAAAATCACAAAACAATAATTAAAAACATCATATAACATATTCAATTAAAACGTTATAACAACAACAACAAAAATGCAGTTTATGCAGTTGTGTAGAAGAGACCACATTGTTCTCTTTGCAGAAAGGAAATTTTCATTGCAGAAAACATATATTTTGTGTCATCCTTATGTATGCTTGCTAATGTCATACCTATTGAGCCCAGTAAGATTTAGTTCTGAATAAATATGCAGATGAGTGGGTAGCACATGTTACAAAACAGCTGTCATGATAGCTGAATATTGCCATGATGTAAGTATATGCATCACAGATAGTGACATTTTGAGAAAGGGTTCATGTAATGTATCTTTGAAAAGCTACATTGGGTGATATATTAGCGCACTATATCAAAATGTCATTCCTTGCATGATATCTAATACAGAGTGTTGTTTCACTGACTAAAGTAAAATCCAGGAATCACAGAATCCTGTAACAGAACAACCTGTCAACTATACTTTTCATGTTCATGTTTCTCCTTTCAACTCTGAGATATCTTATTTTGTCATAATTTATTGTCCTACTATCATTGTTTTAGTGAGGAGATTGCCAGAACTGCTGTGGATTTCCTGAAACCCATGGGGTTTGCACGATTTTTATACTGTCAGGAGCCAAACTATTCACTATAAAGGCTTGATGCTGTTTTGTCGTTATTGAAATACCAATGAGAAATTGGACATCTTTGTTACATATTGGCACTAGGCCTGTCAGTTTCGTTTCGTTAATTCGTTATTTCGTATTTAAATCGTTATTTTTTGCATATCCGAAGCGATATCAAAACATATTTTCAAACCCGGAAGGGTTTGAAAATATCGAAGCAGCAGCCCCATTTTTTTTACGAGCTGAAGCTCCGCTCGTTAATGGGATGGAGGCTGCTGTGCTGCAGTGCTGGTGCCCCAGCAGTAAATGGGGCGGGCGGGGCGAAGGGGCGGCGCGAGGAGGAGGAGGGCGCAGGAGCGCGCACGCCATCCAATCGGCTCCGGCTGCTGCGCCCTCCTCCTCCTCCTCCTCTTCCTCCCAGCTGTGTTGCAGGAAGTGCGGGGGGGGGGAGGAGGAGGAGGAGGAGGGCGCAGCAGCCGGAGCGGATCGGATCGCGCGTGCGCTCCTGCGCCCTCTTCCTCCTCCTCCTCCTCCCCGCACTTCCTGCAACACAGGTGGGAGGAGGAGGAGGAGGGCGCAGGAGCGCGCGCGCGATCCGATCCGCTCCGGCTGCTGCGCCCTCCTCCTCCTCCTCCTCTTCCTCCCACCTGTGTTGCAGGAAGTGCGGGGGGGAGGAGGAGGAGGAGGAGGGCGCAGCAGCCGGAGCGGATCGGATCGCGCGCGCGCTCCTGCGCCCTCTTCCTCCTCCTCCTCCTCCCCGCACTTCCTGCAACACAGGTGGGAGGAGGAGGAGGAGGAGGAAGAGGGCGCAGGAGCGCGCGCGCGATCCGATCCGCTCCGGCTGCTGCGCCCTCCTCCTCCTCCTCCTCTTCCTCCCACCTGTGTTGCAGGAAGTGCGGGGGGGAGGAGCAGGAGGAGGAGGGCGCAGCAGCCGGAGCGGATCGGATCGCGCGCGCGCGCTCCTGCGCCCTCTTCCTCCTCATCCTCCTCCTCCCACCTGTGTTGCAGGAAGTGCCGGCACTTCCTGCAACACAGCTGGGAGGAAGAGGAGGAGGGAGGCGGCGGCGAGGAGGAGGAGGAGAAGCGGGCGAGAGACGAGAGAAAGGCCGAGCGCGGGGCCACAGGCAGCCCTTCACGGTCCGGGATGCCCTACAAGCTGAAGAAGGAGAAGGTGAGGAGGGGCCCCTCTCCCCAGCAGGGAAGGGCTTGGCGCAAATGGGAGGGGAAGCAAGGCTGGCCGGGCCTCGCAGGGAGAGAGCCAGGAAGGCAGGCCTCTTCTCTGGGCCTTGGATGGGCCACTGCAGCAGAAGCAATTTGCCTTTCCCATGGCAAGAAACAGGATTTGCAGCCATGCCAGCCCAGTCCCTCCCCAGCACACAAACATTATGTCTATTTGCCCTACATAGGCCTGTTTGATCAAGAAAAAAATTGTTTCTAAAATGTTTTGTAAATATTTACGAAAATTCGTAAATAACAAAACATTTTTTTTGAAAGTTTTGTAAATATTTTAAATATCGAAACAAAAAAACACCCCAATTAAGAATTGAATTTAGAAACAAATTTTTTCTTGATCAAACAGGCCTAATTGGCACATTTGAAGATAGCATTCCCTCACCTGTGTGCTTGTTGGGGAATCAAGAATCCCTTTTGGTCCTTGGTGTTGCTAGACCCATGATTGTTTGGGATTAGGGTCAAAACAAACCATTTATTCTCTGGTCACAAATTTGACAGAGTTCACAATCCTGGTTGCAATGGGGGAATGAAACAGATTTTCTATGTAAATATTGTCTTCTCCTTAGCTGAGTGTGTAAGCACAGAAACTACCATCTAATCCACTAGATAGTGAAAGCTTTTTATTCTAGCTCTTCATGTATTGCTGAAATAGTACTGAGAAATATCCAGTCTTTGATGAGTGAATTCTTGAGAATTATGAAGTACTGCAGGGGGCAATGTCATTTAAAATATGTATGCTAGTATAGCAGGGTCATTATTACAAAGCAGTCCTAACTTGATAAATTTAAACTTTGGGCCTCAATACACAGACTGAAAATTCTGCATTAACTGCAAATGGACCACTAGCAGTCTTCACAATACACATTGACTTTCAGTGAGCATTGTGCATTAGTTTTATTTTGTTTTTTTTGCTTTAAACTAACCAAACTGTTTTTTTAAAGGACTGCTCCAGAGTATGATGATAACATCATAGTATCCCATGGCTGGCTGGACATCTGGATCAGGCCCAATCTGCTATTCAGTTGGATATTGCTGCCCTTATCCTTTCTCTGCACTTGTCAGCATAGGGAAGAAGCTCCCGGTGGCACAGTGGGTTAAATCCTTGTGCCAACAGGACCAAAGACAGGCAGGTTGGAGGTTTAAATCCGGGAACAGCGTGGATGAGTTCCCTCTGTCAGCTCCAGCTCCCAATGCGCAGATATGAGAGAAGCCTCCCATAAGGATGATTAAACATCAAAACATCCAGGTGTCTCCTGGGCAACATTCTTGCAGACAGCCAATTCTCTCACACCAGAAGTGACTTGCAGTTTCACAAGTCACTCCTGACACACACACACAAGCACAGGGAAAGGGAATGTCCCGTGCTTGTGTCAGTTCTTCTCCTAGTCAGCCACCACGTTTTATGTGACCTTTTGACCATCATGGGCATCTCTGCTTATGTCAAAAAAGGGAGCCCATATAGCAAACAATAAGGAATGGGGAGATCCCATCTCCTTCTTACTAGTCATGCAGATAACCCATTCTGACATCATCAGAGGCACCCACCTGATCAGCAAGAAGGAGAAGTGATAGCCCCCTTCTTCTTACTGCTTGGGTAAGTATCCAATTTTCACATCAGCAGTTCTGTCTGTGATGGCCATGAGCCTGGCCGAGAGGAATGGCAATGGCAACATGGAGAATGTGGTAGCCTTGGGGAGCAGACAAGACATGCTTCCAGGCTGTCTGGACAATGATTCCACAGTGCTGGATCCAGGGTTACTTAATTGCCCCGTATAAATTATATCTTGGTTTTAAAGCTGTTGAACAAACAGAAAGGTGCTGTAACCAAAGTGGAGTCATAAGTCTGCAGCAACTTCACTACCACACAAATTCTGATTAGTTAATTACTGCAATTACTACAAAAAATGCAAAGATAATGAAAACATTTTTCCTTTAAAATTTTGAAGCATGCTGTTTTCTTATAGTTTTTCTTTCATTTGCTAAGCAGAATCTTGCATCTTCTGAGAACACAAACATTATGGTCTACAGCTGCTCCACCACTCACCTCATTTTTCAATGTCAGGTGGTGAGATCACATCTGGTAATCCCTGATGGTGCTGTTGTACATCTCTCAACGTTTTCATAGTTGCAATAAGTTATCAGTTGTGTATATCTATCCTACAGCAATGTACAACCAGCCACACTTTTTATTGCATGTTGTTGTTTGTCAAAATATGCAACCTAATTCTGAAATCAACATTGTCACCTGTAGAAGTCAACTACAGGATATCTTTTATGGCTTACAACATTCCAAATTAAATGACATGTGGACTTTTAATAGGTTGCAAAGTACACTTCTATTTTGAAGAGTTTGTGCAACTGTAAACTCCCACATCTTAATGCAGTCTGTGATCCAACCTTGAACTCATTACCTCCTCCCAGACAAGTAAATTGCATTCAGCATGAGCTACTATAACTACAGCACAGCGACCCTTTTCTGGACATGTTGAGGCACTCTCGGACTTCATTGGACTCTCCATAGTCACAGGAACAGTCAAGCCTAGTCTGCAAATATATCAAAATTACTTCCTTTCATTTACCTCAAAAGCAGCAGTCAATAAATGAGTCCTCATCTAAAACCAGTGTCCTTGGAGCTAGTTATTAAATTTAATTAACAATATCCAACTGACAAAGGCAATAATTTCTTCCAAGATGTGGGAAAAACATGTAAGCTAGCTTCAGTTTCTCCCTTACCCTTGACTCCTCCCTTCTTTTAGATGAAGTAATGATAACTGAGATGAGATGACACCATCACAAGTAACAGGCAGCAGAACACACAGTATAATATAAAAGCTATGAGGTTAACCTTAAAATGACCACTGACTTTGTATCCTCAGACAACTGACCTAGACTCCCCCTTGTGCTTTTGTTAACTTACATATGATAAGACTACTTTAGAGATCAGTGCACTCACAGTGATCTTTTGGTCAATTGTATTTCAAATTAACACAATTTCCCTTGTAAATCACTCAGAAGGCATGTATATTATTATTATTAGAATTCTTTTTGTGCTTAAATGAAATATATTTTCTTAAGACCATGCTTTGGTCCACAAATTTGAAAGGGCTGTAGAAAACCTGTTACGATATTTATTTTATTTTTATTTCTGCATTGCTTTCCCAGAGTTAGGTTCCAAGATTTTATTTTTATTTTGTCAAAGTGCTAGCATAATGAAATTTAAAACTTAATATTGCACTTCATAATGCTATTTTGCCACTGTACACAGTATTACAATGCCATCGTAATGTAGTATTGTAATTTAATGTAGTAGCATACCCAGCAAGTTGTAGCTCTTTTAGTTTATTAGTATTTGATATATTGCAATATTAGCTGTACCAAAGTCTAAAGCTATTTTGGGCAGCCAGTAGCAAAACTTGCTTGACACTTTACAATTCTCTGCATGCATTTCAGGTGACCAAAATTGGTTCCAATATTATTTCACAAAAACCTTTGTGAGCTTGCATACACTTTTACATAAGGTTTATATCTTTAGCTGGCCATGCTAATAAATAAGTTATCTTTCAACGTCTAGACATTTTACATAGATAGATAAATTATATTACTTATAGATAATGATATTAATTATACAATTATACAATTACAAATTCTTGGTACTTCAACCTTTTTTTTCCTTTTTTTTTTTTTTTTTTTGCTATTTAGAGCAAGAACTCTATTTTTTTAAAAGAAAAGTCAGGAATAAATAACCAATTTTTTTTAAAAAAAACCACAACATGAATAAACCCAAACCCCACCTGTAGCTAAATAGGGGCAAGCTCATGAGGCAATGGGGAGGGGAAAGTTGAGTACCACCTCAAAGGAAGCAAAAATGGTTAGGGCCACATTCGTTTCAACAGCCCTGGTCAAGGTGAAGGCTATTTAAGGCTAATCCGCCCCTCCTCCTTCCTCTTGCCTTCCGTGTGCAGTGAGGCTGGGCAGATCAACAGAGGAGCTCCACGCCATCACAACATGTCTCACAACAGTGAGACATGGTGAGCAACTGAAGGTCATCCCATACCTTGGGGACCTTGGATGCTAGCTGAATGCAATTGCAGTTGGGCTGGGCTAGGGAAGACAAAAGTGCTGATCTTCCTGCTATGCTGTAGAGGCCTTGTTGCGGGCTTGTTGGCGAGCTCTGCAACCTCCCCTCCCAAAGAAGGCTTCCAAGAGGAGTCTGGAGGCTCGGGGAAAAGATGGGCTCCTCACTCTTTATGGGTGGTATAGTTTGGTGCTTTTATTAGCTGAGCTTCTCCAGCAGGAATTTAGGCTGTGGACCCCCATCCAAGGAGGGATCCAAAGAAATTAGGGGTGTTCATTTTGGGCCTGACCTCAGCCCTGTAGGTGAGAGGCTGGGTTTTACAAGGTGTCAATTTTATATCAGGTGACATTGGCCTGCAGTTCTCATTGTTTGGTCAAATTAATTAATTATAACCATTGACATTATATGGTAAATTTGTGTATTGTATATTGTATTGTATTTTGTGAATTGTTAGGCATCGAATTGTGCCTTTTGTAAGCCGCCCTGAGTCCCCCCTAGGGGGTTGAGAAGGGCGGGGTAGAAGCACCCCAAATAAATAAATAATAAATAAAACCTGTTGCTGCATTTAAAATACACTGTAGATTGTAATCCAAAAAATATGGATTGACACATAGGAAGGTTAATAGAGAAATGACAAAAGCTATGTTGCAAGTGGTTAATGATGTTATTCCTCATTGTAGTATTTGTGGATGGCTGGAGCTGTTTAGGGCCGATGGAGTTCACCTATCAGGAGAAGAATTTACTGTTCCTAGAGGACTATAAGGATGGAATTAAGGATGTAGTGTCTGGTCTGGTGGGTAAAATGGACTAGGCAGACGCCTGCCTCTTTTTGGCAGCAGATAAATGGTTTATGATATCCTGGTAGGTACTAGGGATGTGTGAGCAATGAGAAAATGTTTCAGTACCCATTACTTAATTGGGGGATGGGGTGGTGTGGTGGTGATTCATTCATAAAGTGTTTCTAAAGTATTGTAAGTGGTCCATATTATTGCTATTATGAAGTAACAATTTTTGTTACTATTTCATTATGTAATTGTGCAAGTGAGGAAACTTCTGGGGCTCCTTTCTCCCTCATTTTTAGAGCTATTGTGGTGAAACTTGCTAGAATTGTAGAACATATTTACCACTATTACGCCTCACCCCTCAAGTTTCAAAACATTTCATTTATCCAGTGATTTTGGGGAATAAGCTTTTACAAACAACGATTAACTTTTTTTTACAAAAAAACTACAATAACTATCTCGAGTTTCTCTACAATGACACAAAATAACCATGATTATTTTGGAAAAATATCAGAGTTTTGGGACTGTTTTTCCGGTCACCTAGCAGATGCAGTATCAGAAATAATAACTGAGAAGAATTTTTTTTCTTTTAACTGCTATACTTTAATTGAACTAAGTTTCTCGAACACAGAATGGTTTTGGAAAATACTAAAGCTTTGGGACTCTTTCCTCAGTCACCCCAGGAGATACAGTATCTGAATAAATAACTAAAAAGAGGTTCCCACCCACAGAATGGTTTTGGGAAAAAACCTTTTGTTTCCAGCAGTCACTCTTTAGCAGAATCAATACTAAATTAAATTATAGAAGTAAAATAAAAGAAATATAGAAGACTTACAGCAGTTTGGATTCCTCCTAATAGCAGTTCATCACTCAGTCCTTCTAGCCTCTCTCAATGTAGCCTACTGTGTTCCTATCCTTAACCTAGCCTGCTGTGCTGCTCTTTTGCTCACTCTCCTCTCCCAGCTCACAGTGGAGGCAGCCTCATGGTGCTCCTTAATTCAAAGGGGAATGGCTGTTGCTCTGCCTCCACCTCTCCTCCCCAGCCCCGATAGGCTCAGAGGCATACCAAGTTTGGCTCCACCTCCTGGTACAGTTTGCTTGCTCTAGAAATTAAAGCTGTGCCACAGAGAGGGCTATGATGCTTACACAACTTACAAAAAAGTAGTGTGTTACAGTTTCAATTCTTAAATTTTTGGCATGGCCACCATATGCATTTCTAAATATTGAGTTGTATGTACGAATCTTACGAATCTGACACACAATGCTGATACAACTTTCTGCTCAGCTGTAGTATGTACCAGAGCACCCACCTTTGTGAGTGAAAGGAGGACTTCCATAGCAGTATTTCTAAGTTCTGTGGCTTGAGGGGCTGTAAGTGGTTAGTTCCCTTTGGGGCTGGAAATAAGGTGTCTCACTCTTATAAAACTCTATGGTTTGGGAGTGAGCACTTTCAAGATGGCCTTCCACTGTATATTGGTCAAGGGCACAGCCAAAGGGTTGGGGGCAGCCCTTGGGATTTTTGTGCTAGTACAGGATGGTCCTCGGGGGTAGTCAATGGAAGTATGTTGCCCATCAGATGGCTAGTAACAAAGTGTTTATTATTGGCAGGTTCTTTTCTTTGACAGGTTAACTCAGTTTTGATAGGTATTCCAGAAGTTTGAGCAAATAAATAAATAGATGAAATAAATACCCTTTTAGCTCCTTGTTATGTTTCTGGTCTCTTTATTTCAGGGTGAGAGTTCAGAGAAATAGACAAATAATTTATGTTATCTTTACATCAGATTAAAATTGGCACAAGAATAATCTATACTGGTGACAACCCAAATGCCTGTTAGACTTGAAAATTCCTCACAAACATTCATCAACAACATATATTCAGATTTTTTAATTTTTTTTTAAAAAAAACCCTAATCACCCAAGGCGATATTTTCAATTGGAACTACCACTATAAATAAAAATCTTCAGATGTTTACTTTCACTACATATTAAACCTATGTTGGCCCCATAATATTCCCAATGTCTTTCTTCATGTCTTCTCAGATAACTTGCATTGCAATTCTACATATCCCTCTCTGGTAATAAGTCCCATAATAAATAATGAAACATATTTCTGAGTAAACAGTGATAGAGTTGGGTTATCACAATGCAATCCTATACATGTCTACTCAAAAGTAAGATACTTAAAGCTCAATATGATCCCCATGTAAAAATGTACAATATAAAAGGACTGGAATGTCATTTCAGCGATACTGGAATCCTATATACACTTCTTCACTGGTTGTTATCATGCCATTGAATTAAATAAAATTTACTTCTGCATAACATGTGTAGTAGTACATGGTAAAATAGGCTTAATTTAATCCTATTTTGGCAAAGAAATTTGAATCCAAGTTCAAACAAAGCAAAAAAAAAAAAGGTTCTCTATAACATACTGAAATCTTCACATGAAAATATATCATAGATCCCTAGACAAAATCAGTTTCACAGAGTGTGGAGTGCATTGTAGACTCCTGCCTTTGCTAAAGTGCCTTGTAAGATTTGGAATGATGGAGTGAGGAAGCTGATGAAAACTGCCCCAAGAGCATGTCTGGCTAACATAGGGATAATTGTCCTGTCATTTTCTCTGTTTTTCCACCTCCTATGTCTCTGGAGCACTAATGTGCTCCTCTCCTGGAAATGAAAATCAGGTTCTGTGGTCAATGTAATCCTATTCCTGGCCTCAAGATCTCTCAAGCTGCAAAACTTGTTCCTCCAAAATCAGTTCCAAGCTGCATTATACTGTCAGTGTAGATGTGCCCCTCCTCTCTTGTTCAAACTTTTATGGATATTTACCAGGCCATGCTACATTTTTAAATTATTTTTACTAACCTATGCACTTTTGTGTACACTTCCCTTAACATATTCATTTTTGTAAGCATGGTTTAAAAATGAAGAGCTCAATTGCAAAATCCATAGTACTGAGAATGCTGTAGATAACTGAATTGGATCTTGCATATTTGAAAAATCTTTTTAAAAAAAAAAATCACTGACTGCTCACTGGAGGGAAGGTTATCACAAAGATGAAGTACTTTAGCCACATTTTTTGTCGTGTCAGGAGCGACCTGAGAAACTGCAAGTCGCTTCTGGTGTGAGAGAATTGGCCACCTGCAAGGACGTTGCCCAGGGGATGGCTGGATGATTTTTTGATGATTTATCAACCTTGTGGGAGGCTTCTCTCATGTCCCCACATGAGGAGCTGGAGTTGATAGAGGGAGCTCATCCGCCTCTCCCCGGATTCGAACCTGCGACCTGTCGGTCTTCAGTCCTGCCAGCACAGGGGTTTAACCCACTGTACCACCGGGGGCTCCACATATTGAGAAGACAGGAAAGCTTGGAGAAGATAATGATTCTGGGGAAAATGGAAGGTAAAAGGAAGAGGAGCCAACTAAGGGGAAGATGGATGGATGTTATCCTTGAAGTGACTAGCTTGACCTTAAAGGAGCTGGGGGTGGCAACAGCTGACAGGGAGCTCTGCTGTGGGCTGATCCATGAGGTCATGAAGAGTAAGAAGCGACTGAACAAATAAATAACAACAAAATGTACTCCCCCCATCTTTATTAATCACATGAGATTATTTCTCAAAATGATATGATATAGAATTTGCACATAAAGATTCAGCAGAACATTTAATGAACATTCATGTAAAGAGAAAAATGTGGAACAAATCTTTTTTGCTTTGACTAATATAAGAAACTCCTTGATCATAAATGCAGGGAGCTAAAATTGTTTTAATGATTTAAAAAAGTATCTAATTGTATGTGCCAGCAATAATTGTTCTGCATCTTGAAGCATTACATACTCCCATAATCTTATCTAGTCAATCATGTGTTGTAAGCCCATATAAACAGGGTGGAGTTAAATGAGCTGTCAGTAGCAATATTTGCTGTGTGTCTTCATATTGAGTCAGTATTCCTGCTTTCAGATTCAAGCAATGAAATCAATGAAGGGATTCAAAATGTAAAATTTTGAATTAGAGGAAAGACATCCATGACAGTCAAAATGAACGAGAGCCAGTTGTTAAGTAATAGAAGGAAAAACATTTTAAATCATCTTGAAATTCTAAGCAGATGCATAGCAATCAGTTAACATTCTTCTAGGGACAAAAAAAACCAACAACAAAACAATAATTTGGAATGAAAAGTACCCTACATATAAAAATACTGCCTGAGTAGTGTATTATGTCCGCAATTTGCAATACAGGAAAAATGAAGCAGGTGCATATTTCAGCTACAGGGGCAACATCATTCATTCATTCTTTTGACAAGAAAAGAGACACCAGTGCTCAAAATCTGGAATATTTCTGGGTGATGTTCTGTGATGTTTCCCTTGTGGAGGGCATAATCCTAATATCCTTTTAGCATTTCTCTGAAACAAATTATCTGGTAAAATATGTTTCCATGAAGAGCAAATTTAGAACTGGAGGTCAGCTGTTACTAATTGTGCTATGGATTTTGAAGAGGCACAAATACAGGGCAAAAGGAGGAAATGTGCCAACCAGAACGTATGTCAAACAAATCATTGTCATGAGTACCTCTCATCTGAAAAGCCATGGGCTCAACATGAAAAATCATGTAGATTCAGAATAGGTCTTCACAATCATTTACGAATCCACTTCCAAGACTCTACCTCTGGAAGATAATCATACTCAGTCATGAGTGATTGTGCATCATGATGATTGTACACTGATGGCACTATATCAATAAATCAGCATCATTATCATCATCCAAAATTGTGACAACACATTTGTTACATGTAAATACTTAAGTTCATTATAGTTTACTAGTTTCTTTATGAATTGCCTTGGTTTTCTAAACTAGCCAATCAAACACATGGGGATAGGGAGGCCCCTGCTATCTCTCTTTTCTTGAAAACCATCCTGTAGAGGTAGATAGTTCGAACAAGAGAATCGTGCAGTTTTGAATGCTGATATGCCTGCAATCAAAAATCAGGAAATAAGGTTTTTGTCTTCAAACTAGCATATCTACTTGAAGAGTAGGGACCAGACTATAATAAACTAGTTTAAAACAGTGGCATTATGTATTGCTGGGATTTGTAACTTAGGGCTATGTATGTGTACTTGCTCCATATTCAAATCAAATCAAATCATTTATTTCGGTCATTGACCAGCACAGGAAATAGAGTCACATTTTCATACAAACTTGGTATGTTTGGTACATTTAAAATATAAATATAACTACTGGAGCACAATTTGGTCCATATTTAGATCTATTATATCTTCAAGACACAATGATTACAATTTTAAATTCCCACCAAACAAACTTTATGCTTCAAGGAGTCACTCTGAACTATGGAGGCACATTCTTTCCTTTAATTTCTTGTTGTTCATTCATTTGCTTCTGACTCTTCATGACCTCATGAACCATGCCAGAGCTCCTTGGTAGCCGTTGCCACCTCCAGCTTGTTCAAGGTCAAGATAGTCACTTCAAGGATAACATCCATCCATTTTGCCCTTGGAAAAGTATTAATATTTACCTTTCTGTATTTGGTTATATTTGTAATTTGCTGCACTACTGAGTGCATTCTGTGAGCCGCCCTGAGTCCCTTCAGGGAGATGGTGGTGGGATCCACAAAAGTTTTATTATAAATGTCTCTAAACAGGATCGAATTTAAGGGCAACCCTCACCCCTCTTCATATCAAAATAATAAGACTAGACAGGGAATATGGACTATAATTTGCAGTTCTTCTTCCTTTGACCTCTAGGCAAGATGGAGAGAAAACCTCAAGTCAAAAGAGCTGCCTTCATGTTTTTTGGTTGTAGGGAGGTGGCAGACTGCCAATGGTTTGTATGTGGCATTATGTGATATGAGTCATCGGTCCTGCTTCTATGCTGTTTCCTTCTATGCTATTGAAAGGTGTTCCCTATTTTAATTAAAATGTATTTTTCCCATATAATCAAGCACTGGACATGAAGTTATTTACTTGTATAAATTTATGAGGAAAGCTATATATTTCTGTCTCTTACCCTATTATGGTTATTAAAATTGTTTCTATACCAGACAGAAGCAATACAAGAAAGATGTATGCATGATAGTTCACCAAAATTGCAATTCAAAGCAAAAATAAATAAATCAAAAATTGTCTGTAGATAAGATATCTGAGGAATTTTGAGGAAAGGCAAATGTGATTGAATTAATAAACGTAAATGATAAAATAATTTTATATATCAATAGGAAACCACCTCTTTTGACACTCTTTCTTGGTTCCCAAATTTAGAAATTTGTCTTTAGCATAATTTAAAGTGAATTTCAGAGCTCTTTATTGGGTAAAAATAGTTGAGAAACTTTGAAAAAGACCAAAAGTGTTTCAGGCCAACTAAAACATTCCTTGGGGAAAATGGAAAGCAATTTCCTCTCCTGATTCTAGTCCCACAAAGAACCAGCATGTTTGATGTTTTAAAATTCACTGGATATTGTTAAATGAATCTGGAAATTATCAAGAAGGCTTCATATATTACATGGGCTGTTTTATTTTTCTTATTCTTGCTGATAAAAGCTGTGTGTCTGCATGTTGTGATAAGAATAGTTATTACTAGCTTGTTATAAACTAGCATCCCTTACCTGTAATTTGATGATGAGAATTAAGGAAAATAGAAAAGTTATTAGTTCTGGGTAAAATGGTTACAATGGTGATTATTTATAAATTAGTCCCCCAGCACTACAAACAACTTGCATGACAATTACATTTTTTGGGCAATTATTTTCTCCAGCGACTGTGGTGATGAGGGGGGAACACAACTTGAGGCTTTCATTAAAATTCATCAGGCAAGAAGTGTAGCTTCCACAAGAATTAATGTAGAGAAAACTTGATACGCTTTTGAGAAATGCCATCTGATCTCCAAGCTAAACAGAGTATTGCTAAAATGTTAAAATGATTAGTTAAAATGACTAGTGATTGTTTTGATTTTTAATTTGGAAACAGTGGTTGAGGATGTGGTAGTTGGGAGTCTGGAATACTGTATTTTCTTTTTTATATATATATATATATATATATATATATATATATATATATATATATCCCTTATTTCATCGCATGACAGTATTACTTTTTATCCTTTTTTGGGGTGTGGGGAAGGATGGTGCAAGTATTCTGATGGGAAATTTCTCTGCAGCTATGGAGCTTCCCTTGGCTGCCAGCCAAGAGAAACCCCATAGCTGCAAACCACTCATGCACCTAACAGTAAGAGGTATGAGATCACCCTTGGCTGGTAGAAATGATGCACCAGGAGAGTGGGGGGGAGGGAGAGAAGGAAAATTGCTCCCCTGCTCTCCTGGCATGTCATTTTTACGTGCTGGGAGAGCCCGCCGAGCCTTCTAATGGAGGGAATGTAAGTTTTTATTAGTTTTCTGGGGGCTTGGAGGAAAGGGGTAGGGCCTTCACACATTCTCTTGGGCTAGTCCTGAGAAAACTTGTGGACACCCACCCCAGAAAGTGCACACTTTTTAAAACACAGATGCTTCTGGATCCGGTCTCAGATAACCCAGTTCAAAGCAGATGTTGTGGGATTTTCCCCCTTGATATTCTGTGATATAGGGCTGTGTTGAAGGGCTCAAAGTGCCATCTTTAAGCTCACAGGTTTAACTTGTTGCTAGCCTTCTTCTCAAGTAATCTGTGAACCACCTGTGCAGCAGAGACCTCTATCTTTATAGGTTCATGAAATCTGGAATGGTTATGTCTTTCTCAGCCTGCTGAGGAATTTGCACTAGTTCTACAGGCTGAGAAGTAGTAGTTCCTTCAAATCTTAAAACATGTACAGTTACAATTCTCCAAGATAAATTTGCACACCATACCAACTAAAGCTGCAATATTTATTAATGTGAGAATGGTTAAAATTGAAAGAGAAGGGAGCGGAATATTCCTTTAATGTTAAGCTCTAAAGATAACCGTGAAGATTACAACTATACACTAACCAACCCACATTTGGAGTCTCAAATGTTAGCCCTGTTTCTGGGTATATTTGACCTGCTAATTCCAAAATTCCTTTCAGCTCTAGATTTTAAGATACAGAACATCTGCCAGTTGCCACCTGCTAACCCATAGGAAATCTTGATAGTCATATCTAAGAAACTAGACCTGATTCAGTTTATCCAATGCAATTTTCTGAACCACTGCCTCAAATAATCTCAGGAACAGGCCTAAAAACCAATAATTTCTTCTTTGTTGGCTGGGCTCTTCTTTTCCCCACCAAGGCTGCTTATCTCCTGCCACCCCCTCTTCTCCTGTGCTTTCCTGTTTGATCTTTTGCACAACTTTCTCTCTGAACTCTCTGGACTCTCTGTTTGCACACTTCTATTTTTCCACCTGCTGGCTTAGCCTGATTCCCCAATTCCTTGATATTCACTTCAATCCTGCCAAGTTTGTCTTCTCCTCCCACCTCCACTGTAATTACTCTTTCTTGGGGCCCATCTAGATAGTACCTTTATCCCAGAAGCTCCCAGTTCAATCTTTAGGGTGGCCAAAGGATGTTCCCTGAAAACACAGAAGGAGCAGCTACAAAAGTTATCCCATTTCTGCCCAAAAGAATCACATCTTCATGTGTATGTGTGTGAGCTTGTGCTGCCAAAAGCACAAGTTTTCCTTCCCTCCTCCTGTCTGTATTCCCCTTGGCTCCTTTCCCCCCACCCCCAACTTACCGGAGCCTTCAACAGAAGTAGTCCTGAAGCCTTTGCCTCTCTTCCTCCTCCCTGGAAATCCAATAGGGGGCCTTGGATCAGAAATATCACCTCCCCTTTCCAAAGCCCTCTTTTGGCTCTTCCAAGGGAGGGCGGAGTGAGAGAGAAAGGCTTCAAACCTTGTCACAGTGGAGTCTTCTCCTGGTAAGGGCAGGGGGAAATGAGTGGAAGGGGGAGGCTGGCACTGCCCATGATGGCACCCCTACTTATCTCGGATCAGCAGGGGTGGGTATCTGGACACCCCCTACAAAAGCCTAGGATTTAGGCCAGCTGTGTGGCTTCCATCCCAAGAGGAACTGGGATTTAAAATCCCAGATCCTCTCAGATCTTTTGCCTGTCTGAAACCACTCTTGGCTGTTTTTTTTTTTAAAACCAGAACTATGATGTGGTCTGTGAGCTATTTGAGTTCTGAACTCCCCAGTTTCTTAATCTGCCTGCTGACTTCAATTCTGGTTAAGAAGGAGAAGGAATAGTGGAGAAGGGGACATAGGAAAGGAACAGTCAGGGAGGATTGAGTGAATAATCTGGAATAAGAATGAATTGGAGAGCCAAATCAAAAAAAGAAAGGAAGTCCAGATTCAGGGCCCATAGGGTTCAGGGAGCTGCACAAAAAGTTAGCTGAAGTGAAGCAGGAGGGAGGAATGACAGGAGAGGAGCAGATTCTGGGGCCCACAGTATTTGGTGAGGATGAAGCAAATAAGTAAGGATAAAAAAGGGAAAAGTGACAATCTGAAAGATGAATCATTTTTCTGACTGAGGTCTAAGAATTTTTGCTACCTATAGAATTTTCACTTTCTACCATGCCTTTTGGGACAATCAGTCTTTTTCACATTCTTGGTGATGTTATTGCTACATAGTATCATGATTTTCCTGATTTCACAAGTCAATATTAGGCTTTTGGAAGTAAATTCAGAAGCTTCAGTCTTGTTTTTATCTCCATCGTGTAAAGATAAAGTGAAATATTTGATGGAAAGAAGAACCTGACAGGAATGTGTTGCTCAACCTTTTGCTTGCCTAACACTTTCTGCATAATGCTCATACAATTGACAAGAAAACTGGAAGCTAAGATCAGGGGAACACAGCTAGTAGACCTGTAAAGAAAATGATGGGTGGGAAGGATTAAGCATCAACTCCATGCTGCGGCTTTTGTCCTGCAAATATAGTTTCGTCCCTGCTATGCATTTCAGAGAAAAAGTGGGTTTGGAAATATGCCAGATATGTAGCTTGATTCTTTGCTAACAGCAACTGAACGAAAGCAACTTAGTGAAATCTTCATGTCACATTGTCTAATATGTAGAGAATGCATCACCATGGTCTCTTATCTAAAAGGAAGTGCCTATAAGTTTATTTGCTTCATTGATATTCCATTTCAGTATGATTCACGAAATAAAGTGGCATGCTAGAAAATTGCCTTTGGAAAGAATGGACATGATAAGCTGAAGTACACCTGAACTGGACAGAAACAATTTGGTTACACGTGGACTTTATAAATGTTTTCCCTGACAGCCTTAAATCAATATGAAATATGGGAGAGGTCTCCAAATGGTATCAGCTAACCACTGGAAATGACAAATAATTTGCTATTGCTATTACCAGCACATTTGTCAGCTGCAGTTTGTGGAACAATAACATCTGCTAGGTGATGTTTTGTGAGCTTCATTGGGACGGTGATGCATTACAATACTACCTCACCTACATTTATCTCATCTTTTGATATAGTGTGTTTACAAAGTGCTAAGATAACTTCCTAATTGAAGTTTGTCAGTGTTTAGTTTTTTAAAGCCGAATAAAAAAACCAAGCATTTTAAAAAAGAAGGAAACCTAAGTAGTCTTTCCACAACATGAGAATTGTCTTGAAAAGATTATTGTTTTCAGAAACAAAAAGGTAGATTTGCTAGGGATAGGGGTACAGAACCCTACCAAAAGGGGAAAACACACATTAGAAATACTATTATTTTATCAGGGAGAACACCTGTCTAGAAATCTCTATGTACTCAAACATGACTATAACATCAACTTCTGGTACAAGTGTAATGTTAAGATTAATGGAACTGGTCAATAAAACTCAAAAGCAGTAAGATTTGTTTGATGATCCATCTGGCCCGAGCACTTATCTTTTCTCAATATTCAAGAGAAGCCAGTTAGAGGAAGGACATTTAGGTCATTCCATCTAATGTTTGTCAACAACAACAACAAAACTTTATTTATATACCACTCTATCTCCCCGAGGGGACTCAGAGCGGTTTCCAAGTAACATCATCAATACATACAAAGTAAACAACATAAAATTTAAAATTAACAAGACAATATAAGCATAAAAAACCACAATATCACACATATATTTAAAATAATCCTGCCTGTTCAAGGCAACTTAAAAGGCCGGGCCGAGGCTAGTGCAATTTGTAGAGGGCCCGGGAAATTAGGTAGAGTCTATGGCTGTTTATTCTGGGGCCTAATAGGAGGAAGTAACCTGGGTTATTGGTAGAAAAAGATATAGCCATATTCAACAGTACCTGGGGCTGAGCTAGAACTAGTCGTTCTCAAAGGCTTGTTTAAACCACCAAGTCTTCAGGCTCTTATGAAAGGAGGAGAGGGATGGGGCCTGTCTTATTTCTCTAGGAAGGGTGTTCCAGAGGCAGGAGGCCACCACCGAGAAGGCCGTCTCTCTCATTCCTATTAACCATGCTTGTGACAGTGGTGGGAGCTAAAGCAGGGCATCCCCGGAAGACCTTAAAGTTCACGCCGGTTCATAGAGGGAGATTTGATCGCGAAGATAGACGGGGCCCGAACCGTTTACAATACAGTCAGAGTTCACAGTAGCTTTACACTGTTTGGCCAATTTTGCACTATTTTCAGATAAGGACTTTAAGTTGGCTGTTTGTAAGGATAGACAGAAGGTTGTCTGTATATCTTGCTATATCCCTTCATTTAAAGCCTGTTTGGTGATTCCACAATTAGGTGATCATTTTGTTTCAGTTCAGATTTGATAAGATATCAGAATCACAAATTTATTCATTTTCAAAATGAAAAGATGGAAAATGTTTTGATCAAATGCTTTCATAGGTAATAGAAATGGAAATGGGCAGACTAGTACAATGAGAGTGATAGCTTGACTGCTTCTGTCATTCAACCCTGGGCTTGCCTTTCTATATATTCAGTGTGCCAGTGCTGAATTAGTACTGCCACCTCTCTACATGTTAGTGCTGAATTAGTACTGTCACATGGGCAACAAACAGAGGCCCTTTAAACCCATGTGGCAGAAGTGTTTCCTTTATGTTGGATGAAAAAAATCTGCATATATTGAATTTCAGTAGAGCAAATAGTGGAATTTTATACCATTTCATTTTTCAATAATTTACCAAATTCACAAAATTTCAACTTGGGGTTTTTAAATAATTGGCAGAAGGAGAAAATATAAGTGACAGACTGTCACTTTCTGATTGATATAGTACAATACCATAGCAGATGTGATTATTGGAAAACAGATTATGGAAATTGTCTACAGAATATTTATATTTATGGAATTAATTAGTGCAACAAACTGAAAACCTCAAAACAATAGAGTGTAAACCTCAAGGACTTTAATAGGAAATTTTAAACATGTACTAATGAGTAAACTTAGAAATGGACATCTTGTGGTTGCTTGGAGAGTTCTACATTTGTCTAATTAACAGCACAAAGTAATAAACAAGTCAGCATACTACTAAAGGCATTTTAAAAAAACGTACTGAGATAATGTTAAGCAATAACCTTATTCGCAACTGGACAGGTCTTATGGGAGGCTGTTATGTGTTGTGCTTTTAAGGCTACTGGAATTAATTTAGCAATGATTACAGGGTGGGGAAACAGGGAACACTTTATATGTAGAAAATAACTTTCTGAAATAGTAGTTCCAACTGATAATTCTCATGCCAGTTGGGTGGTAAATGAACCTTGCTATAGTGGTAAAACACATGGATCACTGTTAGCTCACAAAATTTCATAATCTTTGACTTCTCCATGGATTTTTGGCAAATTTTCAAAGTTTTTATAAAAAAACATTTTTAATAATAAAGAAAATCTGTTCCTGGTTTGAAAGTGTTATTTCTGTTTCATTGAGTGGTATTTACTTTGAAAGTAGTTGTTGTACTCGAGAAACTTTGTTTATGTGGCACAAACTGTGTTAAATTGGTGGAGAACAGAAATCATAGTACAGACCCCTTCAAGGGACATTTAGACTGACTCCCTTCTTCTGGGCAGAAAGGTACCATCCAAACTCTCCTGACATCCATTTGCTTCCTCTATTGAGTTGGAGGGAACCCTCAAGACACATCCATCCATTTATTCCTTTTTGCAGATGCAGTCAATAATTTTATTTTATCATTACTTACTGACATAAAGGGCTGGCTGGCTGTGGCTGGCTACCCCAGTGCCTTGTTAATGGCAATCAAACCAAAGTGACATTTTTTTATTAAGCCGTTTATGATCTCTTGGCTTTGCAAAAGTTACTTATTGCTTTACTGCTTTCTTTAGACACCCTTTGTAGATTGAATCAGTTTATTTTATATTTAGATGAAGACTGCTACAGACAGCTATAGCATTTTTGGGTCTTTCAGCCATTTTGACTAATGAGCAGCCAGGCAGTGTGAAAAATGTAGTTTAACAGCAGGGCCTTTTGCAATATCTACCATTGGGGGCTTGGCCTTCACAAACTACAACAATGGTTGTGCTTAACCACGCTCACCTCATCTCTCCCTTGCATCACAGGGGGAGGGAAAGCATGAGATTTTAAAATTTTTAGGCTTTACCAAATTTGCTTAATGCTTGTGAAAATTAAAATAACCTTGGGAGACATCTGAACATTATGGAATATATCCGGGAAAAAGGTAAATGGTTCAAATTCGGATTCCCCCTCCCCCACCTTTGAACCTTTCCTGCATGGTTCAAATCGGCTTCGAAAGTCAAAATTCGGAATTTTTTCATGACTTTCAGGCTTTTCCGAATGAACTTATCCAACTCTAATATATACATGTTGTTTATAAAGTTAGTTATCAATATCCATGAATTCTGTATTGAAAATATTTTTAAAAGTCTAAAAAAACCTTGATTTTGTCATTTCTTATAAGGGACACAACTCTACTACCTATTGTATATAATGCATCTTGGTCATCTATGGATTTCAGTATCCACATAGGGTCCTGGAACCAAACCCTAGCAGATCTCAATGGTCCATTGTCTATAGTTTGACCCATACTCTTAGACTTTGCTTCAGCCAATGCCACCTAATTTAAACAAGAAAGAGAGAGATATATTTTACAACAGTAGGATTGGAATATGTGATTGATAATTCTTTATCTCCATGTTAGAAACTTGTCAGGCTCTGCCTCTTTTTAGTTTCATGAGTTCTCACAAAGAAAGAGTCATGATCCATAGTGACACAAAGACATATCTGAAAAAATGCATAAGGATCTTGATATTATGTTCTCAAGTATGTGGGGGATTGGTATTTTGCTTGTCCTTTGACACATTTCTCTGTGGATTGTTGCAGGTTGTGAATGTTAAAATAAATGCCATTTTACATATATTCCCAAAGCCTTTTGATAAATCACAGTATCTAGATCATTTATTACTCAAAATGTTATCTGTCTTTTTTTAAAGAAGAGAAATTATTTGATCTCATGCTGTATGCTTCAGTTAATAGTCTTCTCTGTTTTAAATCATAAAATAAGAGTTGGAAGAGATCACATGGCCATTCAGTCCAACTCACCTGCCGTACAGGAAAAACACAATCAAAATACCCTTGACAGGTTGTCATCAAGCCTCTGTATAAAGCCTCCAAGGCAGGAGTTAAAGCACAATTCAAGGCAGTAAGTTCCACTGTTGAACAGGTCTTACAGTCAGGAAGTTCTTCCTAATGTTCAGGTTGAACCTACTTTCCTGTAATTTGAACCCATTGCTCCAAGTCCTAGTCTCCAGAGTAGGAGAAAACAAGCCTGCTCCCTCTTTCTTATGACAGTCTTTAAAATATTTAAACATGATAATCATTTCTCTTTTCAATCTTCTTTTCTGCAGGTTAAGCATACACAGCTCCTTAAGCTGCTCCTCATATGACATGGTTTCCAGACCCTGGATCATTTTAGTCACTCTCCTCTGGATACCTTCCAGCATGTCAATATCTCTCTTAAATTGCGGTGCCCAGAATTGGACACAATATTATAAGTGAGATATTTCAACATTTCAAGGGTTTAGCCTCCCCTTCCATACACAGCAAGATTTCAGCATTGGCGTTTGCATAAAAAAACAGGGGCACCCAGACTTTTGAAAGTTCTGAGTTTGGAAGGTATTGGAGAGATGGCTTCATGAAAGGGGTAAAATAAGGGATCCACGTATTCCCTTATTTTTTGATATCTTACATGGGTTATCAAATTCTTGAGAACTGATCTGTAGTTCCCCCTATGAGGTGGTGCTCTTTCCCACAGCTGTATTAACTGCTTTTCTGGGGGGGGGGGCATCTTGGCAATGTAAGCTTGTTCCCATGTCTCAATCTAACATGTCTAGTAAAGCTCTGATGCAGGGGGGGGGGTGGCATTTACAGATGTCTCCACACCAATTTAAATTAACCCTTAGATCTTCTAAAACTGATCAGAAAGGTATAGGCAGGTTGGTTGAGTTTAATACCAGTGCTGTGGTGAGCCTTTGCTTGGTTATGGCACTAAGGAGATATACTAAACTTTATAGAAATGCTCCAGGTTATTTGTTTTGCCATGAGGATGGTGTCCCCCTCACCAAGTTTCAACTTTGGAGTGTTACATCCAAGAGCCTTGGAGTTGTTAGAGATTACAGGGGCTAAGTTGGGCATGCATTTATTTGGAATTGAGACCACTTCAACTGACTTTGTAATGTGTTTGGGATCCCAGGATACACAGCAGATTGGCAGATGGCATTCACAGGCATTAAAGTAATATAACCGACCACTCTTGAGCAAAGAAGCAACAAATAATCTCTTTTGTTATTAGTTTCCAGATCCAGCATGTTACAATGAATCCTGATCTGTGGCCACAGCATGATCTGGCTGAAGTGGCAAGCCAGTCACAGCCCTGTTGACTCTTAGCTGGGCCTTACCAAGTTCATCACTACTGATGGTCTATATTGGAATGTGTTGTTGTCTCTCCTTTTTGAAGAAAGTAAGGGGCCACCCCAGATATCCTTCATGTTCACTTGGGAGGTAATGACCTGGGCCTGCTGAAAACAAACGTGCTGAGTCTCTAGGTAAAATACAATTTTTGTTATGTTCAGAAGAGGTGGCCTGGGGGTTGCATCATTTGGTCCAGAGCTCTACAGGACAGGTGCCATATATTTTTCGGTGAAGGGAGTAACTTATATCTAGCAGAATTTAAAAGGAGTTTGGAGGCCACACTGGAATTTTTGATGGGTAAAAGACACTAGATGATATCTGAGTCTTTTTGTGGCAGGTAATGGGGGGGGGGGAGAGAGAATATGGATATGTGCACCTTGGTACCCATTTTTGGGGTGAAGGGGGATATTTGGGATGGTCTCTATAGGTTCTGAGCTTGGGGGAGTTCCCAAAAGATCCCCCTTGGTGCTTACCGGGGGGGGGGGTTATCTCTCTCCTATTGGGTTCTGGAGCTTGGGTGGGAGGACTCCTGAGTTGGCCTTCCAGTAATGGCTGGCTGAGAATAGCAAACCATCACCACGGAGTGCCCCAGGATCAGGTGCTTCACCCAGAGGTTGGCTTACGCCATCGCCCATGTGACAGTGCTCCCCCCACAAAAATTACTTAGTTACATTTCCAGTTTAAATAGGTAAATAAATGGCCCTTTATTTCTACATACCTTCGTGCCAGGTCTCATTATTTCATGGTGGGGATTCAAAATTTCTTTCGCAACGAAACAATAATACATACAAAAAGCCATTGCTGTTTCGTATATTGACCTTATCACATTGGGATAGACCCCATTTCTGAGACTTCTTGAAAAGGATTCTGAATAGGTCCTATCATATGACATTTGCCCCATTCAATGTCACATAAATGGAGTAATTCCACATGGGCTTTTAATCGTGTTTTTGATTTACTAAGCTTTTATATATTGCTGAGGTGCTGTTTTAATGTGTGATCAGATAATCAGTGTGCATTCTATCACCTAAAATCCTGTGAGAATGGTAGTTCATGACTTCCTGGCTACACCATTGCACAATATTAGGATTTTTTTTCCAAAAAAGGGACACAGAGAAGCATTTGAATTGATTGGGAGGAGCAAGCCTTCCATGGTGTGATGAGTCAAAGTGCAGTATTTTCAAATTGCAAGAATCATAATAATCAGATTGGATGGGGAGAGTGTGCAATGCACCCTGTCTGAATACAGTACGCATCCAATCCTAAAAAAAATATGGGATGCATGCTGATAGAAATGGATTCTATCCCAATGTGATAAGGTCCAAGAACTAGCAAAGGTTTCAGGACAGTGTGAGATGTTAACAATTATGCTGAAACTAAAGAGGAAGCTACCAATGCAGTTTCCATTTTTTCACTTACTGTTCTTCAGCATCCATACTCCTCAATTATTGATATTTGGTATCTGACAACCTGGGATAACATCAGGGGGGAACAGATGATAAACCCACAATGTGACCCATGTTGAGTGATACCATACACCTCTTGTCAGCTGATCTCCATAAAACTGAGACAGTGTTGCTCTCTCACAGCAGTGACTAGCCAAGCCCAAGGTGCATCATCCAATTCTGGAAACTGTGTCAATGACATGGCATAGTGTGAGAAATAAGTGATGTTTTCAAGGTCACAGCACATTTTTGCATAGGTGGCACAGAATTGGAAGCGCACAGCTTTGGATTTTTGAACTCAGGTTTATCCACTTTAATTATATCATCCCATTCAATACAGGTTCATGGTGTTTAATAAATGTGTCTTTCTTTGTGCCCTTCCTTCCTTCCTCCCTTCCTTTCTTCCTTCTTTCCTTGAAACCTAGTCTCTCAAAAATAAAATATAATTTTCCTAAGATTGCAAATGCTAGCACATGCAATATTCTTGCTCATAAGAGGTATATGTTGGAGGTGAGTTATTCTCTTCCTACCCCCTTAATCAGATCCCCCACATTCCTAAAATAGTCTAGGGAGACACAGAGGAGTTGGTAAATGTCACTTATTTCTCACACTATGCCATCTTACTGACACAGTTTTAAAGATTATGCTGGATGATACCCTGGGATAGTATACGATCATTGAATGTTGATTTTTATTGTTTTCTATTTATGGTAACTATTCAGTTTCTAGAAAGCAATTATTGGCAATTATTAAAACTCAAGCAGCAATAATGGTTTTCTTTGTTAATTAAATACTTATTTGGAGTACTTCACCTCAAGTGTAACAAAATATTTACTAATTCACACTATCAAAACCCTTGTTTGAAACTCATGAGAGCATCCTAAACGTTTGTCTCTCAAGGATGACTGAAGAGCTGAAATGGAAATATATATAATTCTTTCCCCCTTTTTTTGCTGAAGCTAAAATAGCAAAGGAATGGCGTACATAAAACAATTAAGATATGGGATTGTGTGCCAAGTTTTTTTTTCTTTTTTGAGTGTAGAGAAGCAATTTATAAAGAATCATCCCAGGTATGCACATATTGAAGTCTGCCACTCAGTATGTGTGAAGCATTTACATCATATAATTTGCAAATCAACAGGTGCTGATTTGAGAACCTCAGCAGTATTTATTAAATTTACTACATAATTATATTTACACATTATGATTTCAGTTCTGCAGCTCTGCTTGGTGCAGGTGTGACTAACATTCACATTTCTTTTTCATTTGCTTGATTCCACACACAACATCAACCGTTTGCAAGGAATGCCTAACACTCACCCCTTTCATTTATTTGAGTCTATGCCATCTACTAAACATCTAGGTGTAATTACTTTTAATTCCCAAGACTCTGATTTCCTATTTACCTTAATGGTCTGAAAATTTATTCCTAGCCATCACCAAAAAGATGTATAGATAAAGGGTCTGTAATTATGTGATTCAAAGTATCACTGCTGAATTTTCAATTAATGGAACTTAATGATTAATCTCATTAGCTTTGGTTGTATATGTTAAAATAAGAGTGAAAAGAGGATACAAAGATTTCAAAACACAGGTTTTGAACATCTTGGGGCAAAGAATCCTAGCTGAGGAGATGTTTCACACTTCAGAACTTATTTTGCAAAAAAAAAATTCTCTTATTACTAGGGAAGATATGGAAATTGTGGGGCAGTGGAGGAAACTGTCATACTGTGTTCCCTACCATCGGGGTCCATGGTATACCTTCCCATGATATTTCTGTCCTGTCCTTTGCTTACTCTTTGGCTCCTCTGACCTCTTTCTCTGAGCTCCACTGCTGCAACGGAAGTAGCGCTGTGTACAGCTACAGTGGAAAAAATGGGAAGAAGATGCTTCTCTGCCTTCATATAATGAGGTTGTAACAGTTGGATTTAGACCCCCATGTTCACTGGAATACTATTGCAGTATCAAGAATCCTGTACAATAATACATATGTGATAGTAAACACCATAAAATACAGTATTTCCAGGGTCCTTTTTAAACTAGCCTCCCCATGGGGCCTATGATATCTTTCACAGTTCCAATCACAATCTTAAGAATTATTGTGTTAAGAAGAACACTATCTCCTTTCACATAATCACATCTTTTGTGGTATAGAATTGTAACAAGCTGTTGAGATTGACACAAAGGTTATTCAGCTTTTTGCTTTATGTCATGACCCTCTGAAATGCATATTGTGGCATATATCAAGCTATCATAATAAACTCTGGATTTATCTTATTTTCAGAGACTGATCATTGGATTAACTTTGACAAAAAAAAACTATTACTGGTCTTTCTTTTTAATGTGTTACTTTGATTTGTTAGAGTCCTTGCCGCTGCATTTACCCATCAGTCCCTAATCACAACACGTTTGACTCCAGATACACTACTGGTTGGGATGGCAATGGTTACAATTCAGAACCTAAAAAGAAAAAAGAAAACAACATGCACATACATACACACACCAAGAGAAAATCAGATGCGACTTACTAGTTGTTCTCCTGGCATAAAAGTCATTGGGGAAGTATTATTGGTAAGTCTGAGTTTAATGTGAGTGATGTTAAACCATCAGTGATATGTAACATGATTGACTATGATGAACACTACACCTTCAGATCAAGCATATTGACACTAGTGAATTTAAAATGTATGATATTTTGTTCTGTTGAAGTTATCAAGAAGGATGTTGCAAGATTTAACAAAGGAAAGAAATCCAGAAAACAGAACACTTCTAGTTTGACCCTCAAGGTATGGTGATGAGATCATTTTGTATAGTAAATTGACAAGATGTTCTCAAGAACACTTGATGTCCCAGTATTAGAAGAAAAAGGTGTTGCTGTTAACTGCTGTCAAGTCAAATTTGACTTAGGGTGACCTTATGAACGAGAGACCTCTAACAACACTGCTCAAGTCTTGCAGATTCAGGGCTGCAGATTCTTTGATTGCATCTATCAATTTGTAATACACTGTTCCTGTTTTCCTATTGCTTTCTGTCTTACCAAGTATTGTTGCCTTCTTCTCATGAAATACTAGCAGCCAAAATATGAGTCTCATTTTAATCGCCTTGGACCTAAATAGAATTTGGGCTTGATTTTCTCCAACATCTATTTGTTATTCTAGCAATCCATGGCATATATAGAATTTTTCTCCAGCATCAGATTTCAAATGAGACAATTTTCCTCCTAAGACCTTTTCCCACTACTCAGCTTTCACAAATATGCATAATAGGGCTGGGCAACCACAGAAAAAATTGTTTCTAAACTCGATTCGTTTTTTGGGGTTTTTTGCGTTTCGATATTTAAAAGAATTCCGAAATTTTTCTTTAAAAAAGTTCGATATTTACGAAATTTTGTAAATTACAAAACAATTACGAAACGATTTCGAAACGAATACGAATCGATTCGTTAATGGCGGACGTGACCGCGCAATATGCTAAAAAACCTCCATATGGGACAGGGGGAACTTTTGAAGCTTCCCTCTCTGTTGTTGACTGTTGGTGTGATATTTATATTTTTTTTTCACTGATTAAACAAACAACAGGTATAAAACTTGCCCCAGACATGCGGAAATAATAACGAAACGATTTCGAAACGATTTCGAAACGAATACGAAATGAATATGAAGCAATTACGAAATGAATTGAAAAATTCGTTTCGTTTTTTAGATGCTCCTGAATGGTTCAAAATCGCTTCGTTATAAAAAAACCCGAATTTTTAACGAATTACGAAATTACGAAACGAAACCGCCCAGCCCTAATACATAACATTTAGAAATATGATGGCATGGACATTTCTAACTTTAGTATTCTATGGTATGCTTTACACATCAGGAACTTTCCTATTTCTTTCATATTTCCTTCCAAGTCTTTTCTACTTTCTGGTAGTAGATTGGTTTCATCTACATATTTTAAATTCCCCTCAGTCTAATCCTACAGCTGAGCATCCTTTTGTCTTAAATTCAGTTTTGACATAAGCCAGTGCTACTCGTAGTTGCTCTCTACTCTACCTGGATAGATTGTTAAGTGCTTCCTGATATGGGAGTTTGATTATCTGGCACTATCTCTTGTTTAATTTTGGATTGTATCATTTTAGTGTTTTGTGATAAAAGAAATCCTAAGGTCATTTGCCATGCCAGCTTCTGTCCAGTACTAACAGAGTAATGGTGCCACTGCTCTGAGAAAACATCCCCCAGGATCTCACACAGCCCTCTACTACTGCTGTTGTCCTATATCTGTTTGGCATATTTAGTCTGGCTCCTCTACAAACACCTGTCTGACATGGGGCATCCTATCAGCAATACAGATTCTTGCCTAACAGGAACACATGGTTCCATTACCACAGAAAAATAGTAACAGTGATGAAGAAATATTTAGAAAATTAATATTTTGGATAATATTTGGATTCAAATTTTAATTTCAACCATGGGAAAATGTGTTACAATATTTTCTCTCTCTCCTGTTTCTCCCCTCACTGTCTTTGTCACTGTCTCTCTGGACAAATCTACACTGACATGTAAGTCAGTTTCAAACTGGTTTTTAAGAAAGTGGTTTCACTATGCAGATGGTTACATGAGAAATCCTGGAACCAGTTTAGGCCCAGATCATGATTACACAGAACACAGATGGCTTTCTTTCACTCACATTTGTGGGAATTTGTTGTCTAGCTACCACAATTGGAAGCTAGCCACAAACTGCATTAAATAGTCATTGTAGCTGGGGCCTTTCTCTCTCTCTCTGTATCTGTCTGTCTCTCTCTCAGAAAGAAAGAGAGAAAATTAAAGGAAAGAGAACAGAAATAATACCAGTCATGATGTTTTGCAAATGTATATTGTTTATCAGTTGAGGGAGGACCACAGTTAAAAAAACAAGCAAAAAAACCCCTAATGTATAATTTATTTTGATCCATAAAACAGTTGCAGGGGCTGCTTTGAGGAAAGCAAATATGGTGAGGCACTGGGACTGTTTAAACATTTCCATGCATGTTATTCATTGGAACAACATTGTCCTAAGCTGCATTCATATCTTTGGGGAAAAGATATATAGGGAAATTTGATGATGGAAAGTCATTATCAATGTGTTTGTATCAAAGAGTTATGTGTCTCCTCCCCCATGGCTAGTTTTTCACTTCTAATGGCAGTCTCCAAGGCTTCCTCCCTCTGTAAGTTAAGTGAAAGACAAATGTGCAACGCCATTTACTGTGTCCTTTATTACTTAAAAGACCCTCAGAAATAGTAGTGTTTGTATGAGGTCTATGAGTGGAGGATTGAGAAGCCTCGGGTTAAAAGAATGACTATGTGTATACAGCTGACAAAGGTGGATATTAGTGCATTGTCTATGTTTTTGAAGTCCTACCTCTCTATTGCATCTCTGAAATAGGCTTTTATTATATCCACTATCTCTAAGTATCAAGCAGGGATAAAAGGAAAGCAACCCAGACATCATTAGCCCTTCACACACAGCACTTACAATATAGCAGCCAAACCAAGTAAAAGAAGGACATCCTAGAAATACAAAGGAAAAAAAGGGTGAGTGACATGGAGGTGGAAGAAAATGTCAATGTATTCTTCAATATGTGACCATCACAATCCCTGAAAAGCTTAGACTTGCCACTAATTTTTACCTAACACACAATATAAGACAAAATTGGGGTTTCTGCTTCTGGAGAGAATTTGAACAATTTTGATAGGAGTTCAAAGTTGCAGTGAAGACAATAAAATGTGACACTTTGTTCTCAAGAAAGGAGGCTGAAAGAACTATTAGAGGTGTGCAAACTTCTGGATGTCATTTTGGATTTCAGACAATTTTGGTGATTTGGAGATACTAACCACTGCAATGCAATATGGTAAAGGCTCCTCCAAAGATTTACAGATTGAAACAGAAGGCTCTAAAACTTACTGAGAAATTTATTGATTTGAAGCATTTTTTCATTGTAAAATATTCTGCCGCCTTAGGGAGGGGCTGGGGCTGGTGGCTAACATGATTGACAAGGGCAGCTGCATGTTGGACAAGAGAATTTTAACCAACATAAACTTAACAGTACTGTTTTGCCAGGCAGAAAAAGCAAGCATGGTCAAAGCACCCCCAACACATGCCAAGCCAGCCTTTGAAATAATAATAATAATAATAATAATAATAATAATAATAATAATAGGGAACCTACTAGGTAAACTTTGGAGTTACTGCCTCTCAAATTTGCCTATATCACAGGGTTGCATCAATTCCCAGCAACCTTCAGGGAGTAGGATGAGGAGAAGACACAAGGCAGTAAGCAGACTTCTTGGAAATGAGAGTACCCCTGTGGAAGAGAATTCAAAAGATCCCACCCTAAAGTACATTTCCCAGAATTCTGCTCGCTTCAGAATACTGAGGCTGTCCTCGTTAAAGCCTCAATGTGATGGTCTCTGCCTGCCTCTCTCTGGCCTGAACATGTGCTGGGAAGGCTTCTTCCTTGCCTAGCCATCCAGCCAGGCATCCCTTCCTCTTGCCTGCCCAACCCAGCCCCCCCTCGCCACCCGCTTTAGGAAAACAGCAGGGCTTCTTCCTCAACTCCAGGCCTCCCCATCCTCCTCAGGGCCCTTTGGGAGAACAAAACCCAGTCCTTTTTGGGGGGGAGAGGGGGGGGCAAGCCAGAGACCTAGAGCCACTTAGATAACTCATCCAAAAGTCATAGGTCAATTTCTAAATATCAATCGTATGTATGAATCTTATGAAATAGATATGACAAACTAGTTACAAATAAAGTTTTGCACAGTGCTAACATATATACATGTGTGTGTGTTCGGTGTAGTGTATATATGTGTGAATTGTTTTCATACACACACACACATACACATAGAAGTTCATAAACAACATAAACAATTTAAAACATTAAGGATACTCATTAAATTTGTCTATTTCTGATTCATGGTTAACACCCATTCCTCTAAGTCTAGAGTGGGAAAAATGGAGTTCACTAGATTTATTGGACTGTAATTTCCATCCATCTTGGCCAAAATGGCTAATGGGAAGAAATGATGGGAGCAGTAGTGCAACAACATCTGCCAAGCTGCATTTTTTTCTGCTACTGTTAAGGGTCACTTAAACAGTTTGCAAATACAATTCACTTGGTTCTAAATGGGAAGGGGGTAAAAGGTGGTATTTTGTCACTGTCCAATATATCTCAGACTGCAGCGTGAATGTCAGTGTGTTTAGCTATACAAAGCTTTTATGCCATTAAGATAAACAATTTAATGCCAAATGATCCATTGTGAGCCTTGAATATGCAATGACAGATGAGAAGCTATCTTTCATTGTCCACGTTGTCATGCATCACAGAATGTAATAGAGCAAGTGTTAATTTTCATCAAACATTTAGCTATAATTCATACTTTGGTAATGTTCTCAAATTGTTAATTGAAATCTTTAACCTTGCAGAAGGCTCCCCTCATAATCCTTTGGATGAGCTTTTACAGTGACAAATGGAGAAGCAAGTGTGACATTGCCAAAATGCTGTTCTCCCTAGAACAGTAAAATTCTGTTGTTCAAAATAGCCACCCAAGAGATAATAATTCCTTTAGACATTTTAAAAATCAGATTGGACAAAGTACTAGAAAGCATAATGCAGAAAATAATAATCTATCCGATGTGTGGGAGGTGACTAGAAGGAGCAAATGCTCAAATTGTTGTCTTCGGAAATTCATTTCAGTGCATTGAATCTGTTTGTTTAATTTGACTGCCTTGTAGTGGCAAATACTCAAAACAGAATGAAAATACAAATAATTCTAAACAGTACTTTTTGAGCATTCAAAGCACTTTATATACAGTATTTTATGGCTAAGCTTTTACAATAGGCAGTTGTATTCAGCCCCTAATAATAGTCATAATAATAATAATAATAATCATCATCATCATCATCATCATCATCATCATCATCATTATAATTTATCTTACCAGTCATATGACCATTTCAAAATACAACATGAGTAAAAGACAAGGCAAAAAGGAGAGGACAGCAGCTGTCCTTCTATTTACAGTCAGTATTCAGCCCCATATAAGAACCAATACCTTTAGGATGGTAGTTATTGACTTAGCTAAGTTCACTAGCAAGCTAATTGTTTAGGTCAGTTGTGAACTGCATGTTTTGCTTTTAAATTTAGTAGCTTTTGGTTCATGGCTCATGCTCATGTGGTTCATGGCTCATACCCTTGCTGTCTTCCCAAAAAGAACAACCAGGAAACCTCATACCTAAGCAGGGTCATAAAACCATAGAATCCTAGAGTTTGAAGAGACTACAAGAACTATTTAGTATACTCCTGCCATGCTGAGATGCACAATTACAACATTCCTGGAAGATACCTATTCAATCTCGGTTTAAAAACATTCAAATAAACATAGCCCACTACACTCTGCAGCCTATTTTATTACTGTTCTCACAGTAAAGCATTTCTTTTATTGTTTAGGGGGAATTTGTTTTCTTGTGATTTGAATACATTGGTTCATCTTCTAGTGTCTTGGTTCATTTTCTAGTCTCCAGAAGAGCAGTAGAAAACAAACTAATTCCATCTATTCAAATGTTTAAATTAGCTATTTCGCCTCCTTTCAGTACCCTCCAAGCTAAACAAAATACCCAATTTACTGGCCACAGTATTGCAGATGAAGCCTAACCAAAACAGGATATAGTGGCTGTGCTATTTCCCTCAATCTGGACACTTATACTCATTAGTTTTGTACAGAACCTTTTATATCATTGCACATTCAGACCAAGTGTTAGTCAAACTGATAATATTTTGGTTCCTACTTTTGTTTTCTCATATATTGACATTTTTTGGGTAAATATTAGGGCTGGGTGGTTTCGTTTCGTTAATTCGTAATTCGTTAATAATTCGTTAATTTTTTCAATTACAAAACGATAACGAACTATTCTGGAGCAATTATTAAAAAAACGAATTTTCAAAAACGTTTTGTAAATGGTTCTTGTGGGTTTTTTCGGGCTATAGAGCCATGTTCTAGAGGCATTTCTCCTGACGTTTCGCCTGCATCTATGGCAAGCATCCTCAGAGGTAGAGGTCTGTTGGAATTAGGACAATGGGTAAATGCTTTGTATTTCGATATTGTATTCGTTTCGTTATTGTTTTGAGGTCGTTTCATTATTATTTCCGCATGTCTGGGCCAGTTTTATGGTTTAATTAGTGAAAAAAAAATATAATATCACACCAACAGTCAACAACAGAGGGAGAGGGAAGCTTCAGAAGGTTTTGGAGGTTTTTTAGCGTATTTCGCGGACGCGTCCGCCATTAACAAATCGATTCGTTATTGTTTCGGAAATCGATTCGTTAATTTTTTTTCCATTTACGAAATTTCGTAAATATTGAACTTTTTAAAAGGAAAATTTTGTAATTATTTTAAATATCGAAACAAAAAAAACCCCCAAATACAAATCGATTTTAGAAACAAATTTTTCCCTTGTTACCCAGGCCTAGTAAATATCTTTCCACATGTGTCCACAACGACTCTGGGAAAGTTCTGAGAGGATTTGCAGTTATTTTGAATAACATTTTTAAAACTGTTTTTCTAAGCAAATCTAGGTCACTCTAGCAATACTGAAATTTATTTATTTATTTATTTACATCACTTATATCCCACCCATATCAGCCCGCAGGCGACTCAGGGCGGTCTACATATCGGCACAATTCGATGCCATCAATACAATACAAAAGCAAAAACAATTAAGTGCATTTAGACAAAAAAGAAAGTGCAATAACAATTTTAAAAGAGCTATATCCTCTCATTCCAATCCTTGTCCATTTCATCGTCTTGGCCGTTCCTGGGTCATTCTCCATCTCAAGCTTGACTATCTATTTCGGGGTTCCGAATGCCTGCTCGAAGAGCCAGGTTTTCACTCTCTTACGAAAGGTCAGGAGGGAGGGGCTGATCTAATATCCCTAGGCAGGGAGTTCCACAGCCGAGGGGCCACCACAGAGAAGGCCCTGTCTCTCATCCCCACCAAGCGTGCTTGCGAAGCAGACGGGATTGAGAGCAGGGCCTCCTCAGATGATCTTAACTTCCTAGAGGGTTCGTAGGAAGAGATGCGTTTGGATAGGTAGGCTGGGCCAGAACCGTTTAGGGCTTTATAGGCTAAAGCCAGCACTTTGAATTGGGCCCGGTAGCAAACTGGCAGCCAGTGGAGCTGGCGCAGCAGAGGAGTTGTGTGCTCCCTAAGCACCGCTCCTGTTAGCAACCTGGCTGCTGCACGCTGGACCATTTGAAGCTTCTGAGCCGCCTTCAAAGGCAACCCCACGTAGAGCGCGTTGCAGTAATCTATGCGGGATGTAACCAGAGCGTGGACTACCGTGGCCAATTTAAGTCAACTTCATATTTCAGAATACTAGTATAAAATTCCTTATCCCAAAATATTTGGCAATAGAATCATGCTCTCCTCCCCACCTTTCTTCTTCTCTAACTTCTTTGTAGGAACTCCACCTTTATTTTTCTCTAACTTCTTTGCAGGAACTCCACCCCAGTCATGCAAATGTTTATAAAAGCAAAATGGTGCAAAAATAGAAAAAAATAAAATGAATGACTAGAAAAAATGGAAAAAAATTAATAAAACTGAAATTGGTAAGTTTAATGGAATAGGTAAGGGGCACAGTGAGCCATTGTAGTCCTATCTCTCTAGATTGCCTGTCTCAGGGACTAAATGATATCTTGAATTGTTTCTCAGAAGACAGATACAACCAACCAATATTCCTTTACAGTACATTACATACATCTTAAGTGCACATATTTCATTAGCATTGCTTAGAAAGGTATGTCTGTTTATGTTTGATCATGCCCGCATAACAAGCAATGCATCATTGCCATAGTGAAATATACGTAACTGCTCAACAATGCAACAAGAAACATATTTCATTTTAATCACCAAAAAAGAAAGTTCTGAGACTTTTTTTCAATTACAGGAAGCCACTTTATTATTATTTTTCTCCAGCTGAGTATCCCTGCTGCTCCCTGAAATTACATGTAAATTGTCCCAGATTTTTGAAGAGGTTTACATGCTGAGGTTTTTCTTTTGTCAGTTGATGAAGTGTCAGTAATTAGAGAAACTAACTAATTCAGCAAATATGAGATAGTCTGCCTCAACCTGTGTATTTCTGAGACTAGATAGAGTTGAGATTTGCTCTCTCGTGACATTATTCTTCCCTAATTAAACATTTAGTGTTTTCAATTTTTCAGCAGCAGTATAAAAGGTAATATCATAACCAATTTAGGGACTTCAGAAACAAAAGTCTTTTTGTGTGTGATAGAGGTCAATACTTCATGTTCTTTAAATCAGGTAACCTGACCCTGACATAAATATTGTACAGAACGGTTCCAGGATTATCTGGCAGACATTCTAATTACATAACTGCATTTATTACAGCAATTTTATAAAATGCAAACCGTAGCATGATGGGAAATCTGTGTCTGGGAGCTGGGCTCCACTATGTCTCCTGGAGATGCACAAAATAGTTTGTAGGTAAAATTCTGGCATTTAGGGGAGAAAATAGTACTTAGCTCTATTCTCCTGAATAAATGATTTTGTATGATCCACGACCTGTTTCTTGTATACAATCATCGGTCCCTACCACTGCTTTTGTAGCCTATACATATCTCAGTTACTAACATTGGTCAGGTAGTAGAGGTACAGCCCTGATTTTCTTTGAAAACAAAATACACAGAAAATATGAACCTTTGAAAGAAGAAGATATGTGCTCCTGGAAGCACAATTCAGCTTTAAAAATAGAAGTGTACTCTCAAAGTGGAGAGTTTGCACTGCCACGCTGTCAAAATTTGAAGATGTGGTGAGAAATTTGGCAGCATAATAATGATGAGATTTGGTTCACATTGTATTGAAGGAAAAACAGTTTCTATCCCCTGAAGTCACCCACTAATGTGTATGGATAGGTTTGTTTTTTAAAGCAATTAAACTGTATAATCCTGATCACCAGCAATATAAAATGGAACAGGCATAACATTATTATCTCAAAGAAATGTAGGCCTTACTCTATTTGTGTGGGAATGTGCCCTGAAGTCTATATGATATTTTTTTTAATAAGAAATGAATATGAAGTGATTTCCCAGACACTTCCTGTTGTTAATTAAACATTGCTAAAATGCTCCATAGATTACCCGAAATCTGGCAAAATAAATACAAAATAACCAACCACAACAGGGCCCCCTGATGGCACAGCAGGTTAAACCGCTGAGCTGCTGAACTTGCTGACTGAAAGGTCAACGGTTTGAATCCAAAGAATGGGGTGAGCTCCCATTTCTAGCCCCAGCTTCTGCCAACCTAGCATTTTGAAAACATGCAAATGTGAGTAGATCAATAGGTACTGCTTTGGTGAGAAGGTAACGGTGCTCAATGTAGTCATGCCAGCCACATGACATGAAGGGGGTCTATGGACAATGCCGGCACTTCAGCTTAGAAATGGAGATGAGCACCACCCTCCAGAGTCAGACATGACTCGACTTAATGTCAAGGGGAAACCTTTACCTTTACCTTGATCAACCCCACTCCCAGGAGAGTAGTTGGAGACAGATTTTTTTTCCAGATAATTTCATGGTTTGACTCTCCAAGATAGTCTGAAAGGCTAACGCGCTTTCTCAGCATCTGATCGTTTTTCACACTGGTCTTAATGAAAGTTCAGAGATAAATTCCTCCTGGAAAGATTTAGAGATTGTGGAACTTAGTGGTGTTCACCAACTTACTAGGTTTTATGGTTGTCCCATAAGATTGGATTCCAGTAGCTCTTGCTGTAACTCTTGTTCTCAGAGCAATATTTCTGGGAAATAGAAATTGCCATATTAGAAAGACAGACACATTGAAATAACTTTGCTACAGTAGGTAGTTTATTTACCATGCAGATTTAATTCTATTAAAAGAGTAAGAGAATGTGCATACTAGATCATTGCCTCTTTACTATCCTTTCACAATGAAAACCTCTGCTTTTGCCTTCGATCATCCATGTCCTGATTTGACCTTCTGAAGTTGCTGGGTCACACCAAGGTTCTGAACCCAATTGTTTTGCTGTCAGCTAAAATTACTTAGCACTGGTACTGATGCTGATCCCTAGAGAAATTTTCATTTCCCCATGCTTTTTCCCTTTGAAGTTTTGTTATTCCATTTTATTTGGACATTGTTTTTATAGAATGGCTTCTGTATCTCATGTAGATCAACCTTTTTTTTTTTTTAAAAAAAAAGGATACATGCACTTTTAAAAATAAAAGGTATCATAATAACACATTTAAAGCATGAAGGTATATATCGACATCATAAATAAGGAAAACCATTTGTTTCTGTTTAGACAACAACAATTAGGCCATGTAGATTTTCTGAATATGCAGCAGACATTTGGAAAATCCCATAATATAAACATTCATAAAAGAAATGTTGTGGACAAAACTATTTGAGCCCTGTCATTTTCTAGTCCAGTGATTCTCAAGTTTGTTTCTACTCACAGATTTGTTTCTTTCCCCCAAGAACAGTTACTCTATTCATTATCTTATTCTTTGGGAAGCCTTGGGCTTGCTTCATTTTTTTTCTTTCCAGTTGTTAGTCTCTATGCATGTCAAGGAAACTTATGCTATGGCATAGAAAAAGAGCATACATACTCATCAGTAAACTTTGAAATGTCCAAATAAATCTACCGTCTGGTCTAGGCCACCAAGGGATTTAGTAAAAGAGCCATGTAAAGAGTTTGCATCACCAGCAAGTGTTGTTTGCTGTGTAAGTGATGTAGCAAGCCCAGGTGCTAAGCAAAAAGTCTGCCTAGAGGGACTATGAATAAGTTAATGCCTGTCATTAAAGAGTGGGCTTACTTGCTGAAATTGCACTTGCTGCTCTGTGTTACATAATCATTGTTGACTGTAGAACTGTTGAACGAGGATTTTGTGACCATGGAATTAAACTGACACACAGCCAAAGGTGAAAAGAGGCAGTTAATGAATTATTCCAAAGGAAATAAAAGGTTAGGAGATGTGTTTACTTAGCAGTATAGAATGACAGGGAGCTGAATGTGGTTCATCATGAAAATGCCACAGAAGTTTCAATTAGAAGTTTAGTAGACTGTACATGTGATTTGGGGAGATAAGGAGGAAAGGGAAATTAAAGTCTAAAATCTACTAGGGGTATATACATGCTTGACTGAAAAACATCAAAAACTGGTTCTAAATGTAAAGAAGAGGCTTTATTATAATGAAGATCCATGTCTAAATAAAATATTGCTAGTTTTATTGAAACACATAGTGACATTTTTCCCAGGTTCCTCGGCTATTCCACCCAAATACAAACCTCAGATCTGAATACTTTCTTGAAGCAACAATTTTACATATTAAAGAAAAAGGCCTTTCAGAAATGTAACATTCTGTGTTTTGACACATGTATATTTTAAAAGAGCCATCAGAAATGTAACATTTGGCAAAACCAGAAGGAAACCTGAAGAACAAAAGCTAGAACTGATCTGAACATTAAATTATACTGAAATGTTTTGAATGTAAGCTACTCTGAGTGCCCTTTGTGGGATAATAAACATATTTATAACCTATGGATGTGAGAGCTGGACCGTAAGGAAGGCTGAGTGAAGGAGGATAGATGCTTATGAACTGTGGTGTTGGAGGAAAATTCTGAGAGTGCCTTTGATCGCAAGAAGATCAAACCAGTACAAACTCCAGGAAATAAATCTGGTCTGCTCACTGAAGGGAAGGATATTAGAGGCAAAAATGAAGTCATTTGGCCACATAATGAGAAGACAGAAAGCTTGGAGAAGACAATGATGTTGGGGAAAATGGAAGGAAAAAGGAAGAGTGGACAACCAAGGGCAAGACAGATGGATGGTATCTTTGAAATGACTGGCTTGACTTTGAAGGAGCTGGGGCGGCCACGACCAATAGGGAGCTCTTACGTGGGCTGGCCAATGAGGTCATGAAGAGTCGGAAGCAACTGAATGAATAAACAACAACATAAATAAACATAACAATAAACAGAAGAAGAAGAAGAAGAAGAAGAAGAAGAAGAACCTACCCTACCCAGATCTGAATGCGTAATTTGCCTATACATCACAAAGTCCTAGAAACTTGGGAAGTGTCCAGTGTTTGATCCAATGCAACAGCCAACATAGTGATCTTGTTTGCTATGTGCTAATCTTGTTGTATATCAAATAATAATTTGTAAAATGGGCTGGCCCAATTTTGAGAACTGGAATATGGCAACCCTATATGACAGAGCACCCACCACATCTTGGAATATACAAAAATCAATTATGTTTGAATAGTCACATGAGAAATTTGAAACATTCATCATATTGGATTAGTATTATAATTGTATTCTTATATTCATGCAGAATTATGCTTTGCTTGCCAGATCAGAAATTGTAAAGACCTGCCTTAAATCTTTTCTGGTTCAAGAAATTATGTCTCTGGGTACACCCGTTCCTCCTCCTTTCTTCAGCATATAATTTAAATACTCAAAGTTTACAATATAGTCAAAGATGACCAATTTAAATTTCATTGATTTCAATGGGAAAGCAGTTATAAGACTACTTAAACCTTTAGCTTTAGCTGAACCATAATATCCCAAGTGATACAAATAGGCCCACTTCATAAATTTTAAGGAATTAACATTTAGAGGGTTGGTAGTGCTGGCTGAAGGCAGTCTATGTTCCATTAAGTATGCTAAAAATGTCAAAAGCAATGATGTTCACTTTTTCTTCATTAGCTGTCCTCAGTATAATTTATATAACATTTGCAATAGCTGCTAACAACAGTTAGCCTTTAAAAAACAATAAGGGAAAATAACAGATAAAAAGAAGCATGTTCCAAGTATGCCTCCCCGGAGTCCTGGAAATAAACAGAAGAGAAGCATAAAAGACAGCATCACATTATTATTTAAAATGAAAAATAGGACTACAAACAATGTCTTTACCATAGCAAAGGCACTTTACTTAGATGGCCTATGAGTGGAGGGATGAGACATTTTCTGCTGGGTCAAAAATGCATGCAAGTAGGAACACTGGGATTGATTTTAAAGCATTCCTTCCAAACACAAAAATGAATTAGAACTAAGAGTAGAGGAGGGAGGTACTATATAATCAGTCATGGGAGCTGTCTTTAATCTTCTCTGCAAAATAATGCTGGTGCCTCATCTAACTATAGCTTCTAGGATCCCATATATTGAGCCATGACACTTAAAGTGGCATCAATCTGCATTAATTCCACAGTGTATATGATCTCCAAGGTTCTTCCAGCTCGGTTGTCATATAATCATGGGATTGTACAATTGGAAAGAGCTTTGGAGTCCTTCTCCACATTTGAAAGCTGCAAACTGAGCTGATAGTTTTGATGCATAGCAGCTTAATGGGATTTTTTCCACACGTACATGTGTTCTTGTGTTCATTGCACACCAGAGTTTGAATGAACTTGTTAAATGATATGCTTAAAATCAATGTGACAATTGGATAGAACCTGAACTATATACAAATGAAAAATGAAGAGCAACCATAATTATCAGTTTTCTTCTATCACTAATATCCTTCTAACCTTGGCAAATTGTGGCAAAACCTCACTGTTGCTCTTGTGAATTATTTGTGAAGGAAAAGGCCATCATGGGCCATCTTGCCTTATATTATGGGTGTTGTTGTTGTTTATTCATTCAGTCACTTCCGATTCTTCGGGACCTCATGGACCAGCCCACGTCAGAGCTCCCTCTTGGCTGTGGCCACCCCCAATTCCTTCAACGTCAAGCCAGTCACTTCAAGGATACCATCCATCCATCTTGCCCTTGGTCAGCCCCTCTTCATTTTTCCTTCCATTTTCCCCAGCATCATTGTTTTCTTCAAGCTTTCCTGTCTTCATATGGATTGGTACAACCAGATATTACGAGTGAGATGCCTTAAAGTCCGGGTAGGGACCTCCTCCATTTTATTTCACTCTTAGATCTTGCAATGAAACCAGAATTAACTGGAAGTTTCATTTCAAGATCTTGGAGGACTAAAATAAGGAGAATGATGGATGACTTGTTTTTATCTTGAATCCCCCTCCTGCTCCATTCTTCCACATATTTCCATGAAAGTATTTTGCAACGAGAGAAGTTGAGAGGGTCAATTGCCTGGAGATAATGTAGTTATCCTCTTATCCTGCCTGTCTTATAGGTTGGTAATCATAAACTCAGACAGGTGTATTTAACCTGATGTAAACAACATGGTTGAGATCAACCACTATTTTACTGGGATGTATTAGTAGGGATCCTTATTTATAGGTTAATAAAGATTTTTCTTATTTATCCAAAAGTTTATTTGCATTCTTTAATTGTGGGGTGTGGCAGGAAGAGAGAGCTGTCCTCTTAACTCCTTTCCCAATGCAACTTGTTCCCTTTAGTGCTTGATAGCAATATCATATCAGTTATGACTTTTCACAAAATGAAATGCCACAACATTTGTGAGATTGTTTTCGAATTCTTATCCCTCATTAAGAATTTGAAATACATCTAGAACAACAACATATCAGGAAAATGGGCAAGTTGTTTACACACATCTTGATTCTACTTAAAAGAGGAAAGAATACCAAAGAAACCATTGTTAATGGGGAGATTTACCTTGGTGTGTTCTTTTCAAGATTTGTTTACCACAGTCTCTTTATCTCTAACCTGCCACTTTTAATTTTTCCATTGAAATTGTAAAACCTGAATGTCACAAAGGTACCCAGTTACATGAGGAAGGAAAATACATGTCTTGGAAATGGAATTACCTGGTGATAAGCTTGTCCTGTTTTCAGACTCTATCAGTCATTAGAGGGATAAAAGGGGCATTAAAGCCAATGAATTTAATAGTTACTCTAAAATTTCAAAACAGCACCCTGGTGATTACTAAGTGCCATAGTTCATTGTCAAGATGACAGAAGGGTGAAAGTCATATGGAAATTTTATGTAAAACGCAATCCTCTTGGCTCTCTGCTGGCCCTTGGTTGTGGACACTTTCCTATACAGGAGTGTCATTGCTCTCAGCAAGGTGTCTGAGAATTTTACCCTTCATGATGAGAGCAATAAACTGTAGTGTCACAGTATCAAATGGATCTATAGTTCATTCACTGGCTGAATCTATAGTCCCTGGATAATAAAGGAAACTTAATGTAACCATAAAATTCATTGCAATGATGGAATGAAATCATAATGTATAAAAAATTACCCTTTTCTTCCCCCTCCCACTTTTTTTTTTTAGAATGATAGTGTAAAAGTTTACAAGGGCTAAATCTGAAGTGGAGTGCTTTTGAAAAGTGTTTGTTTTCACATTGAAAATCCACCTCCATGTGGCAATTGTCTAAGGACTTGTATAAAAAGGGTATTTTCATATTGAATGAGATATTCTTCATGAAAATCTATGAGTCATCGCTAATCGCTGAACCTAGTTAGCCATAAACTACCATGGAGCGGGATTTTCCAGATAGCACAATGATTTCATAATTCAGGAATGGGAAACTTAGTCATAGATAACATAGAGATAAATTTCAGGCTGAGCTAAAGAGACAGAGTGAAAGGCAAGAGGTTCAGTAAAGTGGCTCAAACATTGCTTGCAATACAAACGAGAGATATGCATTTTTTTTGTTCACACAAACACTCTCCATCTATCTGCCAATGGCTTGGCACATCTCTCAAATTTTAAAACACAATGTACTTCCTATGTTCAAAGGTTTGCCCATGCCTGAAATATAGACATAATAGATAATATAGGAAAAGGTTTCCCCTTGACATTATTTCTAGCCATGTCCAACTCTGGGGGGTGGTGCTCATCTCCATTTCTAAACCAAAGAACCGGTATTGTCCGTAGATGCCTCCTAGGTCATGTGGCTGGCATGACTGAATGAAGCACCGTTACCTTCCTGCAGAAGCATTATGTATTGATCTACTCACATTTGCATGTTTTTGAACTGCTAGTTTGGCAGAAGCTGGGGCTAACAGCAGGAATTCGAATCACCGACCTTTCAATCAGCAAGTTCAGCAGCTCAGTGGTTTAACCCGCTATGCCACCAGGGGCTCTAGAATACATAATATAATATATAAATATTTCTAGGAGTTCAACGAAAAACTTTTGCTTCAAAAAGGACTCCATGGCTGAAAAGTTTGAGAACATCTGTCTTAGATAATAAAGAAATGATATTCCCTCACAAACTGAGACATTGTGCCTGTTGAATGAAAGAAATTTGACCCATATCAATGATAGGCTTGGACTACAAAACAGAGGAAGGATGGGTAAATACTGAAAAAGCAATCCACCCATGGATAGTATAGGCATAAAGAGCCTAGTTAGCTTAGTCCTTGACTGTATTCTATTTCTGAGATTCATCTAAATGTACCATCTCTTTGACTGTGGGACAAGGAAATGGGCATGTGAGAAAACCATGTTAAAATATATGAGTGCATACATCATCTATGCCCATTGCTGACTCTATATTAGGATCTATTCCTAATATTCAACAATATATCTTCTAGTGAGAGAAAGGGTGTGAGGCAAATGATGATAACCTGCAGCATATGTACTATGTGATTTAAGATGACACAAGGACTACAGATGTCACCTGCCATCTGTTCATGATAAATTATTCCATTACATATATAGGGGGAAACTTCCATCTTATAACAGAATATGAAATGCACTTTGTTGCCTTAGGTTATGTATTAGTTTCTATAGCCTGATACAAACAAACAAAAAAAAGCCTTGGACACCTGCCTACATTCTTTCCTTCCCACTATTTTTTCATAAATGTCTTCACTTCTAGATAGATAGCAATAGAAGGGAAAAGAAACTAGGTAGATCTATGATATGAAAGGGTTAAGAATACTGATTCACTAAAAATCTGTTTTGTTGGGTAGACATTAATTCTATGCCTCCATAAGCCTATTTTGTTCCCGTAATGGAATTGCGTGTCTCAGAAATTAAGCTTGCAAATTAGACTTCTGTTTCAATGACCAATCACAAAGCAAGCATGTTACTTCAAAAATGTATAGATGAGGACAATGGTGCTTTGACAAACAGACATTTTCTTCACTTGAGACATTACGACTTTTTAAAATATGCTAAGTGTATTGTCTAGTTTAACCCTAACAGGCAATGATAAAGTGTTGCATGTCAATTCACATACAACTGAGAAGAAGAAAGTAATATTTTGAATTTTAGTTGTGTTTAATTATTCATATTATTAAACTGAAAAGGTTAGAACTGCACTTGTAAAAATGTGCTTTTTGAGGATCTGAAAATACCCATCCAAATACTATTTTGTAGGGTATTTTGCAGTCTTTCACTCACACATCTGTTGCTTGGATATACTGATAATTTTGTGTCATACTTAATGTCTTTTAAAAATCCAAACATGATTATAAACCAATAGGCATCATGCAATAAATGTGATAACACCATGGGGCCAATTATTTCGCTTTTCTGATGATGTCACTAAACCTTTGATGAGGATGGAAGGCCAGAACATACCTGTTGAAGAAGAAATTATGTAGGTTCTTTTTGTTTTGTAAAACAGGACAGATCAAAGTTTTCTCTTTAGTGATAGTATGTTGCCTATTTCACTATTTCGCTGATGCTGATTCCCACAAAAAAATAATGTTGCAAAGTACACAAATAAATTATCTCCCTTTCACAGTATTGTACAAATATTTTAAAAAATTCTTTTTGTGGTTTTCAACAATTTTTAAAAAAGAAGAAAAAGGAAGATACTCATTCAACTTTAAATAAAACAAGATCCTTGTCATATAGCAGGTAGCACATTAAATTAGAGGTTGTGGGTGTGAAGAAAATAACTGCATAAAGATGCAGGGAAGGAGCGTCTTCTCCCCTTCTCTCTGCTGCTGGAAGGGAGTCCCACGGAGCCAATCACATGTTGCAGGGCTACTTTCAGAGGGACCTCCTGGAGTTCCAGGGTGGTAGCACTGCATGTACACATGACTCCTAATTGAAGAACAGAATGTTGTAGCTCAGACAGCTGAGGATGTTGATAAGGAGTCTGAGGGTGCAGGGCCTCCAGCTGAGGATGTTGACGAGAGGTCTGAGGGTGCAGGGCCTGTTCAGACAGAGGGGATGTTGGAACATAAAAACAGTTCCTCAGTTGGGAGAACAGAGGACTCTCTGTGTGAAAATGAAACTGTTTTGCAGAATGACAGGCTAGAAGAAAGATTAGATAGAGAGGTGAGAGTGCTTCTCCATGTGCAAGTTAGGCAATGGGAAAAGCAGCTGAAGGGCTGAAGGAATGCTTTTGTTGCAACCCAGATCAGGAAACAAGACCATAAGATATTAATCCACCACACTTGACTGTAGGAAAAAACAATCCTTTTTTATTGATGAAAAATGGTTACAAAGTAGAGAAAAATACAAAGTCCAAAAAGCCAAAATCAGCAGTCAGGAATATCTATGAACTAGATCAAAATTCCAAAAGCAACACTTTGAAAACCTGGAACCTGTTAGCATCTCACTAACCGTACTTGGAAACTAGAAGCCTCTGGGAATGCAGGCCATGGGAACCGGGAAATCTGCCAAGGTAATGCCTCAGTCTAAACGATGCTTGATCTAATGAGAGAGCCCGGGGAGAGACACTTAAAACTAAAGAAACTGTTTCAGGACACGCCTCCAGGCTTTGAAGCCTTTGCCTCCCTTTCCTTTAATCTGCTTGACCTTCGCAGACTCTGCGATTCACTCCTGTTTTTCCAAATCTGTCCTTTTCTATCCTTATTTTAAAAAGGCAGGTGCTAGCTCCTCTGGAGAGCTATCACCGCTTGATTCAGAAACATTCCCATCAGGATGTGTAGTTTCACTTTCCAAGTCACTGACCTCAGAATCAACAGTTTCCAAACCTTCAGGGACAAATTCATGTTCAGTAGCCTGTTCAGTTGCATCAGGAAATACAATCAGAGAATCAGGTTCAGGTTCACATGGAGGCTGAACCCCAACAGCTTTCATGCATTGTTGTCCATATTAAGAGGGAAAACTGCTTTCAGTTTTTCAGATCAAGCAACTTTGCAATTAGAGCAAGGATCTTTTGCCTTGGTTCTCGCTTCAACTCATGTCCTGGTCAAGTTTTGCTGTAAGTCTTAGGGATTTTAACATGAACTCAAGATAATGTGTTGTTCTTTGATTCTTGGATCACTCAAGTTGATGTTTTATTTCTCATCTTTGGATTATTCAAGCTCATGAGTTTACCTTGCTCCTTGGATTTATATTTATGTTTTAACCTTTGCATTGGAAATTTATCTCTGGTTTTGTGAGACTCTTTGTATCTTATCTATTTGGATTTTTTACTCTTCTACTGTGTGTGTTTCTTTCAATAAAGTATTTCTACTTTGGGCTTCCTAGTGAATGCTTAAGCAAGGTGTACCCCAGCTGAGGTGCAACACAGAAGAGGAGCTGAAGGGGAAGTGGAATCAGTTGAGGAAACTATGTGGGAGAGCAGAGGTCAGACCCTGACGGGAGAGAACAGAGCCTGACGGTTCCCTCCACTGCCCCACAATTTTCTCCACAGTCCCCTGCTTTACTACTGCCTGTCTGATAAGGTCCTTAGACTGGATCATTAATACATAATATCATTTGCCACTGCCAACCTGAAACTGAATCCAAATACAAATGTAATGGTGAGATGGACAATCCTAACTTGTAGGATTGTTAGTTGTCCTCTACACTACAAACTATCTGTACCTAAAGACAGATGTCATGTGGTGGCAGTAAAATGAGCAGCCTTATAATACTATATTCACTGAAAACCATGGCAGGCAGAAGGCATTTTGAACTTCAGAGACTGAATTGGATGGACACAATTCAGTTCTTTGGCTCCAAGAGAGCCCAAGAAAACCAGTAGCAGGTAGCTTGGAGGAAAAGGCAGAATTTCTCTGCTGCAGACTGCCTTTGACCTCAGCTCCTGGTGACTGGCTCCTTACAGTCTCAGGCCCTGACTGCCTGGCTGAAGCAAGGCCGAGCAGAAACACTTGCTTTCCCCAGAGGCTGGGGCATAAAAGGAGGATGCAGGCAGGGCCCCAGTCACACAGCACCACCCAAGAGAGTCAAAAAAACATCACCAGCAGGTAGGTTGGAGGAAAAGGCAGTATTTCTCTGCTGCAGGCTGCCTTTGACCTCAGCTCCTGGTGACTGGCTCAAGCCTTGACTGCCTGGCTGAAGCAAGGCCTAGCAGAAACACCTGCTGCCTCCAGAGGCTGAAGCATAAAAGGAGGACTTTGGTGGGAGTCCAGCCACCCAGCACCATCCAAGAGAGCCAAAGGAGACCTTAAGATCATGATGGGGGCAGGAAGAGGTGGAGGAGGTGGTGGAGGAGGTGGAGGAAGAGGTGGAGGAAGAGGTGGAGGAGGTGGTGGTGGTGGTGGTGGAGGAGGAGGAGGAGGAGGAGGAGGAGAGGGTGGTGGCAGCTAGTAGGGTGTATAATGATGCTGCTGGAGTAGTGATGGACTGTGATGCTGCTACTCAACCAAGAAACTTGAGAAACATCACTATGCAAGTTTGACAAGTGTCAGAAATGAAGTCTAACATCCTATAATGACACAGTTAGAAATTAAGCAGCTGAATTATGATTAAGAGATTGGTGCAGTGTATTATTTGTGTATGGGATTATTATGTTTTCATGTTAAATTGCTTTAAAATGTATTTATATATCTATTGTTTCTAGTGTTTTGTGTTATGTTTTATTTGGTTTGTATAATGAGGGAATGAATTTTTGCCTAGATGTATGTTGCACACCACTCTGAGTCCCCTGCAGAGTGAGAAGAGCAGGATAGAAATGAAATAAATAATAATTGTATGTCTGTTCATTTGGGGAAAGGATTAAGCAACATTCATATACACACATAAAATACAAAGGATATGGAAGTTAAAAAGAGGGGGGGAAATGAATGTTGGAGAAAGGAAAACTGGAAAGTTTTATCCTTCCAGAAACTGCATTTGAATGGTTAACTCTTAAAAATCTGACTTTGAACATGTTTGTGGAGTTGTAAACATATTTTCTTTCCTTCAGCCTCATCACATGGGCAAAATTGCCCATCCTATGAAACTCTTATTTCACTTGTAGCACTGATCTCATCATTTCCTATCCCATGACATCAATCTACTTCTGGTGGGGCTCTATGCCACAAATGAAAATAGGAGAATGGTAAGCTGCTGCCGCAGCAACACAAGAGATTTCCCATGTTTCAGAGGCAAGAACCAGAAGACACCTGGGCAGTTAATGCTTCCCACCATGGTATGGGGTGAGGGGAAGTCGGGCAATGCAGGGTGTGGAAAGACAGATTCCCCACACCCATGCTGGGCCCCACCAAATTCACCATGATTTATGGCGAATCCCACCCTTAATGTGATGAGGTCCCTTGTCTCTGACAGTTATATGACTGGTAGGTAAACTGTGATTCCCACTGTGCTGTGCCTTTTGGAATAGGGTGGTTTCATACTTGTGGGAATTTTTGCTGCTAGTTTTTCTTTATCATGAATTCAGGGGGGAAACTGGAGATGAGAAAGCTCATACACGTGTATATCCCAGTAGGGAATGAAGAAGAATCAATAAATTTACTGTCTTGGTGTCTTCCAGCAGGAGTCCTGCTGGATCAATGCCTTCTGAATTCACAGAAGGACAATTTCCATGATTGCAGGGGCATAGTTAAACTGAGTGCAATGAATAAAGAAGTGGCAAGACTAAGTTGAGCAAAATTGCAGTTGAAATCAGTGGTGGCTCAGGGACTCTGACAAGCTGGCTGAAATGATACCTGAGGCAAAATCTGAAGTGAATTCAAAGAGCTGGAAAGATATTGAACAGCTTGTGTGGGAAGTCAAAAGAGTTTTAATTAGAGGCAAGCTATCTGTTATCTATATATTACTCCTAACATATATTATAGGAACATGGCAAGCAGTATCATACAGAGATTTTCAATGGGAAAATGGTGTGGAGAAAAGGTTAAGCCAGTGTCGTGCTATTCTAACGCAATGTTATGGTGAAAGTCTTGACTGGAACTGTTAGAACAGGGTTCTAGATGCAACTGAATTATGACATTCACTGGACAACATTAAAATAGTAACTCTCTTTGAACCTGACTGGATTGTTGTCATGAATGAATTTTCAATAACTTTGAAGCATAGGTTCTTTTTTTTTGCAATTTCCAGTGTGAGAGGGTATATCAGATTACAGTAGAACATTTAGACAAAGAATGACATTGGACATACAGATTCTATGCAACTATATTGGATTTACAATTACATTGGTTAACAAACAAACAAAGGGGAATTACATTTTCACTAAACATTCACACCACATGTACACGCATTCATCCACATGCATCCAAAATATTACCATATCCTTTTCTCCCTCCTTGGAGAAACACCTGTTAGGCCAGACCTTGCTTTCTTGCAGCCTGCCAACGTACAGTTCAAAACTTCCATACAGCAGAACCTGACTCCCTGCACAAAATCCAAGACTCCAAAAGTGCACTTTTTTCTCTTCCCTTGAGAAAGAAGCCCGAAAGTGACCAGACTGCTCCCATGCAAATCTGCCACTCTCCATAGGTACATTGTCTCTCTCCTTCCCATGGAGCAGAGCATAGCGGGTGGAACAGACTGCTCAAGTCTGCCACAATTTGAGCATTATTAGACTGAGTCTTTTATAGGAATATTCTGCTGAAGTAGTCCCAAAGTTATAAATTAATAATAGACATTTTCATCCTGGATCCATCTCAGTTTCCTGGCCAGATGTTGATCTTCTTGATTGATGTTGATCTTATGTTGACTTCTTAACATTGTAAACATTTCTGTTATCACTGTCCCAGTTCTTATCACAGCTTACTTTTAATTACAGTCCAGCAAGCAGGTAGATAGTCATTGCAGGCCTGGGTCTTCTACTGGTGTTTCCAAAATTATTAGCTCCATCCATACATTCATCTTCCATTCTTCCATTCATTCACAGACATGCCCCCCCCCCCGTCAGAGTTCCATTTTGAGCCTCCCTCCCTAGTTTACATCCCTGCCTTTTCTAATTCCCAATCCCGCAAACAGACTCTTCCCTTGTTTAGCCCCCTCTCCATGCCAGATGACTCCTTCTCCCCAGTGGAGATATCTTCTTTTTCTAGTCAAATAAACTCATTAGGTGGCTCTCCGTTTTTGGAGAGTCGACTAAGTCCTTCAGAATATAGTTTATATTGGCCTACCCACCTGGGTGGTGGCCGGGAGAACCTTCGCACAATTAAAACTTGTCCAATGCTAGGCGGCCAGATTAATAACCAGGGCAAATTGCAGAGTGTGGTTGGCACTCCTGGTTAAGGAGCTCCACTGGTTGCTGTTTATCTTCCGGTCCCAATTCAAGGTTCAGGTCATCACCTACAAAGTCCTTAACTGTTTGGGCCTGTCTACCTTCATGACCATATCTCCTTCCATGAACCGACCCGATCTCTTTGATCCCTGCCACTTTCTTGTGGGAACAAGGGAGAGAGCCTTCTCTGCTGTGGCCCCCCAACTTTGTAACTCATTGCCTAGTGAGATTAGGCAAGCCCCTCCTTAAAAACCTTTAAGAAGGACCTCAAAACCTGACTCTTCCGCTGCGCCTTTTGAGATTGACCGCACAACTAGACATTGCTGCTACTCCTCAACGTTTATTCCTACAGTACACTTTCTCATGCTTGTATGAAGGCCTGTTTCTATGCCCCCATTTTTATGTGCTCTCCCTTACAAATAATCTGCTCCATTCCTATCTCACCTTGAGTTTTAGTATTTTATTCTGTACATGTGGCCTGCTTATTGTAACTGGGATTGTGATTGACTTTTACTGTATTATACATTGTTTATTGTATTCTCATGTTCTATGTATTTTATTGTATTGTTGTTTCATGCCTTGGTTTTATTTTATTTTATTGTAATGCATTGTTGGGCTTGGCCTCATGTAAGCCGCGCCAAGTCCCTGTTGGGGAGATGGTGGCAGGGCATAAATAAAGATGATGATGATGATGATTATTATTATTATTATTTCCACATTTATCAAATCTGCAATGATATTTTCATGACATTGTTATGAGGATAAATTGGAAAGGAGGGAAACTATGTATACTAGTGGAGGCTCATGAGAAGGAAGTAGGATTCAAGGGCAATTATTTCCTTAATTAATAAAATCTATCAACATCACTGTGATGATTATTATTATCACCTCCCATGGCTGCTATTTGCCAAAAACATATGAAATTTATGCTTGTTGACTACCTCGTCTATTTTGCTCCTACTAACAACCTCTTCATATGTGCTACCAGAATTGCCAAGCATCGTGAGTGTGCCTGGAGTAGAGAATTGTTACCCCACACCCTGCATCTTCCAGCTTCCCTCTTACATCATCCCACGGGGAAGTGTCCACTGCCTAGTTTTGCCCTGTAGATCCCAATGTAACACAGGAAGCCTTCTGTGTTGCTGCTGCAGTGGCATACACAGGTTCCTTTTTAGTTTTGTGACAGAGACCTGTTGGAAGTATCTGCACATCATGGAATGGGAGTAAGCAGACTCCTTCACAAAACTAAAGAGGAACTGGTGCTGGTACCGAAATGTACCTTGAGTGATGAAGTTGTAAGATGCAAGATTTCTCACTGGCATGGGAACAATACACCTCTATTTTTTAAAGTAAAGATTACATTATTATTTTAAAATTATTTGCAGTGTTCTAGGGAATTATCAAAATGAATGTATCTACTGATGGATCCATAATTGAAATACATGATCTGTGCTTCACATTTGAGAACACACTTCAACCCAACATTAGTTAAGTGAATCCATAAAGGCAATGTTGTATGCAGATTATCCACAAAATGTCTTAAATTTATCATTTATAAACTTACCTTTTTCAAAAGACATATTTTATTCTTTCAAATGTTATTATGTTAAAATGGTTGATGTGAACTTTGCAGTTGCAAATTATTCCCCTTTGTCATTACATTGTTATCACTGAAAATATTGCAAAGTGTTATGCAGAACAAAATGAGAAAACAAACCAAATATCATCATCAAAAACATCATCAGATTGGCCATGCACAGATATGTCATAATGGAACATCTGTGTCTGATTTTTTTTTACTTAAATAACAAATGTACTCAAGTCTTAAGAGTTGCACAGTCTTTAAAGGACTCTTTTAAATGAACTGATGCCCATTGATTCTAGAGGTTTGCTTTGTACTAATGCATGGTGAATGAAGATTAGCAGACATGCTTGTAATAAAAGATTAGATAAATTACCAGAGTTTCCAAGACTGAGGGGAATTTTTTGTCACTAAAATGTCATTCTAGTCTACCATTTAATCTTAATTAAATAAGTGACAATGAGTCATCTAGTTAGTTATTAAAATTCAGCCTGACTCCATTGACTGAAATATAGGTATGCTTATTTGCACTGATGATGTTCCTCTTCATTAGCAGTATTTGTATGATGATGAATCACAATAAAGTTCAACTGTGAGATCAAACTAATCTAGTAGTATATTAATTATTAAGTGCTATTTATATGGCTATTGTCTCATAGCAAAAGTTAGTTAATTCTAGCAAGTGCCTAACCATTCAACTAAAAAGTGTGCAAACAAGATTTAAGATTTATACATTCCCTAACTGCAGACCTAAAAGAATCAATTTATTCAATTTCATCAGTTTAGTTGCTGTTTCTCCAGTAATGAAAGCCAACTTGTGCAAGGAAATTTTAGAAAGGACTTGGGAAAGGGGAGAAAGTAGATGGATTGGGCAAATGACACCTTGCTCCCCATGATTACTTAATAAAACATCCCTCCTCAAAATGAACATAAAGGGTAATATGTATTGGCAGGAAGTCATTACCACTCCTAAACCAGAAACTTCATCCTGTGAAATATTTCTTTATTTCTCATATTTCTAGTATTGCAGTAATTTAAACTCCAAGTTGAGTATTTAGAAATTCAGTTGATAAATCAGGCAGACAAAATTATCAAAAGGATGTGTGCAGAGCAAATAGAAGAGTTCTAGAGGTGAACGGTTTTCATTATGTTGCTCTTTTCAATGCTTAAAATTTAGGGACTCTAGAAAAAATGATTGAATAGCTAGAATTCTTATTGGGAGAGGTCAATATCCTCTTTTCCCCATCTCCTAAAGATGCATCCTGAGTCTCACTGAGCCACTACTTCATAGTAGCCAAACCCTGCTTTATTAGATATACTGGGAGGGAAGATTACAGTTGGAGCACTGCATACTAGTAGCAGGATAAAACAAAACAATTGTAAAATAGATTAGAGATGACTTTGTTCCCACTACTATGGGCTGCGAATAGCACAGGAAAGCTGCTGAAGGTTGGCAGTTTGAAGCCACAAGTCAGGGTGACCTCTTGACTGTCAGCCCTATCTCCTGTCAACCTAGCAGTTTGAAAGCATGCAATGTGAGTAGATCAATAGGGCCCCATGTAGTTGTGAAGACATGCTGACAACACATTCGGAGATGTCCATGGATAACAGGCTCCTCGGCATGGAAAATGGAACAAGAGCACCTCCCCATGGCCGGAGGTGGGTATCGCCTTCAGACATTGTTCACTGTGTAAAAAGGCATTGAATGTTTTCCTCATATATGTATTGTAATCTGCTCTGAGTCCCTCCAGGGAGGTAAAGCAGAATATACATAAACAGTATTATTATTACTATGTAGGTATCTAATCAGGTCCTGGGATCTTACGTTCTTTTAGGGAAATGATGTTTATGTGTTTGTTGTCGAGAAAGTGGACCCCCCTCCCAAAGTACGACCGCAATCCAAGCTCAATATGATTATAAACATGATTTTTTTAAATTTTTAATTTTATATTTTAATAACTTTACAATACCGGGAACGTAGCATCTTTCGGTTCCTACTTTCATTGACCCTGTTATGGAAGGCTGACTAACTGCACACACCAGAAACATTAAAATATTCCTTTATAAGAAAGGTGACACAGGAAATGCTTGCATACTTCCCAACCCATGGTTTGGTGTTTTCCACTTATTTTCCCATGGTCTGAACAAATTGCTGATTTAACTCAGCATATTCATTCTTTTCACAGTTAGCTTCAAGCCTCTTTGTATTTAAGCATGTTTGAGGTGATAAATGTAGACTATGATCCTGAATACCACAATCTGCAAATTGAAAACAATTTGAAGATACAAAGCATAGATAGATGATAGATAGATAGATAGATAGATAGATAGATAGATAGATAGATAGATAGGCTGCTGTCGGCATTTACTACCACAATTTCATATAAGAAATTAGAAAATATTTTTCTCTCCCAGATTAATTACAGAAACCTTCTTCCTCATGCTACCACATTTATGCAAGGGCAGAGAACTGTTATTGCTAGATCAATTGTGTATAATTTTTTCTTTATTTGTCACTCACTTTTTCCATGTCTTGGAAAAAGCATTTTTGAATTATATCATGTATCCTCAAACTGAGGCCCATCAGCTGTTTGGCCCTCCAACTCCCAAAAATCCTAGCCAGATTGTTCAATGGTCATGAAATCTGGGAGTTGGAAGCCCAAACAATTGGGGGACTGCAGTTTGAGGATGCCTGGTTTACATTGCCCCACCATGACTATAAGAATCCCACAGCCAGCCTAGCCACTAGCCACATCTATTTGGGACTGTATTGAAAAAATAGAAGTGGAACTTCCAAAAGTGAAAGATTGTTGAGCACATTCAATTTAGAACACAGAAAGGACAGGTCCACTTGTCCTCCCTCATATAACTGTCATTTGGGAGAACATCTACAGAACTCCTTAGCTGATCAATTGTTTTTGCTTCAGGCCATTCATAAATTTAATGGGCTACATTTACATAAGTTTGCATGTAATAAAAAAGTTTACAAATATTACCTTATTTTGCATGCATATGTAGCAGGAAGCAACATCAAGGTAGTATTCTTCTTTGAAGACAGTTTCTGTAAGTTACAAAGTTTATAACTTGTACTTCTCTCTGAAACATTTTAAATCATTTACATTTTCTGACTGATTAGCTTAGGACATCCTTTCAATCAATCATGATCTTTCTGTTCAAGTCATCCAGCGGTTTAGAATGAAAGCTTTTATGTTTTTCTGTCAAAAATAAGTTCCATTGAGTTTAAATAAATGGGTATAGGATTAGAGTCTGAAAGTTGTATCCATTAGGAAAACAAAAGGATAAGGAAAGTTTAAAAATGTACAGCTATTTCAGGTAAGAGAAAAGGCAGTAACCATCACCCTATGAAGGGACAAAGAAACTCATTCTTCAAATAGCAATATCTGGAGTATTTCACAGGTTTCATAGCATCAATCCTGCTTATTTCAAAGAATGGAATAAAATCAAAACAACATGCAAGATAAAATTCAAAAGAAGCTCTCATAGCACATTATCATTACGCTGAGCTATAATGTTCTCCATTAACTTCATTTCCTATGTGCTTGTAAACTAACTGCACAATGTCTCTGATGCATAATGACATTCTATGCTGATACAGTTGGAAGTGATAATGAAGGATAACAGAGCCTGCAAGATCTTTAGTTAATTGCTATTTTGTTAAAGAGAAGCTGAGAAAGTACTGCCCTGTACAAATTCAAGGAAGGCAATGAACAATCCCTTCATTTTGTATATGTAGTCAATCTGAGTGCTAGAAAAAATTGTAGTAAAATAAAAAAAATTCTGTAAAGTTTTCTTTCTTACTGTTTCTAAAGCACGAAGGAATTGCAGATGGACCATGTTGTAAAAGTAATAAAATAAGTTTCAGGTAGAGGCTAATGACCTTCATTTTTCTCCAGAGTGTTTAACAAGGTTTAGCTATAATTTTTAAATGTCACATTTTGTCAGCTTCCTATTCTAGAACTGAATGAGATTTTCAAACATCTGTACCAGAAATGTAAAAAGAGTTGATACATTATTTCTACATAAGGAGAGGGATGTGTTGTGACTGCTTACCATGTAACCAGTAAGAGTGTTTTGATGCCAGTCGTTTAAAATTGTCATGTTGGTTATGTGTGCCAAGTTAGGCCCAAATCCATTATTCCTGGTCATGATATGGCTCTCCGGATGTAGGAGCCATCCTGAAAAATACAAAGATACATCCATACAAGTACATACATATTTTAATGTTAATATAGAGATACAGATAATATGCAGTTATATACATTACCAATATTTACCCTCTTTCCCTCTTTTTCCTTCTCAAACATATTTTTTTCTGTGCATGGTATAAATATTTCATCCATCAAAAATGTTTCTTAGGGTGCATCTATACAGGCCAAAAGAGTCAATGTGGGGGTGAATGCATTTCATGATACCCACATAACACATGAATTCAATTCACTCTAACATGGGAGGAGACTGCTTAAGGTGGTCTTATCCCATCTTTTTGGAGTTCCAGATGACACAATGGGTTAAACCCTTGTGCCAGCATGATTGCTACCCAAACGGTTGACTGAAAGGTTGGTAGCTTGAATCCAGGGAGCAGAGTGAGCTCTTGTCTGTCAGCTCAGCTTCTCATGCGGGGACATGAGAGAAGCCTTCCACAGGATGGTAAAACATCCGGGCATCCTATATGCAACGTCCATGCAGACAGTCAATTATCTCACACCAGAAGTGACATGCAGTTTCTCAAGTCACCGTTGACATGAAAAAAAACCCATGTTTTAAAAAGTTGCAGTGATGTGCACAATTGGGCCATTGTTCAGGAGTAACCATGCATGTTCACATGGCTGGGCTCACACAACCTGGATACGGGGGATGACACTTACTTTTCCAATGTCATTCTGAGTTTAGCGGGCATAAAACTGCCAGATAACTGGCCATGAAACTGCTAGAAAACCGACAGTCCACTTGTCAAATGTAGTGACACTAGCTGGAACAATTAAGCAATTAGAAAAAGGGGAAGGAGCAAAAGGGGAGTGATTCCTTGTCCTTTTCTCATGTTACTTATTCACTCCAGCCATAAACTCTTCATACTGGTTGCTGGAATCACCACACATTGTGGTGAACTTGGTGACCGCTGTTGTGGGATGAGAGAACCCACCAACCCATGCCCCGCAACTTACCCACAGAGCGATTCCACAGGGGGAAGTGTTGACTGTCTGGCTTCCCCCCATTGCTCCAAGGAACGGGAGCATGCCTCACTTCACCACCACTTTAAGCATGGAGCCCAGCCGGAAGGAGTAGTACATGTTGTAATGGGAGCCAGTGAGCTTGGTCTTAAAGGGGCAGTGAGGAGAGGCATGCCACTGATTCTTCTCCTATTTGATGAGTTTGCTAGTGACACTAAATGTGACCAGTGATAACCACTACAGGTTTTGTGCCTGGTGACCCAAGACAACAGAAGGTCTGGAAAACAAGCCTTATGAGGAGTGGCTTAAAGAGCTGGGCATGTTTAGCCTGCAGAAGAGAAGACTGAGAAGAGACATGATGGCTTTGTATAAATATGTGAGAGGAAGTCATAGGGAGGAGGGAGCAAGCTTGTTTTCTACTGCCCTGGAGACTAGGACTTGGAACAATGGCTTCAAACTATAGGAAAGGAGATTCCACCTGAACATTAGGGAGAACTTCCTAAATGTGAGAGCTGTTTAGCAGTGGGACTCTCTGCACTGGAGTGTGGTGGAGGGTTCTTCTTTGGAGGCTTTTAAGCAGAGGCTGGATAGCCATCTGTCGGAAGTGCTTTTAATACAATTTTCCTGCTTCTTGGCAAGGGGTTGGACTGGATGGTCCATAAGGTCTCTTCCAACTCTATGATTCTATAAATCTATGATTCTAAGATAAAAGTGGTAGATTTGATACCACTGGACCATGTTGACTAGTCACTTAGTGGTTTAGTGCCATGCAATGTAAAAAAGTGCACCAGCCACTGAGTTAGCTCACTGGCTGGCCATTTGGATTGCAGTGGCACTGCTCTGGAGTACCCCACTGTGAACTATCATCATCATTTGTGACACATGTAGATCCCCTGGTCTAACCAAATAATCACCTAACATATTGCAGCTTTGTTGTGAAAAGGGCCTGAGTTGCTGGCATGGTTGTGGAATTGTCCCAGATAGTAATTCTAATACTGAAATATGTGGCTTTTTCCCTCGATGCATTGATAGACTGCAATAATCACTACTTATATCCCAAAACCTTCTATTACTCCAACTAAAGGGATAACCTTCTTGATATAATGGCTTAATTTTATCTCCATGTTACAGTATATTGTTTTGCAAAATAAAAGATATGAGGTGATATAAAGTTATGCTATGTAAAGTGTAGCAAAATTACTGTTGAAAAGGTCACAATCAATATGTACCAACAATAAAGTATTCTCAGATGGACCACATATTCTCATCCAGTGACCTAATAATTAAGGAGAACAGTCAGTGTTTTTTAGAATAATATACAGCAAATAACATGCAGTAAATTTTAACAGCTGTTTACATGGTGACATTCATAATAGATTATTTATTGTTCCATAAAGATAAATGGGTAACTCAAGGGTGCCTTGAATGGTGCCCCTGAAACAATTAGCAGTAGTTCTCAACCTGTAGGCCAGATGTTTTTGGCCTACAACTCCCAGAAATCCCAGCCAGTTTACCAGCTGTTAGGATTTCTGGGACTTGAAGGCCAAAAACATCTGGGGACCACAGGTTGAGAACCACTGAATTAGAGCAATAAATAAATCTACTTTCAAACCAGACACAACAAACACACTATCACGATATCAGGAACTCCTCCTTCTGGAGGCATTGTAGGATTTCTATCTGAAAGTTTGTTCTCTGTACTGCTTAACATAGAGATTATTTGGAGCTTCAGGATTTGGTATCACCGCTTTCCCACCTTTATTTCCTATTTTGTGATTAATTCCAAGGAACCTGCTTTATTGCTAAAGTTGTGTCAGGAGTGACCAGATGTGGATTTATTAAGTAAATTTTATTTCTTACAGGACAAATGTATTCCTGGTCAGTGAAAAAGAAGTAAGGAAATGAGATTGAACTCACTCTGGGAGTTGTCAGATCTGGCTATTGCGTTATGTACCTTGACTACATGTTGTTTAGACTACTGTAATGCACTGGAAGGGTATGTGAGTAGAGTGAGATGGTGAAAGGCTTTTAGTCTCGTGCTTCTTTTTGACTTTTGTCAGTCCCCATAGTCATAGGGAGCTTATACTGGCAGCCACTCCTGAGGGGACATTTTCACTCCCCCACTGCTTCTGGAGATCAGCAAGCGCAGAAATTGAACAAATGTGTATAATTAACTCAAATTCTCATTCTGCCCATTCACATATGTGGAAGATCTTTTCAGGCCAAATGGAAACTTGGCAATATTGACTCAATTTCATTCCCATATAAATCCATTCTAAGCTGAACCATTAAGGCTATAAAGACACAGTTGCTTTTCTCATAATTATAAATTTTCCATAGAAGCTTCTGCTGAAATTATATAAAAGGTGTAGGAGAGGCTTTTGGCTTTCTCACTTTTCATTGCTAGTAGCTAATTTTATTGGGGGGGGGGGGGGGGGGACGGACAGTTGATTAGGAACTTCATCCCACAAAATAGATCAAGTATTTGGGAGAGTAGGTTTTCTCTAAAGTTTCACCATACTCTGATTTTAAGTTGAATGGAAGATTTTCTTACCTCCATCATACCTAATTCTTCTCTCTGCTTTCTTTAAGATTTATCCCTTTGTTTTGCCACCACACAGTAAAGAATTGTTTCGTCCACTGTCCTTCTCTCATTTTCTTTTTCTTTTTAAACTTCTGTCTTGGGAGTTCCATTTACAGGCCCAAAAGAGGGGTTATTCTTATGTTCTTACATGAGTGGGGAAATGAAGCTTTGGCTCTCTTAAATCTCTCTCTGCTATCCCTTTGATGGGCAAAAGCAGGAGTTTCATCAGGCAAGAGTTCAAAAGAACTTTTATGACATGACATAGGAAGAGGGATCTTGCTAAGGTTATAGAGACAGAAGCACAGGATTTGAATGCTTGCTATGTTCTCCAGAATGTGTTGAATATCTTGTTTGCTATACCTCCTCAGTTCCAAATGGTAACAGGGGCAGAAAGGAATAAATTCTGCCCATCTCAGTGCCTCCCTCCATGATGACATCTTTGTTTTATTTACAAACAGGAAGGGGGGATTCCCATCACATGTTAAACAGGTTGTTTTTATGTGTTTCTATGTGGTGAATTGAGGAATCAGTTACTTGTCAATTGACTTAGGAATCATGGGAAAAACTCAAACTTTAGAAACAGCAAGATACATCTACCCCACATTTGAAGCTTGCATAATATGAAGGCCACCATTGGTAGCAGTTTCTTAAGTATTTCTGTGTAGAAATACTTATGTGACGAAGTCATATGTTTGGATGTCTTGAGTGGGATGTCCTTCATCTATTTTTCTTGCTGCTCTTGTTGCATTATTTGGCTATTTATTTATTTGATTTATATTCTTGTCTTACTCCTTGGATGGGGATATAAGTTTGCTTCCAACTTAATTAAAAAGCAAACAATACTTGTTTTTCTTTTAAACATGTTAAAGTACAACTAAAGATAATACTATTATAACATTGATTAAATGACACTGTGGAACTACCATTTATTTGTCATTTATGTGCCATAGCATACAATCATCAACTCAGTTGCTGCAAAATGTTGGCTATTGTTGTACATATGTCCAAAAATTGATTTGTTTAACTGGGCCATGAAATTATAACTGACTGGAAAGTTTTTTTCTTTAATGGGGATGTCATTGTCAGACATTAAATACCAGTCAGAATGTCATCATGTTTCTGATTTGTATGTATGGCTGGCAAAGCTGGAAACTCTAGAAAGTTGACAAGAAGAAAATCAGCTCATTTGAAATGTGATGCAGAAGTACAGTTCTATAAATTCTGTTGTTTCAAAAAAAAAACCCAACCCTAATGGTCCTAGAGGAAATTAAGCCTGAATACTTGCTAGAAGCCAACATGACTTAATCAATTTTGACACATCAAGAGATATCATGCTTCATTGTAAAAGTAGTGGAATTTGGTATAGTGGAAGGCAGTGGGGAAGTCAAGGAAGACTACATGGCAGATAGATAGATTTAATAAAGAAATACTTGAGTGTTCAGTTTGCAAGACATACAGCAGAGATGTTCAAAGCTAGAACACATGGAAGTCTCCCATTCATAGGGTTATCATAAATCAAAACCAACTTCATGGCAAATAACAACAACATTGCCAGGACAAGGCTTTGGCTTAAGCCTTAAGCCCTAACATTGGCCTGATAATGTCCATTCTGTAATGTATCAGAGTGATTCCAAAGGTAAGTATCACCATATGTGGTCCACGCCTTGTGGGAATGTTTTGATAAAGCATTTATACAAGTTGTTTGTGATTGAAGCAGTCACATCTTGATAAAGTATTGTCATGTGTTTCATGTTTGGATGTATCTTTGCTATCAATTATTTATGTTTTCAGTAGATTGGAAGGTAATAGACTCATTTTCATTGGATAGAATCATAGAATCATAGAATCAAAGAGTTGGAAGAGACCTCATGGGCCATCCAGTCCAACCCCCTGCCAAGAAGCAGGAATATTGCATTCAAATCACCCCTGACAGATGGCCATCCAGCCTCTGTTTAAAAGCTTCCAAAGAAGGAGCCTCCACCACACTTTGGGGCAGAGAGTTCCACTGCTGAACGGCTCTCAAAGTCAGGAAGTTCTTCCTCATGTTCAGATGGAATCTCCTCTCTTGTAGTTTGAAGCCATTGTTCTGTGTCCTAGTCTCCAAGTAAGCAGAAAACCAACTTGCTTCCTCCTCCCTGTGGCTTCCTCTCACATATTTATACATGGCTATCATATCTCCTCTCAGCCTTCTCTTTTTCAGGCTAAACATGCCCAGCTCCTTAAGCCGTTCCTCATAGGGCTTGTTCTCCAGACCCTTTATCATTTTAGTCACTCTCCTCTGGACACATTCCAGCTTGTCAATATCTCTCTTGAATTGTGGTGCCCAGAATTGGACACAATATTCCAGGTGTGGTCTAACCAAAGCAGAATAGAGGGGTAGCATTACTTCCTTGGACCTAGACACTATACTCCTATTGATGCAGGGCAAAATCCCATTGGCTTTTTTTGCTGCCACGTCACATTGTTGGCTCATGTTTAACTTGTTGTCCATGAGGATTCCAAGATCTTTTTCACACGTACTGCTCTCAAGTCAGGCATTCCCCCATTCTATATCTTTGCATTTCATTTTTCCTGCCAAAGTGGAGTATCTTGCATTTGTCACTGTTGAACTTCATTTTGTTAGTTTTGGCCCATGAATGTATATCTCCAGTGCTGAAGAATCAACTATATTTATAGTTTATATAGCTAGCAGAATACACATAGCTGAGTGGGTCACAAACTGGGTCATCATATAATGTTTGTGCAAATGTTCACTAAATTTGTATATACATTTTATTGCTACTGTATTTCACCTAGAGCAAAAATTCAGCTGAATATGGAAGTCCCATCATAAGCAATACATCTGAGGAATTTTGAGGGATATGAAAAGAATCTCGATAACGCTAGTAAAACTTCTCAGTGGAGAATTACACATCCCTAGTTTAGTCTGCAAGCTTGGTATTGCAAAGCATTTTAATGCTGTTGGCACTTAAGTAATGTGTAGAAAGGGCATTTCAGAATTAAATTATACAAAAGATGCTGGGGAAGCTCATTACAGCCCACTGAGAACATTATTTCTTATAGAAGTGTTTCATTTCAGGCTGTTATTTTCTTCTCTACCCCTATTGGAAGCTAGCTGTTTAATTATTCTTACATGGTCTCTATTCTGTTTTGAAAATGTAACCATTAGTAGCTCCATTGTTGTAAAAATCTCACTTTGAGCATATGGGAAATCGTTATTCACAGCTCTGGGTGAGCTATGGGATTTGCAAGTCAGAATATGTATGGTGTTTTGTTTCTTTTTTGTGGTGAAAGAAAAAAAAAGAATCTTTCTCTCTGAAGCAAAAGGGTGATAGTTAATTCTACCTAATATTCTAGCACTGTACTACTAAAGTTTTGAGTAGATTTGCTAGTGGTTTTATTTATTTATCGTATCAGGAGCAACCAGACATTTGTATTACATTTTTAACAAAACAAACAGACAGACAAAACACAAAGTTTGCAAGCTTAGTAGTTGATTAAATGTCCTTTGACCAGTATCTGGCCAATTGGAGTGCTTCCGGTGTTGCCACAAGGAGGTCCTCGATTGTGCATGTAGCAGGGCTCAGATTGCATTGCAGCAGGTGGTCAGTGGTTTGGTCTTCACACTCACATGTTGTGGATTCCACTTTGTAGCCCCATTTCTTAAGATTGGCTCTGCACCTCGTGGTGCCAGAGCGCAATCTGTTCAGCGCCTTCCAAGTCACCCAGTTTTCTGTGTGCCCAGGGGGGAGTCTCTCATTTGGTATCAGCAATTGATTGACGTTCTGGGTTTGAGCCTGCCACTTTTGGACTCTCGCTTGCTGAGGTGTTCCAGCGAGTGTCTCTGTAGATCTAAGAAAACTATTTCTTGATTTAAGTCGTTGACGTGCTGGCTGATACCCAAACAAGGGATGAGCTGGCAAAAAGTGGGCGCTAGAAACAATATCATACGAAAGCTTTCCCAGGTAATCCTCAGGTAATCCTCAGAGCTTGGGATGCTTGTCTGTTCTTAAGGTGAAAAGCACATGTCTGTGTTTTAGATGGATTAGGGATCAGCTGGTTTTCCCTGTAATAGGCAGTAAGAGCATCTAGAGCTTCGGATAGCTTCTGTTCAACCATCTCAAAGTTCCCTGCTTGAGCAGTAATGGCACGATCATCAGCATAGATGAAACTCTCTGTTCCTTCTGGCAGTGTCTGGTCATTTGTGTAAATGTTGAACATGGATAGAGCAAGCATGCTCCCCTGAGGCAGGCCATTCTTCTGTTTCCGCCATCTGCTTCTCTAGCCCTGGAACTCAACAAAGAAGCTCCTGTTTTGTAGCAGGTTTCCTATGAGGCGGATGAGATGGTAGTCCTTTGTGATATTATATATTTTTCTCAGGAGGAGGCGGTGGTTTACAGTATCATTAGCCGCTGACAGGTCTATGAAGACAGCTCCTGTGATCTGCTGCCTTTCAAAGCCATCTTCTATGTGCTGAGTCAGGCTCAGCACTTGCGATGTGCAGCTTTTGCCTTTCCTGAAGCCAGCTTTCTGTGGAATCAGACATGGGTCTATTTTTTTTCCATATTTCTTTGCATAATAAGTCTCTCCAGAATTTTGTAGAGGTGGCACAACAAGGAGATTGATCTATAGCTTTTTGGATCATTACGGTCTTTGCCTGGTTTCAAGATGGCTATGACTCTTGCTTTCCTCCAGATTTTGGGGATCTGACAGGATGCAGTACAGTTGTTCATCAGCTCCAGCAGTCAGCGCCTTGCTTTTAGGCCAAAGTTCCTGATTTATTCCATCCATAGATCATCCAGGCCAGCTGCTTTCCCATTTTTACATTTATTGAGAGCCATGTCCAATTCAGTAGATGTAAAGGGTTCATGAAGGTTGTTGTTCTCAATCTCTGGGTGTCTGGCTATTGGTTTCTTTCCTACTTTGGTGGCAAGGTTGGTTTTCCCATTCTTCAAGAGTTGGTGTGCTATCTGATCTGCCTTTATGTTGGCATGGGTATTAGTTTGTGAGGGGTCATTGCTCAACTGTCTTAGCAGCCTCCACGCCTTCTGGCTGCTCCTGTCCATGTCGACTTGTGTGATCAGCTTTATCCCCTGTTCTTTCTTGGCTTCAGAGATGGAGGACACAATGCTCTGCGCTGCCTGAAGGGTTTGCTCACGAAATGGGTCTTCGTTGTGGAGCCTGTAATAGTTTTCCAACAAGGCAGTTGTTTCAGGGGTAATGTCCTGAAGGTAGTTGGTTCTGCAGCCTCTTGGTATAGAGGCCCATGAGCAGGTTTTCACTATTTCAATAAAGTGCTCGTATTCCTCAGGGATTGGCATGGTTGTCATGGTTGGTCCTGAAGATTATTGTCATGGTTGGTCCTGAAAATTATTGTCATGGTTGGTCCTGAAAACGTCCGTTGATCGTTTTCCTTGCTTGCATGCATGCTGCAAGTCGCTTCTGGTCACTTCTGGAGTGAGAGAATCAGCCGTCTACGAAGACATTGCCCAGGGAATGCCCGGATGTCTTGCAATCCTATGAGGAGGCTTCTCTCATGTCCCCCGCTAGTGGTTATCAATGTTGATTAAAGTGGGATTTCCCATGTTCAAGTAAGTCAAGAAAGAGGTTTCCTTAGACAGGATAAATTTATTAGGTTATTGTAGTATTGAACATTGAGTCTTTGGGTTTTTTTAAACTATCCAAACAAAAGTTCTGTTATCCTGTAGCGGTCAGCGGAAGAATATGATTTAAAAATGTATTTAAAAAATGAATATGAAAAAGACATACCTTGAAATACTGAACGAAAGGGTTTTTCGGCAAAGAGAAGTGATTTGTTCCATAGACGAAAGTAAGGATGCAGGCTTCAGAGATCAAGGAAGTTAAATATTAACGGGAACATGACATTTGGGAAACAATGGTGTCTGACATCAAAGGAATGTTGTTGGCAGCCAGACAAGAACATGCGTAATTGGTCTGAAACTGGGAAAGGTCAGTTAGCGGCCTCTGGTGGGTCAGTGAGGTAAATAGCAGGCAACTTCAGATATATTCTAAAAGGTATTACGAAGATGGGAAAAATTAAGATTTGAAACACGTCATTGTAATGCGTCATTGTGATGTATGGGAAAAGGTAATGCGTAATGCCTCTGTTAATGATTAGATCTGTGCAAATGTCAAGACAGTTGTACGCATGTCTAGACCAGGAGACTTCTGCTATAAATATTGAAACCTGACTGACTTTCAAGTACGCTTTCAGATCATGTTCTGAGCGTCCTATCAACTTGATAGTAAACTTGCCTGGAATCAAATGGCTGACTCCGTCTTCTTCCTGCTTGATTGTGCTCTAAATTGATCTCGGGTAACGGATATGCCGCAACATCCTGTACTATTTTTGGCAATTCCTGAGACCAGCTGCAACATTTTATTCCTCAACCTTGGGTGGGTTTCCTTCTGATACATAACAGGACAATATTTTGTCCTCTAATCCTCCTATTGTTTTTTTTTTTTTACTTACTTTTAGAACCAGCTTGGATACCCAGAAATGCCCAGGTTATTTGAGAAAGGCATTGTTTGTTTGAAGTGTTAGGTAATATCATTTCGTTAATTTGTAACACTATTTATTAGAAAAAAAAGCCAGTTTTTGATTTGGTTTTTTATGAATGCTCCCATTAGAAAATGCATAAGGATGTGGTTGAACTACAATTCCCTTAATCTTTTTTTAGTTTTTTTAATTGTACAATACATAGAAACATACAATCTTTGAAATTAGCATTCAAAATACACCCATCGTCCCTCATGAAATATTCTTCTAAAATGGCATCTTTGCATTATAATTCAAAGTAGGGCAAATCCACCATTCAGAACATACAAAATTGTTCAGATTATGTCCCAGTTAAATAAAGCACCCACACACACACCAATGGACTTATGTACAATTTATCTTCAAGTTAAATGAGGCACTTATAATGCAATACCATTGAGCCATGGCAGTTAACATGGTTTCAAACTACATTAATTCTACAGTATACATGAGTGGTTTCCAACCTTTGATCCTCCAGGTATTTTGGACTTCATCTCCCACAATTCCTAACAGCTGCCTGGGATTTCTAGGAGCTGAAATCCAAAACAAATCTGTGTGTGACATTGAATATATAGAAATAACATTCACTCTGCAATCCTGTCAGGGTTCTTTTTGATGAATTATGTAGTGAAAAAACAGAAAACAAAACAAAACAGCACAATATGTTTATGAAGAATGTGATAATCCTGTGAAATAGTCAATACGGAGCCTACATGATCTAATTCATATCTCAGTTTCAATCAAAATTCAGATATCTGAACATGTGCGTCTTTCAACTAATTTTATTAAGAAAAAAGTTTGTTCTCTCCATAAGTAATTAAAATTTAAAGTTATTATAGCTGTCTCCAAGAGGTTTAACCTTGCTAAATTTCAGAAGTATAAATCTGGGGGGGGGGGGGGAGTTATACTAGCCATCTGTAATATTTGTCTTTAAAAATGGATATGTTTTTGTTTCTGTTATGCATACATGCATGAAATGTAGACCCTGCCAAATAGGTCTAGTACATTTTGTGTTAACCACATTTAAAGTTTTTCTTAACATAATATTTTCTAAAACAGCCATCTTTCAAAGCAGGTTGACAAAGATGACTTCCCTGCTATATTTCAATGTTATTTTTCATGAACAAAGCAACAGTTTTAGCAGGAGAACCTCTAACACTCATGGGCTCCTTCTGATTTTGCATTTATTTTTACCATGTTTTGAAAGTCTAGCTGAGCTTTCTCCCCCATAAATATTGAATCTTTTCAGATGAACAACCAAATCTCAATGTATAAGATAGAGTTGAATCTCACCTTAAAAATAAAGTCCATAATGGATGGGAAGTATAGAAAGCACCATTACCTAATGAAACGTTTACTTTAAAAGGAGGGGGGGGGAGATGAACTTATATATTGAAATAAACAGTGAGTGCAAAAATGAATGTTGGGTAAGATAGGGCTCAAGCCTGGACTGTTGTTGTGTGCCTTCACATTGACTCTAGCACATGCAAACCCAACCACTGGGTTTTCTTGGCCATCTGTTGCCTTTCTGTAAGAGTGGGACTCTTGCACAATGGATTTTCACAGCTGAGTGGGATTTCAACCTTTGCCTCCTAAACTCTAACCACCATTCTCTGTTGGTCTTGCAGTCTAAATGCTGCTGAAAAAAAAGGATGAACAAGCCTAAGTCGCAGAAAACAGCCACCAGATTCAAGCAAACCTCTTTCAAAAGTGTTCCAAGCCTTCTGCTGCAATTACTATAATTGAGAGTGTTTTGGAGACACTTGAAGTTATGTTGGATAAGTGAGACTCTATTGTATCTGTAAACACAAAATTGATTTAGATCAAGTCACATTCAGTTCAGACCTTATCTGGATCCATCCAAATCAAGCCAATTTAGTTTAAAATTTGGTCAGTTTAGAAAATGATGCTATTTTAAAACAAAAATAAACAAAATATACCCAACCGTTTGTTTATTCTGATGAACTTAGTTAAATTTGTTGTTCTTAGTGTTCATTTAGTTGAAACAGCTATGAATTTCAAAGAAAACACCATTCATTCACATTAGTAGAGATAACTAAAATATTTTTATGTATTTTATAGCCCTTTAATAGATTGAGAGGCCAACTACCAATGACGTGTAAGATTATTCATTCATTCATTTAACCAGAGGATGAAATACAATAGTGTCACCTTGATACAGATCATTACCCAATATTTCCTGTAGAGGTATATAACACAGCTGACCTATTGCCTCTTGGGTGACTGCAACTGATATAAATATTTTATATGCCAGAGCTTTATTATCACTTCACTATCACATCTCAGTCACAATGGAAGTATTGATTTCGCTCTCACATTGGTTACCTCACAGGAAATTTAATCCAATTTGCTGAGAGTTGTAGAATAAGTACTTCTATGCATTATGAAGTCATCAGCGTTTGGATGCTTCTCCCTCATGGGCTGCTGCAATTATATTTCCTTTGGCACGGAAATGGCTACATTTCATAGCATGTTGACTGATCAAATGGAATTTGTTGCACAGCAGTGAATGGAACTGTAAGCCCTTATTTAGTTGTATCTCTCTGTGCTTCCAGCCAGTATAGGCAATGGAGAGGAACACCGGAAGTTGAGTCTAACATCTGCAGGGATACATGTTCCCAAGTCTGATCTTCTTGTTGTTAGTTGCCATGAAGCTGACTTTGTCTAATGGAAACCCTATAAAAGAGAGCCCTGCTTGTTAACTGTACTGCTTATAGGACGATGATTTCCTCCTCAATCTACTTGTAGTGTACGTTGCATTTCTCCTAGTGCCTTCCACTTTACCATACTACATCATCTTTTTTTCAATTAGTTTCATCAGCTTAAGATATGCCCAGAGTACAACTGTCTCACTTTAGTCACCTTCATGGCTAGTGAAAATTCAGATGTCATTTGCTCCTGGACATATTCATTTATCTTTTTAGTAGGCCCAGATATACATAGATTCTTCTCTTGTGCAACATTTCAACTGAAATTATTTACTTTCTGTTAGCTTCATAACCAAGCATGTCAATGGAAAATATTATGGAATGGATGATTCTGACTTTGAAATTTAATGATACATCCATAACCGTACGATTTTATATAGCTTCTTCATAGATGTCCTTACAAGTCTAATGGCACTTCTACATGGATATGAAAACCCAAACACACTCTGAATTGGCTGCAGGGTGTCTTTATGATATTTCTTTACTTCTGATTAAGTTTGTGGGTTATACTTGGTTATATTGGCTTTTCCCCACTTCAGACAAAGTCAAGAGATTCTCCAGAGTTTGATTGAAACTCTGGAATATTCTACAGCTTTGGGACAGTGTGGATAGGTCTATTGAAGTGGTGTCAAACTTGTAGCCTTCAAAATGTTTCAGACTCCAACTCCCAGAAGCTTCAGCCAGCTTGTCCAATGGCCAGGAATTCTGGGATCTGAAGTCCAAAACACATGGAGGAATACAAGTTTGACAGCACTGCTGTATTGAGTTTGAATTGGGCTGGTCCACTGTCCTTATGTGATACTGCCACCATCAAAGGGATGGATCACTCCTGTACTGCCACTGCTGTTGGTGCTATTGCTTCTCCCAGCTGGCTGTGAAACTCTTTGTGAGCTCATGGATGCCATGGGTATCAAAGGAGGTTCCCATGCAACAAGGAACAGGGTGGGGAGATCAGTCCCCAACTTTTTTCTTTGCTTTCTGGTCATGCTGGCACCTTTGCTGATGTCACAACTGGGTGTCCACAATAACCAGGAGCTCATGCAGAGCTGGAAGCTGTGACAAAAACACAAAAGGTGAGGTGATGGCCCACTAGGACCAATGTGGTCTCAGTAGGACCAGCTTATGTAGATGCCAATCCACATTTCTGATCCAAACCAGCCTCAGCCAGTGTACAATCAACCTAAGCATTCTTCTTGCATTTAGACAACAGTCTACACTTTTGTTTAATTTATGAGCCAAGGCTTCAAAAATCTTTTAAAGTACTTCATTGTCTTCTGTGGGCCCTTCCAGGTGGGCTTAAAATGTGGGAGCAGTTGCACTTTTACTGGAGGTGAATTAATTCAGAATTAATGCTTTGTTCCAAATTAGAATAAAGCATTAAGATCTGGGTCTCACCCGGATCTTAGGTAGGATCCTGCTCTTACTAGGTATGGGCCCTTTATAAATTGGGCCCAGGGTCCACATCACATTATCCCCAGGCCTAATTCACAAAGCCCCCTTGGTTTCCTGGGCTCCATTAGCCTGGAAAACCAAAAGGGCACCCACCTCCTCCCCCAAAACAAACTTGAAAACTTAGAAAATCTTATCAGGCTGCCATTACAGCGGTACATCTCTTCTCCTGGTGCGTCATTTCTATGCACCAGGAGAATGGAAGGATCACCATAATGGCAGCCTGGTATGTTTTTGTAAGTTTTCAGGCTTCTTTTGGGGGGCTTTGGGGTGAATAGATGCCATCCCGGAAGTTACTGGGGTGGCATCTAGACACCCCACCCAGAAAAGCCCATGTTTCTTTTGTGGGGGATGGAATTAAACCCTTGCCAAAGTAGGTTTTTTAAACCCACTTTGGCATGGGTTTAACTCCTGCCTGGGAGCACCCTGTGTCTGACTCAGATGCACAAGATATGAACCTAATCTGAGTCAGGATAAATCTCTCCCTAGCATAGAATAGTAGCCAGAATGCTAAACTCTAGTAGCTTATGGGTTAAAACAAACAAGTCCCAGCCTTTTTTCATTTTTCAGAATCTCACAAGAATTTCGGGTTGCATAGTCAGCTATCTCATATAGGACAGTATGATTAAAGTAACTACAATGAAATGCTATCTTGGATAAGGGGGATTAAATACTTACTGGCCAACAGGGTGATGCATTTATGTTCAAAAGCATGAAATATATTTATCCCTCTATTAGCATTCATATCCAGAAATGCTGGTTGGCATAGAAATTCTCCAGCACTATAAAATCTCTGCTATCATGCTTGTCTTTGACCTCTTGTTGCAGTGAATTCTGCATGCTGACTACAGCTTAGATAATTTTGTACATTTGACAATATCTTACTGTGTGATTCCAATTTATATGCAAAGCATCAATCCAAACGTGATTTGAAACAATAACATTTTCTATTCTTGGAGAGGTTGGGGAAAAAAAACCATCCAGGATTATAAACAGAAACACTGCTAGGGCATTCAAAAAGCACATTTCAGTACCAAACCTACTATATCAGCAAGGTGACATTGTTCTTGGATTAGTTAACAGAAGGGCTTAGAATAAGTATGTAAAAAGAGATAAAAAAATACTGTAAGTTTTACTTCAAGAAGCTCTATTTTAAGTTATAAATATAACTTAAATTCAGTATAGCAATTACATATTTGTAACCTAAAGTTCTAAAGCTTCTAAAGTAAGTATAAACATCATCTTTGACCATCTTAAGAGTCAGTAGCAGTAACATCTCCTGGCCCACATGTCCTCAACCTACCTTAAGAATGAGCAGTTAGGTCAAGTGAATGAAATCCATTCAGCTTTCTATTAGAGCACAAAAAAGAAGACTTTCCCTTCCACCTTTGAGTTAGATTGCAATAATCAGAAGTAGGATCCTTGTCAGAAGTCCTTATCACAATCTTCCTCTTTGACAGAAGAGATATGGAAATATCCTCCCTACACCTGATCAGAAAATGAATAACTGACTCCTCATCTTGAGGTGGGCTGGGGGAAGGGAGGCCAGATAATCTTATTTAGTTGCACATACATAAATAAATATTCAGTATAGAACATCATTGACATTCAAGATATCAATCCAAACAAATGCTAATATTTGTTTTATTTGGCACCTAGCTCTTTAAAAAGCCAACCATATTTTGTAAATGTCAAACTGTTGTAATCTTCTGCTAAAGTCAATTTGTTAATAGCTCACAAAACACTGCTAACTAATTGAAGAAATTTGTTTTTTGCTAAACTGTTGGTCTGGATTTTTAAATTATGTTGTATATCATAAGCAAAACTGGACACATTATTTGTTAGATGCGAATACAATGCCGATGCTAAGGATAAAAATCTATAAAGTGTAAATTATTCTTTTTGGATTATAGTTTTGCTTACAAATACTTTGGGTACAATAGTATGGCCATGACCCTTTAAAAGAAAATAGAAATAATGTTTCTACTATGACTTCCTGAAGGATAGAAAAAGGCATTTCACCACTACAAGATCATAGATCAAATTAGACCTTAGCTAACTCTGTGTGGACTCCTTTGAGAAATTTCTTGTCTTACCAAAACTCTTTGTACTTTTCTCAAGGTGCCCAAAATGTTTTGAAAGTATATAAAAACTTACAATGATTTAGGATTCCAATACAGTGTGTGTGGTCATACTTGTGATCTTAGTGGGGCTCTCATGTCAGCAGCTTCTGATAAGCTGAGATTTCAGGACCTAAACCTGAGATCTGAAAAAGGATAGCTGTGGCGATGGTGTTAGCCACACCATATTTCAGGAGTGGGAATAATGTGGTATCTCAGATTTTTCTAGATCACAATTGCGAACATTTCTCACCACTGGCTGCATTGTCTATAGATGCTGGGATGTGCTTCTAACAACATTTAGATGGTCTGATTATTCTCATGTTTGCTGTATACCATGAATACTAAGTAAATTCATTCTTATAGAATCTTTGCTACATTGGCCCACCTGTTGTTTCCAGAAGGAGTTGCCAGTAGGCTCAAGAGAACCCTAAGATTTGCTAAAGCATATTAATACTATCATAAAAATAGCTAAAAGGTATTTTTACACCACAAAAGGAAGAATAATATCACTTATCAAATAATGATTGTAATATTATGTAGTTACTTGGACAAATTATTTAATGTACTTTGCACTAAGGTTACTTGTGGCCTGAAGCATGTTATGTTTTAGCTCATCAGGATAGTCATTTCCCTTTACAAAGAGAGAACAGTATTTTCCCCCAACAACTTTTTTCAGACTGTAGAAAGGACTTTAATTATTTTACTGTATTGTATTTTATCATACTATGCAGCTGCAGTTGCTTGATTTATTTATGTATGAGTAGGTAAAAGGTTTATCCCCAATGTCATTATGAAGAAGCGGTATTTGGCCAAACCCATTGGAACTGGCACAATTACTTCCAGGATTCTCAAGAGGCTGCTTGGGGCAGACCTAAGCCTAGGTCTTTTTTTATATAGCACCCCAATTGAGAGACTGATACAAGTATAATGCAAATGTGGGGGTCAAAAGGAAAGCAATAGCCCCAACACCAATCAAGTTTACAGCTGTTGCTCCTTGGTTGGTACTTTATTCTAAGTGTGCCTGTGCAAGGTACATTCTTGATAATTTCACAGAAGGCTTTAGGATTGTTCACATTGTGTGCCAGTGTGGCATTTGTCCACATATTTGTGTATTATAGACTAGTTATAGAGACTTTGCTTTCCAACCCTCACATTTTGGCTAGAGCTTAAAGTGCTATATAAAATACTAATGACACAAGAGAACTGTTTCATCTACTTCTTCAGAATCACATTGAAAAAATACTTCACAGATTAGCAGACAAACAACATGTTTTGGATCAGTTCTTCAGCTGATTAATTTGAGCCAACTATTTTATGAAACTCATTTAGCATTGATATATGTCTTCTCTATTTAGGCCTCTAACAATTACCTGGATTAATTGCCTTCCTATACTATCCTATCAGAATATGGTCATTAACAAACATGGTAATTTATCATTTGGCTGTACTATAAAATACAAGGCATGTTTTTTTTTGTTTAAACCTAGTAACATATTACATATGGATATGTGTATACAATCAACAGAAAGTTATTGTAACAGAAAAATAATTCAACATAATAGAAAAAGAAGCAAGATGTGGTGCATTCGTTTGACACAATGCACATATAATTGTCAGCAGCTTTCTACAGAAATTTCAAGGTGCAAACTTCAGCTCAGACAAAAAAACATTCATCAGTTTCAATTTAACATACATTTGTTTAGATCAACAACACTTTTAAAGAGCATATGGCATATTTTGTTCTTTTATGATTGATTTATCTAAGATAAGAGAGCTAGTTGGATGTAGTAGCAAGGGTGTTGGATGACAGCCCTGGAAACCAGTTTTCAAATCCCCACTTGGTCATGGAAAGCTATTGGGTGATCTTTTGCAAGCCACACTTTAGTCCCATCTACACTGACCATTTAATACGTCTCTAGACTGATTCGAAACTGCAGCTGCCACAAAATTCACACTGCCAGTACTGCAACATGTGTGAAATGGGATATGGCACAAAAAGAAAGCCACAGGAGAATCCGAGTTAAGCCCTTTAATGCACTACAGCACATCCTATTATAGCTCAGATCCCAGGGATCAATCAGCTCTACAGAATACAGAGCACAACATAAACACTCAGCCTTACTGAAGCGCTTTTTAGGATTTGGAACATAGGGCAACAGGGTTGCTGAAAGATGCTCCAAGAGCATGACTGGCTAGCAGAGGGATAATTTACCCCCTGAGAGGGGTAACTGATTACCTCCATTCCTAACTGTTAGAGCCGTCGCAAACTAGGTTCCTGCGGGAGAAAACCTTGCTAGCAAGTCCCTGACGTCATGAGCCTGCGCCTCTCTCCCCGCCCCTTTCTCCGCCCCTTTCTCTTTGCCAGCGTGGTTTTTCCTTTGCTAGGGCAGCATTGCCCACATTTTCTCTCAGTTGAATTCTGCCAAC